>NC_138204.1:169452402-170019871 GCF_964194415.1 Vipera berus
ACAAGGGGTGATGAGAGAAATCTTCAGTGAATATGAAGGAGCAAAATCTTTTTACAAAGACATGATGTTTGATTTGCCTGCTATATCTACAACATTTACAAGATTATGGAAAGATTCTTTGATGCAACAGAATATATTGATTGGGAAAGATGCTTGGCAAAAGAAGAGGGCTAAAATGAGAATTGAGGAATTAGATGATGGGGTTTATCAGAGGGAATATTTAAAAATTAAACACTTGTTTGAATGTGACTGAAGAAATAGAAAGATTTTAGTTTAAGAGGGATGAACCCTCCAAGTAAGACAGTATTTTTTTTTCTTATGTTTTTTGTTTTTCGATATGAGAAATATAAAAATGTGTGGGATGATCAACATAAAGGAAATGTTTTAGATATTTAAATGTAATTGATTTTAAGAAAATTTCAACGAATAACTAAAAATGGGAAAAATGTTTGAATAGAGTTAAGATTAGATGATTGGATTTAATTATGGGTCAAGAGAACAGAAAAAAATTGGAAATAGATGTATACTAGTTTAAGAGGGATATGTATTTTAAGTAGTATATTATTTTCTTCTTTTCCTTTTTTCTTTTTCTCTCTCACGTCTTTTCTTTTTCTATTTCTTTCTTTTGTGTCTTTTTCTTACTTATTTTTTAAGACATGAAAATAGATTTCAATATTTTAAGGTAATTAATTCTGGGAAAATTTTAACCAGTTAGAAATGTTTTGAACATTGTAGGGAAAATAAATTTAAATAAGAATTGTAAACAGGATTTATGACGAGGCAACCAAGATGACCAAGAAAGGAAGCATGATATTGATGTGATCATTATTGGTAGAAATTTTTCAAAAATCTTTATATTTAATTGTTACCTATCAAATTAATAAGAATTGTATTAATTTAAGGTTGCAAAGAATATTATTGGCAGAAGAGAAAATCAAGCAAAGCTATTAAGTGGATTTTGGAATATAGAAACTACCGTAACTGTTAATGATTACTTTGTAAATGTAAACACAGACAACATGCTGTTTACCAAATATTAAGGTGTTTATGTTAAAAAATTAATAAAATATATTTTTTAAAAATAAAATATTGATTTAGAAGTTATCCAATTCCAGGATAGATTAATGACTGCCTATTTTTTTTCTCTGGGTTAAAAATATCGAAACTTCCAACTATCTTGGTTGGGGTTTTGGTTTTTTTTTGGATACACTTTGTCAGTGTATTTTCTAATGTGCGGTACTCAGAACAGAACACAATATTCCAGGTCTTGCTTAATCAATGCAAACTAGAGAATTATGACTTCTCTTGATCTTGATATTATATTTCCAGCAGGCATAGCCCAGGATTGCATTTATTTTGTTTTAATTATTTCTTTCTTTGCTGCTGCATCACACTTTTGGTTTATGTGATCCACCAAGATACCCCTTATTTTTTAATGTTACCCTATATGGCTCATCCAATCCTGATGAGTTTGATTTTTTCCCCTGCCCAAACATAAGACTTTGCATTTGTACTTCCTGAATTCATCTTACTAGTTTCTATCCATTGACTCATCTTGTCTAGTGCTTCCTGAAATTTGATACTGTCCTTTGAAGCCATTCTATTACTGATAATCACATTTTCTAAACCTCATCCAAAGTTATCCTCCTAAATATAGAAGCTGACTGAAATTGACAAAAACTGATTTTCAAAGTGGGTGATATAAATTTTATGTCCAGCTATATATAATACCATGCTGAGAATTATACTGAAGACTCCTTGTGCTGATAGATGTTTTATCTGTTATTAACATAGCTGTAAACATGAAAGGAAGACTGCATACTGTAGTTATTTTTAGTTTGCTATTGCAATTATCAGACACAAAAGACTTTATAAAGCACCATATATGGACATCAATTATCCTAATTGGTGTTATATATATTCAGTAAGACCAATGCCTTATAAACTGATCTTCAGTCAATGGAATACAACCAATATACGAAGCCTCGTAAATACTACAAATAAATGCATTGTTCATAATATATGTATTTCATGGCTAATATATGTTGCAGGGAAGAAGACATCATGGAAGACCACTACTTGGTTATTACTATTTTAGTACCTGCTCAGAGATGTAGAACTTAAAAAATTAGTGTTTAGCCCTAATAATTTTACTGGAGCTTAATGATCTTACTAGATAGCATTATTTAGTTCACTCACAACAGTCATCTATGTATTTACTCAGAAAAAAACAGTGTTCCACATATCAGAAAGATCATTTGGAAAATATCCTCATTATGCTGAGCAGGGCCCTAGATATCTGCCCCCAAAATCTACCCTTGAACTTTGCTGTTTATCTAACACAGCAATTTAGTAGGTGAGAGCACTTAAATAGTATATTACAATGTATGAACAATATCCTAACTCAAGTAAAATGTTTTTGGAAAATTACACCAAATAAATTATGAAGAAGAAAAAAGATTGCTGCTTAATATACAGGTGGATGTAAAATTGTTATATACTAGTACTATTAGTACTATGTTACTAATATAGTTAGCTTTATTTTAGGAGCAGACCATTAAAAAAAATATTCAAATGGCTTATATCTGATAGGATATGTACTAATAGTTTAGTTTAGTTTTAGTTTATTAAATTTTTATACCGCCCTTCTCCCAAAGGACTCAGGGCGGTGAACAGGGCATATAATAAAAATACAAATACAAAAGTACAAAAGTTAAAAAAGAATTAAATTATTGCCCAAAATAAAACAGTAAAAATATACAAATATACAAATATACCCTAAGTTAACTCCCCATCAGGCCAGGCCAGCTTGTTCGAATAAATGGGTCTTTAACCCGCGCCGGAAGGAGCGGAGATCCGGTGCCATCCGGAGCTCAACCGGCAGTTGATTCCACAGAGCCGGGGCGCCCACAGAGAAGGCCCTCCCCCTGGGGACCACCAGCCGGCATTCTCTGACCGGAGGCACCCTGAGGAGGCCCTCTCTGTGGGAACGCACAGGGTGGAGGGGAGTCGACGCCGGCAGCAGGTGGTCCCCGAGGTATTCCGGACCTATAGGTAGACCCACTGAAATAAATTGAATTAAAAATAACTCAAAATTATTTCAATGTAATCATTTCTTCATTGTGAAAATTAAATTCCTTATTTGTTTTTTCACTTGAATTATTACAACTGCAGTAATCAGAAATTCAAAGTTATACTTGTAATAATAATTTAAAAAGACTGTGACAAAGGTTGACAAGAAAGGCAAAGGTGGAAAAGCCTCACCTTGCAAAGAAATGGTAGTTGCAAAATTGTTTTGCTAGTAATTCCTGATGCATAGTGTACAGGTCTGTCCATTTCACTGAAAAAGTTGGGAAGGCGACTGTTAGAAATATATTCTGGTTAGGAAAAAAAAAGATTGCTAGTTGGAGTTTCATGATTGTGTGTCAGAAATGTTTTGTTTTTAATGTGGAAGATATCCAAATATGAACACAATGTTAAGAAAAAAAGATTTCATTGCAGGTTTTGGAGAATATTTGGAATTTTTCATATATTTTTTTAATCCCATTTATATCCCACCCTTCTACGAAGACTCAGGGCGGCTTACAATCTAAAGATGAACTATGTGAATACAATGAAATGTATCTCAACAATATTCAATACTATCAGAAACAGAACAGCTTGAGAACTTATTTCTGGGGAAATACGTGAAAAAGATACCAACACAAAGTAAAAAATGTTAAAATCCTTTTTTTAAGGGTTAAAATATTGTTTAAAATATTGGTGTGAAGTGGAAATAGGGCAGAACTTGCCAATGTATGTATATAGAGATTAATCAGGAGAAACTATACAAAAAAGAACACTACAAAAGTCTACACCATGTAAAGATAAAGGTAAAGGTTCCCCCGCACGTGTGTGCTAGTTGTTTCCAACTCTAGGGTCCGGTGCTCATCTCCGTTTCAAAGCCGAAGAGCCAGCGCTTGTCCGAGAACGTCTCCGTGGTCATGTGGCCGGCATGACTAGACGCCAAAGGCGCATGGAACGCTGTTACCTTCCCACCATAGTGGTCCCTATTTTTCTACTTGCATTTTTTACGTGCTTTCAAACGGCTAGGTTCCATGTAGAGATGTTTAAATATTGCTAATATTATTGTACTAGAAATTTCTTAACCAAAGAAACTAGAATGCTTAGTGCTAAAACAAAATACAAAGATGGTAGGCATAACAAAATAACTGAAATAAAGATGATAAATCCCTGTAATATAGTATAACTAAATAGAAAATACATAGAAAATAAAGTTATTAGGTTTGTGTTAGTTTAAATGTCCAGAGAAGGAAAATGAGAAAAGTAAATTATTCACAAAATAAAAGCATCATATTCCAAATTAACTTAAATAGGGGAGATATTGTGACATATTTGTCCAGGATTCTTGAAATAGAAAAGAAGCATGTTAATGGTGTGTCCATAATAGTCTCCATAAAAATATTCAGGCAAACATGTCCTGATATGAGAAATGGTCATTACACAGAACTGTCTAAATGAAAGCAACTCTGTTTAATCCTTATTTCATGTCTTTATTGGCCTGCTACCAATGCACATTCAGCAGATTTTCAAAAGCTATTTGGCATCCATTAAATCTGTTGTAATGCATAAAATGTGTGACAAAATGCAACCAGTAAATTTTGCTTTTCCTAGATGTACAAAACATGAATTTACAATAATTCATAAAAGAAAAATATTATGAGTCATGATTTTATACATGCGTAATGGAAAAAATACACAAAAACCAAAATTACATACATAAAAGGAAATCTGCATAGAAGTCTCTGAGGTTAACAGTAATAAATGATACAAAAGGAAATTCAATATTATGTGTGTTTGTATCTGAGTCTCTCTCTCTCTCTCTCTCTCTCTCTCTCTCTCTCTCTCTCTCTCTCTCTCTCTGTGTGTGTGTGTGTGTGTGTGTGTGTGTGTGTGTGTGTGTGTAAGTAAAATGATAGTAGTCTAATCACTGCAAAGAAGCCAGATGCGTCATACGACACTAACCTATGAGAGGCACTTGTGTACCTCAACATCTAAAATATCCAACAGAAAACAGCTTATGCAACATATTTTTTTTAAAAATAGAACAATTAGGGTAATATGTGACCTGCAAGATAAGTGTAACTCCCACAACCCTCATAATTTCCATCTGGTTGTTGCGAGGTGTAGTTCAGCAACAATAGGAGAGGTATATGTTTTCCATACTTGCATTAATATTTATTACAATATTGGACACAAATTAGGAAATTTACTGCAAGGTATACAGTACACTAAAGCAAAGAGAGTCTTTTTCTAGTTGAATGAGAGCTGCTTTTCAGGAAAGCTATAATGTGGAACCAGTCTTCCCTACTCCAAAGCCAGCAACTAAAACCTGGTGAACATAGCAACTTAAATCTACCATTTACCTACTCTTCATTCACAGAGTAGGAGACAGGAAATACTTGAATCGCAACCTTTTTTCGCTTCTACCAGAAACCAATCTTTGAGATCTAATATGGACAGGATTCATCATCTCTCAAGTTGTCAAGTGATATTAACTCTTTCTGTGTTTTGCTCTAGGTTGCAGGAGATGTAGAATGCGCTCATTTTTGGTTAGATCTGAAGGCAATTCATTTTTCTGAAACAAATAAGTGAAAAACCAGAAAAAGGATGGTCAGTGCTTAACTTTGATATCCAAGTTTAAGACACAAATCAACAGGATTATTTTCATTCAATTATAGATCACAGGTAATTCTTGACCTATGACTGTAATGGACCTTGCCCATTATGGTTGCATGTAGTGACAATCATTAAGTGGAACAGCCTCACTTAATTACTCCTACCCCTTCTCTTCTGATGCCACCATTAAATGAACACACAAGTCATTGAAAATAGGGTCCTTGGAGACTTGTCACCCAGCTATTTCTGTAAGGGAAGCAAACAAGCTGAAAAAAGTGTTGCAAAGTCAAAAATAGCCCAGTAACAGAAAAAAGCTAAATTGTGACTCATGTTCCAATGCTGGAGAGACTTCCAAACAAGCCTGTGTGTTTGACTGATGAAGTCGCTTGTGGTCTGGACCTCTGCCCTGATCAGCTGGCTGTCATGAGACTGAAAACCTCTCCTTGATCTTGCTAGGCTTTGGGAAAGCCAGCCACCTGCATGCAGAGGTGGCAGCTTCAGGACAAGCTTCTCCAAACCTTTTCTTTGTTTAACCTCCCTCATTTCTTTAATAAAGTTGGGAGGAACAGACTTGTTGACCTTTTTCTCCCCCCCCCCCTCAAATAAGATGTTGAAACCAAACTCTCTTCTGCCCTCCAAACCTTTGGAAAGCTTTTTGCTACTGGTATGGCTCCTTTTAGGACCCAGCTTTTACCACAGCCGTTTGCTGCACATCTGTGCTTTAGCCAGTTTTTCTTTTGAGCTGAGCTTTTTCTTCAGCTTCTTCAATGCAAAAAAAGTTGTAGAAAGATTTTCTTTGCTTGCTTCCTTTACTCTTCAGCAGTCACTCATCAAGGTAAGTCACTTACAGAGTTTGTCTTCTTTTTGCCAGCATGCAGTAAATTTAGCAAATGAGGTGATTAAAGGGGATTGAGGTTAGATGACATACATAGGAATGGACAGATTACGTTTTAATTTCCTGGATCTGTCATTGGCCTTTCGTAAAAATGACCATAATTACCTAGCTGGAATTGTAGTAATGTGTATGAAGTCAAAATGACTTCAATTTTCTTTGGAAGAAATAATCCAGAACATATCTTAAAACAATCCTTTGTCTTCAATGGCAATTGATCTTTGAAGTGCTTCAAAAGTTTATTATGCTTTTTAAAATTTACATGAAACTTCTATGTGAAGGCAATTATAATCTGGAATAAATTTCAGCAAAATAGCACACAGGTCTCCCTGGGCTAATCCAGGGAGGCTGAAGTTGTGAGTTGATGGAAAAATTGGTTTTAGCATGGATGGGGCTAGCTGCTATAAGCCTTCCCCAGTTAAAATGAAGATATTACAGGTAGGAAAAGTTGTTGATGTGAAGGGTGTGATTAATTTTGGATTAATCGTTGCCTTGGAAGAGTGAGGAAGATTCTCAGGGATGACTCACACCCTGGACGGTATCTCTTTACTCTCCTACCATCCGGTAGGAGATATAGGAATATAGCCAGCCGTACCAACAGGCTGAAAAATAGCTTTTATCCGTGGGCTGTTAGGCTTTTAAATGGGACATAATCTTATGCAGAATTGACTTGGGAGGCCGGTGTGTGGTGTAGTTGGTTCACATAGTGTGGTGGGATGGAGGGTTTGTTGTCACTGTGTGTTGGGGGGAGAGAGCAGGGGGGGGGAGGCTCAGCTAATCTCAATGTACACATGTTGTACTTTGACAATAAAGGTTTATTACTTTAGATCGCTCCCCATTTAATATGTCTATTTTTTATAATTTTATCTATAAACTATGCCTTTTGCCCCCCAAAGTAGTACTAAATGTTGAAACAGTAACTGAAAACCTGTCCTACATTTAGTGGTTTTTAAGACATTATGAGTCTCTAAAAATTGTCCTGATAGAAATAAACACCATACTGTAATGAATGCAAATAATTATTCCCAAAAGTTCTGCTGCCCTCTAATGGATAGCTCTGGGTTTTTTTTTGCAGCTGAACAGAACAGAACAAAATAAGAGTTAGAAGAGACTTTGGAGGTCTTCTATCTAGTCGCTCTCCCTACTCAAGCAGAAGACCCTATACTATTTCAGACAAATGGTTGTCCAATTTCTTCTTAGAAACCTCCAATGATGGAGCACCCACAACTTCTGAAGATAGGCCATTCCACTGATTGTTCTAGCTGTCAGGAAATTTCTCCTTAGTTCTAGGTTGGTTCTCCTTGATTAGTTTCCATCCATTGCTTCTTGTGGTGCCTTCAGGGACTCTGAAGAAAAGGTTGACTCCCTCTTCTTTGTGGCAGCCCCTTAGATATTGGGACACTTCTATCATGCCACCCCTAATTCTTCTTTTCATTAAACTAGACATACCCAATTCCTGCAACTGTTCTTCATGTTTTAGCCTCCAGTTCTCTACTCACCTTTGCTGCACTCTTTCCAGAGTCTCAATATCTTTTTAACCATCTACGAATTTTCAGAATGTTTTTATTAAAAATTTAAAATACTGTGCCCAATTGTTTTACAGCTGAAAATGTGTAGCAAGTGTAAAATAAAGTATGATACCTTGTTTTTAAGTAATGGATCTGCTCCTGCTTCTAAGAGTAATGCTACGGCTCTAATATTGCCACCAAGAACTGCTTCATGAAGGGCAGATGTCCCATTCTAGAAAGTACAGAAAAAGTATAAATGCATCCATGTATTACACCTGCTGAGTAACGGCTCATTTTTTAATCAGAATAAAAGCAGCTCCTGCAAAACAGGAACAAAGCACAACAAAACTTTAACAACCAAGCTTTGTCAGCTATGTCATGAATTGATTTTATGACATTTGAAGACATAAAATACATTAAAGTTCTAGCACAAGACTACACTATAATAGTAATATAGGATAGGGTGAACATGAATAATCTGCATTTGCACCATTGAAATTAAAGTAACATTTTGAGGCTTTCAAGTGAGGTTCTATGGTAGACTAGACATCTCTGAAGGAGGAATGATGTCGCTCTCACAGTGGCCATCAGTGGTTTCTGGCCTGTGAGGTCTTTCCATATAAAGGAAAGATCAAGAGATTTCCCACCTGCACCACAGATATCTGATACGTTTTACCAAACGAGGTAAGTGTAATATGAGATGGACTCATATTAAAACTATGGAAAGACAGATTGGACTAAAGCCTTAAGGGTACAGAAAAGGTGAAAGGTAGGGGTGAGAAGCCTACCTTTTACTTTATTCATCATTTATAATACAAACGTAAAGGTAAATCAAAGAATGGCAACCACCAAAAATTGGCAAAGTTTTGGTGAAGGAGGAGAGGATAATTGGACAGAAAATGTGATTGCTCCAGAAATATTACAAAAAATGTTTGAGTAGATGAGGAAGCAATTTTCTGAATCTCAATTCTATCAAAAGTGATCTGGTTGCTTTTAAGTGAGAATAAAAGAAAGATGAAAGGAGATGAAAGAATATTTTTTTGAAAAAAAATAGAACAATCAATAGGACAGCGCAGGAGTAAAACAAATCAATGACAAAGTGGAAATTTTAGAAATTAAAATATAAATAAACACAGACAGAAAAGGATTTAGACAAATTGGTGTTAATAGAATTGAAAGAAAAATAATTCTGCTCGAGACAAAGCAATTCCAGAAGATGCTGGAGAAGACACTACAGAAAAAGGTTGATCAATCTTCAACAAACATATTGGATGGGGTAAAGATGATATGGAAGCAGAGACTGGGAGAAGTATATGGAATGAATACTTGGTTTGCAAAATTAAGAAATGTACAAGGACTATTCTTGTACACTTTTTTAGGAAGAAGATTAGACATCAAGAACTACCAGATTGAATATTAATAATGCAGATGTGATTGTACTTAAAAAAATCCCAGTTAGAATACTGCACAAGCAAAAAGAAATTTTTTCTTGATCGACAAGCTTAAACAGAAAAATATAGAATTTTCATGGGAGAAATGGAAGGAGTAATCTTCACATTAAAACAGAGATTCAGACTAAGTTCAGTTCACAAAGCAAGAGATTTTTTTTAAGAAAAAAATTAAGTGGAATTAGAATGAATGAATATATATATATATATATATATATATATATATATATATATATATATATATATATATATATATATATATATATGGATAATTTAGAGCTTATAGATGCATGAAGATATAAAAATGGTAATGCAAAATAATGTGATTATATATATATGTATGTATGTATGTAAAAATTTTTGGATTGCTAACAAAGAATTAAAGGGAAACGTAATTAATTAAAGGTTAGGCTGAAACAGGAAATAAGATTTGTCCCATGTTTGGGGCCTAGCAAGGTATTCTAAATACTTAACAAACACTTAACACACACACACACACACACATAGACACACAAACATTATTTGGCATTACCATTTTTATAATATACTGTATATATATACACAGACACACACACACATTATTTTGCATTACCATTTTTATATCTTCATGCATCTATAAGCTCTAAATTATCCATAGATATAAAAATGGTGATGGAAAATAATGTACTTCTGAAAGACAGATCTTTTTCCAAAAATGTATGTATTTGGTATATCTAAGAATTTGGCCACTAGTATTCAAAAAGAGGAGATAACTGCCAAAGACTTTTTCTGATCAACCCAGTGATTTTAGAGTTTAAAAGAAAATCAGTTCCTTCGGATGGAGGTTCAGATTGCAAAGAAGCTGTAATGTAAAGATTTGAAAAAGAAGTTGAAAGGTTTGTTTGACAATTTTAATAAATATGATTTGGGATTCAAGTAGTTGTTATGAGAAGACATTTTATATAGCATAACAGCAAACAAAACACTAGACAAAAGACAAGTTTAGATCAGATTAAAAATAAAATAAGTTTAAACTCTCTTCCATAGAATAAATTTATTTCACAACAAATTAAGCATTTACAATGGCAGTTATCTTTTTGGAAGATAAGAAAATAGAAGTAAAAATGAATTACATAAAATAATTTTTAATTTGCCATTATGGGACAGCACAAGAAGCATTTTATAGGAAACAAACAGCAAGTAAACAAGAGAATGGAGAATATAAGATAAAATCTAAAGAACAAATGGATATAGTTTTCAGTGGGTTTTGTATGCACAGTTAAGAGAAAGATTTAAGGTAAATAACATTTGGAACTGAACAGCAAAATATCGAGTTTGCAGTTGAATTACGTACAATTGGTGAGTATGTAATTGCTAAAATGTATAAACTTTTGTTGAAATTTGAAAGGGAAGAACAAGTGAAAGAGTATATAATAAAATGTGTAAGAACTTTGGCCATAATATATTAACATAGCAGCGGGAAAATGCCTGATTAAAAGGACTGAAATTTACACTGTTATAACTTAAAAGAGAATTTTATAAAAATTGATGATGTATCATTGATACAGGATTTGAATAAAAAGTATCTAGAATATATAAAGATATTTCAAATTTATATTGGAATGTGGCTAACACGAAGGATCATTTTTTTGATGCCTGATGAACTTGTAAAAAAGTAAAATGTTCTGGGTTCTAATACACACAATAATACAAGGAATTCTGAAAATTAATATTCAACTGACACCAGAACTTTTTTTTTGTTGGGATTAACTGAAGTCATTGAAGATTAATATATATCATTACTGCTGTGAGGCTATTATCGTATATGTACGAAAATAGAAATTCTCTGAAATATCCAAAATGGAGGAACAGTCGGTGAAGATAAAAAAACAAGCAAAGATGGCAAAATTAACTTGTTTGCT
Source organism: Vipera berus (assembly GCF_964194415.1). Taxonomy (NCBI): domain Eukaryota; kingdom Metazoa; phylum Chordata; class Lepidosauria; order Squamata; family Viperidae; genus Vipera; species Vipera berus. Next base: position 169,463,831 of record NC_138204.1, read on the forward strand.
TAGAAAAAGATAAAACTACTACATTTATTAGTGACTGAAAAACTCCCTATGGACTTTTTGCTAAAAAAAACCTTGTGATTTTTGAATTTGGTGAGGAAAAAGTATAGATTATGGAAGGAAGATGTAATCTAAGAAAGAGAATTACAATTACTGTTAAGATCAGAAGCCACTTTTTGTAACATTATTTTTATTTTCTATTTTTCTATTCCTTTTTTCTTTTATTATTTTCAGCTTAATATTTGTATTGTTTTGTACTGTACTGTTTTAAAAAAATCTCTTTGTACAAATTTTATACACACATGCACACAGTAAGAAATTATAGTTCTATTTTACAATATGTCATAAATTATAGTTCTGAACATTCCAAAGTTTTTATCCCTCAAAACTTGCCTTCAGGATGCCAAGTGCAGGGGAGAATTTAAGCAATTCCTCTATAACATCATTATATCCTTTGGTTGCAGCTTTAAGTAAAGCAGTTGTGCCATCCTTCAACAGAAACAGGGGAAAGAAGGAAGTGGATATTATTGCACACAAGTTCATTTTCATTTTTCACTTCTCTCTTCAGAATTTATGCAGGAAGATTTCTCTCATTCTTTAGATGTGACTGAGATATTACTTGCTTCATAATTCATAAAAAAATTAATTTATATAAAATATAAACAGTTTATATAACATGATTCAAGGATGACTTCCAAAAAGAAGTGATATAAATCTGATATTTGCTGTATGATGTTAACAAGTATACTGTAGGGATTTGCTGATTTTTTATAACTTAATGAAGCATTCAGATTAACCTTAAAACAAGCACATAATTGCAACCTTTGGCTAATTTTAATAAAAATTGCTAGACAATGGTATATACCTCTTATAATGTACAACACTGCAGTTATCCTAACCTCCCTTTCATAATTTTTAAAATTTTCCTTAACTTTCATTATATTTCACCTTCTCCCTAATAAGTAGAAGCCATAAATAATTATAATAAAATCTATGGTTCCTTTCCTTCTTTATTTTACCTTTATAGTAATGTTAAATACAGTATGAGGAAAGAGTTAAAATATGATTTTTGAAACATGGGTTATGAAAAACTCAATAACTGAACCCTATGGGTTATTTGTAAGGTATGCATTTGTAAGATAAATAAATATATTTACATGCATACTTAAAATGTAAATGAATGCTATGGGAGAGAAATTCCTTTCAGAATAAATTCCTTTCATTTTGGTTAATTCTGGTCATGAAGCAACAATTGGACTATTAAGCAATGTAAGTACAGTTTCTAATGTGCCAGGCAACAAGAAATACTTGAGAAAGTATTCTAGCCAGAATAGACACCCAAACTACCATAAACAAACCTTACTATAGAATCATTCTTTCTTCCAACGTAAAATCTAGAAAACTAAAGTGCTTGCTTACAAGCCTTGCAGCCTCTCGATCTGCTCCTCGGAGCAGCATCACTCGCACTACATCACTGTGTCCCATCTGAGAGGCTATCCATAACGGAGCTGTCCCATCCTGAAGGAAAATTTAAAAATGGATCAGGATTAATCAAGTCAATTCAAGCAGTGCTAAAAATTTCTGACAGCTTACAATGAGATTCTGGCTGGAGTTCAAGGACAAAATGAACCTGGATATCCAAATGAAATCCTTTCCTTGGACAGAAATAGTACTCAGGACAAGTGGAAATGCAAATGTGCATATAAATTAGGGTGTCTTCAACCTGGAAAAAAAAACCTTTGCATAGTATAGACAAAATATTTGTTGCCTATATGAAATAATGGCATCACTCTGAATCACTATTTTTTCTTTAAAAACTACTCAGGATAGATCCAGACTTAGTCATGTTAAGAGAAGCGGCAATGGAATTAATAACAGTACTCTTGACTATGGACTCTTGTAGATAGCCACATTAAAGTACTATCTCCCAATCCTTGAGCCAATAGCAAACTATGCCAGCATAAACTGGCATAGTCTACTTTGAGATATCTTAGAATAAACTGAAGTGTAGAACAGCTTGCAAACAGCAGTCTGGCTGACCCATTTTGCATTAGCTGCTGCACTTAGATGCTCTTCAAGAATAACATCATATGGCTTACAATATCTGACTAAACATGAGGTGATCAAAGCATGGCATATGAGGGACAGCAGCACTTCCCCAATAAAACTGAAAAAACATCCAAAGCTGGGCAAAGACTAGTTTTGTCACCATCTCAATCAGAATCAAGCAGTGCTGAATCCAAGCTTGTAAAGTTATCAGTGTATCAGAAGAAATACACTACAGAACAGGTTGATAAAGAAAATTTCATATCCATGATTTAAAGCTGATTTGTTTCAAAGGTAATAAGGGTTAACTAAGAGTATGTGAAATGAATAAAAATATAATCATTACAGGAGTTAATTCTGTTTTATATGGCATCTAATGTCAACAAGTATTTCCACATATTAAAAGAAATGGGAAACCTTCAGGTTAGTTATGTGTCACATGTTGGCAGATAAAAGTAGGCCTATAATTAAGAAACCAATTTCTAATTACTTCCAATAATTGGTATATATTATTTTGAGGTTTACTTATCAAGATATTAAGGAAAGAAAATCAGTTTTCTATATAGGATATCTGGGTGCACAGAGACGTAAACAAAGAAAATGTTCCTTGTTTAATGACCCCATGTTCAGTGACTGCTTGAACTTACAATGGGCTGAATGAATGATACATGTACATATGGCCATGCAGTGTAGCCTCGTGATCAAGATTTGTAATCTTTCCTGCTGGCCACCCACAAGTGAAATCCTGTTGGCTGGAAGTTGGAAGTCATGGTCATATGAAGTCCTCATTTACACAACCTACAGAGTCCTTGTTTAATGATAGCAACCAGGGCTTCTGGAACTGCCATCGCTAAATGGCATGGTTAAATGGTTTTATGGCTTATGACCACATTGTTTAACAAAAGTTTCCAGTCCCAATTAGCATTGTTAAATGAGGACTACCATGTTTCCCTGAAAGTAAGACCTACCCCGAAAATAAGCCCTACCTTGATTTTTTGGGGTGGGCCTAATATAAGCCCTACCCAAAAAATAAGACCAAGTTTTGGGGAGAGGCACATGCCTAAAAATCAAACTAGGGTGGGAGTGTGGGTGTGGAGCTGCCCCACGTGCCCTGCACCCACTTATCTTGCAGCCAGGCCTCTCCTCACTGGCCCACTTTTTCGGTGTCCACAGGCCTGCATTTCTCAGTCAGGCCTTTCTGGAAGGCCTCTGCAGCCGAGAACTGAACTATCAATTGAATCCACTGCTTGGTCATTGGCTGCAGAGGCCTTCCGGAGAGGCCTGACTGTGAAATGCAGGCCTGAGCTCCATTCTGAGCTGCAGAATGAAGCTGCTCCTTTGGCCGCACAAGAAGTGGCTGGCTGGACGGGGCTCTCGGTGCCAGAGGTGAGTGGAAAAGACATCCCCCCCTTTGAAAATAAGACCTGGTGCCTCTTTTGGAGAAAAAAAAAAATAAGACCCAGTTTTATTTTCAGGGAAACACGGGTACATGTAGTAGATTCATATATGTGGAACGGAAGCATTTAAGACTAGAAAGTGGGATTAGTCACATGAATACATTATTTATACTGAGGTATATTCTGATGTTACCTACTGCTTTGCTTATGCTATCTTACATGCTATATTTATCAGTAATGCAATAAAAGCTGTATAAGCAATTACATAATATAGCGTGATTATGTATTTTATTCAGTAGATGGCACTGTGCTATAGTATACTTAAATGTATGTAAATATATCATTCTGTTTTCATGGAATGAATGATTCTTTGAATTGGTATGCATTCTCTAACCTTTCAGTGACACATATCTCTTTCACTGTTTGCAACAAATGGATTCTAGTTAATAAAAGGTTGACAATTCAAAGCAGAATACCTGAGCAGCTATGCAAAGTAGTCTAGACAAGAAGCACAACCAGGAGAACTAGCTCTATTTTTATTGCACGCTTACATTAAAGTATTTCTCCTCTCCTTTTCTTTAAACTGTCCAACTGTATCATTACCAGGTACCTCAACCTACAACATCGCTGAAGAAAGCTTGGACACCTCACAGTGGGAAACAAATGCTTCCAAAGAATCAAAGACCTGAAAATAGTTGAAATATAGTTGAAATCATTTTCTCATTTGATATGATAGCACTCTTTGCATACACAGAATTGACGAATACATGACAGCAATATTATATAGCACACCTGATCTAACCAAATACCCAGAATCATGGACCTCATCAACCTTTGACCACATATTTTCAACTTGATGGACAAATATACAACAAATCAAAGGAATTGGGACTACAGCTTTCAGGACTCATGGAGACCATAATGCCTGGAATCCAAAGTATGGATCCGGTATGTAGTTGCTATCTTGTCATACTCAAAGGACCATCTAGAGAAAACCATCAATAACATACATCTTCAAAGAAATAAAATTCAGAAGAAACATAGAAAACAATATGCTACCCTTCCTGGAAATCCTCAGAGGCAGTGATGGCAAATTAAAGCACAAATCTATCATATCCATACCAACCAAGTGCTCAACAACCAAACTAACAATCTTTTTTTTTATTGAAAAGTTTTACAATACATTTTATCTTTAACAATCCCTCCCCCCCTCCCTCCCCCCAACCCTTCCTAACCCTCCCTAACCCTCCCCCCCTTCCCCCCTCCCCCCTCCCCGACTTCCCAGAGCTAAATACAAGGTATAAAAGCAAAAAACAATCATAAACAACCATATGTTAACAACAATAAACTATTAAGTCTATCGCACTCTAGCTCATATGAAATGACTACAAGCAATACTAATATCACATAAAACCAAACTAACAATCTTAACTTCCCATGAGAGAAACACTATTTAAATGAGCACAAATACACTACAGCAACCCTGAACATCAGAAGGAAATAGATTATCTATAAAACATCTTTCATCCAAATGGATACCGATGCAAATTTAGGCTGACCAGTCATGCCAATATAGCACAATCAACACAATCTGTGAAAAGAATTAACACTGCCGTACATCAAAAACATCTTAGAAACCATAAACAATCTATTACAACCACATGGCATCACCATAGCACACAAACCAACGAAAGTCCTCCAAAACATTCTAAGTCAGGGGTGTCAAACTCAATTTCATTGAGGGCCGCATCAGCATTGCGATTGTCCTCAAGGGGCTGGGTGGGTGTGGCCTGGGTGGGTGTGGCCTACTGGGTGGGTGTGGCTAGAGTGCATATAGCCTGCTGGGTGGGCGTGACCAGTTCTAGATCGTTCGCATCAAGGGTGCCTATGGGGGCCTGGGCAGGAGTGGGACAGATCTGAGGGTCTCTGGCAGAAGGAGGGTCTCTGGGCCAGGGCAGAGGCAGTGGGGGCCGTTCCCTCACTGTTTCCAGGATGGCTTCGCGGGCCGCATGAAACCACTTCGCGGGCCGAATCTGGCCCCCGGGCCTTGTGTTTGACATGTCTGTTCTAAGTAAACCAAAAGACCCAATAGCCTCAAAAGGAAATACATACAGTAATACAGTAACTCATACAACAACATACAGTGTACAGTAACAGCCACTATATAGGACAAACAGGCAGAAGACTAGCAGAGCACATCCATGAACACCAACTAGCAGGCTGAAGACATGATGAAAACTCTTTAATTTCATAACATATTGAACGACTCAACAATAGTTCAACTGGGAAACTGTGAGTATCCTAGACCACGCCAAATCCAAAAAAAAGCTAAAGAATTCCTTGAAGCCCAGCACTTAGGACAAATCAGCCATCAACAAGCACAATCAAAAGACAATCAAAAAGCCAAAAAGGAAACAATAAGACCAAAACACCTCATCGCTAGCAATCAACACTCAGATGAGCAGAGATTAATACCAAGATTAACACTAGACTAGAGCAACAATCAAGAGGTAAGCAATATCCCAGTCAAACAAACTAGCAGTAAACAAACAGGCTAATCAAGGGACTACCAACACCACTTCCAGCAACACTGACAGGGCAAGTCACTAGTAAATCCCATCCCTTCCAACATGTTACATAGTTTGATGATGTTACATAGTTTGGTAATGAAATACCTGCAAGAAAACAACCAGGCTCAGGGAGCATCAAGGACCCCTCGCATTTCCTTTAATTCTCCAAAACCAAGGGATCGTCTCTTCTGAAACATTTCCCATGCCCTGCTACTGTATGAACTGAGGTACCTTTTACACACTGCTTGTCCAATCTCTGTGGCTGTCCTTCCCATCTCCAAGATCACTTTCACATACCATTACATGTTGCCAAATATCAGAAGAAATTTAGCAATGTGCAGAAAGTCTATTATCATGGAAACCCAAGGTCTATGTAATACTTCCATATTAAAATCAGAAAAATTATTAGAGGTTACTGAGTATTAAGATGTGGCTGATTAATTTTAGCATGTAATAGATAGTCAGTAATAAAATGAAATCTATATCTTAACAATGCTGAATATTACCTGCCTTGGCTGGTTGACCTTTGCTCCTGAAGATAGTAATAACCGAATTAAATTCAGATAGCCTCCCTGAGCAGCCAGGAAAAGTGCGGTAGCTCCATCCTTAATTTGAAATACAAAAATAATTAGCTTGTTTACTAATAAAAATGTCCATAATAGAACCAATGAATGTTTTCCTTCTTCCATGAATCCTCAAGCATATAAAAATGCCACTTGTACTTAAGAATGTTTTCCACATCCATTAAACACCTCCTGCCACTTAATGTAACTCTGCAACACTGATGAAGGTAAAATACAAAGATGCTCTTTAATTAGTCTGCTCCTAGCTTGGATGTAGTTAATGTAAAGAATGGAACTGTTTTGTGAGTAATTGTTCCAGCAGGGAGTATGTGAGGTCTGCCTATAGAGGAACTTTGCCAATCAGGAACCTTTTATCAGCTCAGCTGAGTAACAAATACGACAAATGGCAACCAGGTTCTTCTGTTTATTCATTGCTTTGAAGTATATTAAACCATTTAAAAACTATCAAACACAACTTGAGGAAAGATTTCCATTAATTTTTTATTGAAAATTTTGAAATGATCTAATTAAAAGTTTGCACCAAAAGATATACGCTGCTCGTTTGTATATTGTTATCTTTGTTTTATAACTTTATTGATTTAACAAACCATATAATGTAACTTATTTTTTCCTAGTTTTATTCATTGCCTTGTTTTTTAAATATTTTATTTAAAGGTAAAGGTTCCCCGCACATGCGTGCTAGTCGTTTCCAACTCTAGGGGCCGGTGCTCATCTCCATTTCAAAGCTGAAGAGCCAGCGCTTGTCCAAGGACGTCTCCGTGGTCATATGGCCGGCATGACTAGACGCCAAAGGCGCACGGAACGCTGTTACCTTCCCACCGTGGTGGTCCCTATTTTTCTACTTGCATTTTTACGTGCTTTCGAACTGCTAGGTTGACAGAAGCTGGGACAAGTAACAGGCGCTCACTCTGTTACGCGGCACTTGGGATTCGACCCGCCAAACTGCCGACCTTCTGATCGACAAGCTCAGCGTCCTAACCCATTGAGCCACCGTGTCCCTTAAAATATTTTATTAGATGCATATAAATCAAGTATTTGATTTAACTTATTTATCCTTCCTGAAAATGTAAAGAGAATAATTAGAGGAGAATGTTTTACCCAGTTGCAAAGAAAAGTGAAAAAGAGGAAGGAATGGGAAAGACATGTTGTAAGAAGATTAGGAACTTCCTGGTAACATTACATATATTATGATCAGTACCGTACATTTCCTCTCAGAGTGGTTGAGCTAAAAACCATCACTCATCTATCATATGCTGTCAACCTCCCTACAGCAATTATGGGCTATGTTCTCATTTGTTGCTGATTTTAGATATGGAAATTACATGTTAAGCAAAGCAAGGGGCAAAATCAATGGTGGGATTCAAATATGTGAACAGCCAGTTCTCTGTGTGGATGCCAGTTCCGGAAGTCCATTCTGGGCCTGGGCAACAAAACATTAACCGGTTCTGTCTAAGTGGTGCGAATCGCCTGAATCCCACCACTGGGCAAAATCCTCAGCTTCAGTCCAACTTCCCAGATGTAACCTGCAAGCAAAAAGCCGTTCAGGACAATAATGTAGGAATTGGTATCTATGATGCTTGGAGACAGAATTAATTTTGACAGGTAACTTTTACTGCTTTACAGTACACATGCAACAAAGCAAAAGAGCAAAATCAGTCAAAATTGAAAAGGGTAAGGTAAACTAAAGAATTTCAGTACCAGACTTTCCCAACCATAGAACAGCTGTCTAGCAAGTTGCAAAAATCTGGATTAAAAAAAAAGTAAAAACGAATGGTGGTATAGAAAAGTGCCTCAGATCCAAGTAATAGGTTACTCCATACCAGCACTAAGTGATCAATAGGCACCAGATTGTCCATATTTCCTACATGTTAACCGACTGCACTTACTGGTCATGCACCTAGCCTGCTTCATAGAGAAAACACTATTTTCAAACTGTAATAGCCAAGGACAGCTTAGCCTAACAACCCCACTCACAAATTACAGACAAGCTGAAGGCAAGCTCATGAAGACAATAAAATAAAGAGAGTGCTAGGATATGTTCATACTGTGTCTAGATGTAGGTATCATGGCTCAGTTAGTGGCTAGAAGATTCCAGCCTAATTTCATATACTACTCTAATAGGTAGAGCAGGAATGTCCAGAAAGAAACAAATATCCATCACCAACAGATTCTAAGATGACTAGAAATAAGGAGCAATCCAAGTCATTTCTTTTTAGAGAAAAGCACTGCAACAAAATGCCAAAGGTTTAAATTTTTTGGAATACAATAATCATAATAGTGGCTGTGCGTGCCGGCATCTCGGGAAACTCAGATCATTCCATTTCTTACTATGGGGGGTGAGTTATTACCCCCCGTAGATAGGGCTCGCAACTTGGGAGTCCTCCTACATTCACAGCTTTCTTTAGAAGATAATATAGTAACTGTGACTAGGGGGGCCTTCGCCCAGGTTCGCCTGGTGCGCCAGTTGCGGCCCTATCTAGACCGGGATGCCTTGCGTACAGTCACTCATGCGCTTGTGACCTCTCGGTTAGACTACTGCAACGCTCTCTACATGGGGCTGCCCTTGAGGACCACTCGGAGGCTCCAACTGGTGCAGAATGCAGCCGCGCGAGTTGTGTTGGGGGTCTCCCGATACTCCCATGTTACACCTCTGCTCCGTGAGCTGCATTGGCTTCCAGTTGTCTTCCGGGTGAGATTCAAGGTGCTGGTAATGACCTATAAAGCCCTACATGGCATGGGTCCGGAGTACCTTAGGGAGCACCTGCGGCCGGCATCAACTTCCCTCCGCCCAGTGTGCTCCCACAGAGAGGGCCTCCTCAGGGTGCCACCGGTCAGAGAATGCCGACTGATGGCCCCCAGGGGGAGGGCGTTCTCTGTGGGTGCGCCTGAACTTTGGAACCGTTTACCAGTTGAGCTCCGGATGGCTCCCGACCTTCGCTCCTTCCGACGTGATCTAAAAACCTATTTGTTTGAACAAGCCGGCCTGGTCCGATGGGTTTGGGGTTTTAATTATTGTTTTTAAGTAATTTATTTATTGTATTTGGGCACTATGGTTTAATCTGTTTTTAATTTTTGTATTTTGGTATTTTTGGTATTTATTGCCCTGTTCACCGCCCTCAGTCCTTCGGGAGAAGGGCGGTATACAAATTAAATTAAATTAAATTAAATAAATAAATAAATAAATAAATAAATAAATAATAGGGTTTTTTGCCATATTTGTTCATTAGGGGGTCTAAGTGGGGAAAATCCTGCTGTATGAAACAACCTTGCACAATTTGTATGATCATTCCACTCTAAACAGCTGTCTCTGAATTTTAAGCAAAATCCTTGCTTGCTTTATACAGGTGTATAATAGTATATTACAAATGAAGGTTTTCCAGACATTATTGCAGAAAAAAGTTACTGTTGCTGATTTTTAAAATTCTTTTAATTTTTTAAAAAAGATTAGTAGTATACAGAAATCAATTATAGATTTGCATACTGGGGAACAGAATAAGAAACTGGTTGGTATACTGCATTATCCATGTATTTTATTTATCATCTTTGTATTTACATTCTATCACATAGGTTTATTCATACACACACACACACACACACACACAAATACACACACAAACACACACTCACAACCAAGAGTTTACCTTAAATCATTTAACAGAGGGAAATGAAAATTAGTTGGGATATGCCAATGTATTGATATGTAAATGAATATTTCTGGTGAACAATTATTACATCGGATACTTACACAAGTTATTGTATTTGAGTTACAGAACTTTGGAAGACAGATATAAATGCCCTCTAATCACAGACACCTGTGAACTATTTCTCTTTCCTTGCAACTATAGTTTGCATGCAGCTCTCCCAAGGCTTTCGTGCAGCTCCTACATACCCCTCCTACTTTTTTCCTGAAATACAGGGGTAATTATTTGATGCAACATTTTATTATGTCAAAATTGTACTTGTACTATTGCACTTTAATACTGGAAGTGGAAATTTTAGGTTTGCTGTATTTTTTTTAAAGTTCTGGAGTAAAGGAATTTTCCCCTCCCCTGTTTCATCACAACCCACAGCCTGAGTGGGTTTCTCACCCAAGAAAAAAAATCAAGGGCAACCCTTAGCTGCTAAAAGAATCCCATTCTGATTTACATTATGCAAACTATGTTTACTGAATTGTAGATTGTACCATTTAAAATAAACTCTCTGCATAGCATAAATTAAAGCAGCACTATAGTAGAGAGATAGGCAAAAACCTGAGGTTCTTGTTTGCTAAGTAGTTATTTTTTAACTTAGGAAATATTAAAAGAATCTAATTGCTATGGCAATCTCGTGAACAAGCTAGAGCTGAATTACTTCATTCTGCAAACATATGGAAGAGGTATTAATTTGGTGTTCCAGATATCTTCAATTATTTGAGAGACTGTCACATAGATAATGAAATAAATTTATTCTTTTTAGCCCCAGAATGCAGGACCTAAATAACTTTATATTTTAAGATGAAGAATTTCTTGACAGTGCAAACTGATTGATAGTGGAACAGACTGATGCAGAAAGCAAAACAACTCTATATTCATTGCCCTTCTCTTAATGTATACATTTGGGATATGCAGTCTAAACTTGAAAATTAAAATTTGAACTACTATGTGTTGCTATTAATCACTTTCTCAATCAATATAATTTTGTTTGAACATCCCTAACATAAAGTATTTTTACACACACACACACACACACACACACACACACACACACAGTGCTTTTTTCTAAAAAAAAAGGTGCCGGAACTCTCATCTTGGCGGGTGCAGGAGGCGGGGGGGCGGTGCTGCTGTGGTCACGGGTGCGAGGGGTGTTCGTGGCGGGCTGCCCCCTGGGGCCGGAGCCGGGGCAGCTGGTGCTGTAGGAGCAGTGGGGCCCACTCTATATGGCAGGGCTGGGCGGTGCGGAGGCAGTGCGGGCCAGGTGATGCAGGGCAGCCACTTAGGCACGCAGGGTGAGGCGACGGTGGCACAGGTCCAGCACCAGGTAGGCCACCAGCCTGGCTGACACGGGTGAGCACAAGGAAGGAGTGCACATGGACTCTGCAGAACCCACCTCCCACTACTTGTCCTCTCTTACTTACCTAGTTGAGATGGTGTAGTTGGGCAGCAGGGAGGGATGTAAAGTTCCTGCCAACTCGCCTTTGCCGGCCAGGTCTTTTGGCAAGCTCAGCAGCAATTCCTATTGGCTTTCGAAAGCCAATAGGCTTTTGAAAGCCAATAGAGGGAGTAGCATAGCTTGTGCAAAAGCTTTTTGTGTGTGTATGCAAAAAAGGGTGCTGGAACACCATTCTGAGCGTTCTATGAGAAAAAAAGCCCTGCTTTTATGTTTTAATCTTAATATTGTAAGTTGCCCCAAACCTTGCCATGTGGATTGTATACAAATATTATATAATCGGTAAATAAAGGTAGAACATGTTAAATATACATCAAATGATAATATGCTTCCCTAAGTCAATTCTTGCTCAATGACAGACCAAGGAGTTAACTCGAAAAGGCAAGAGGAAAATCTAGAAGAGGTCTGTGCAACTTGTAGAAGGGAAAGGCCCACACTGATAAATTAAAAATCTTTGTGGTCTGCAATGGAATGCTGGTGGGCTAATCAATGATTTGGTGACTAGAGGAGCATCTACAGTGTTGGAGTTCATGGTCATGGTAAGCCATGGAGGCACTAGGCAACATGACTTTCAGGGCAGTGGTGGTGATTTTATTACTTTTTTTTTCCCTCTGTCCAAGGGTGCTTGATAGGCTACATGTATAGGCCTGGTCTAGAATTTATTTTGGTGCATTCAACTATCTAGAGCAGGCATGTCAAACTCATTTTGTCTGAGGCAACTTCTTATAAAAAATTGCCATTAATTTGTTTTAATAAAATAATTTAAATCAATTTTTCATTTGATTTCAAATTAAATAAATTATTTTAGTTGACAATGAGATATTTTTTAGTACAATTACCAAATGCAATAAACTGGTTTTAGGTATATGTGTGCACTAATTATTTCAACACCAATACATTTTAACAACATATTCTATTTGTAAATGTAATTTGTAAATGTAAATTGTAAATTATAAAAATTTTTGTGCAAAAATAAAACAAAATAACAGATTTAAGAGCTGTTATCATTAGTTATCCTTAGATAAAAATAATTCCATCATCCAAAACTTTGTTATACTGTATTTAATGAACAGATGCTTTGGGATTAAAAAAAAAAGACTGACTACATTTGATTGTGTATCACCATGGCATTAAAACAAAATTCGAACAGTGTATGAAAAATAAAGGTTCCCTAAACGTCTGCTGGCTATATCTATACATTTTCCTTGATAGCACTCTATTGCCTTATTTTTAGCCTTTTTGTCAACTTCCCAGCTTAAAAAAGGAAAGGCACCGGGAGCTGAAAGTTACAGAGACTGTTTAAGCAGGTTGCTAAGCAACCTGTTCACACTCGGGCCTTCTTACCCTCCCACTTTTAAATTAGCCTGTACGGATCGCATTTCCTTCGATTTGAGCCATCTGAAGGCCTGTTGCTGTGATGCATTCTGCTGCCGGCATCAACTCCCCATCGTCCTGTGCGCTCCTGCAGCGAGGGCCTTCTTAGGGTACCGCCAGTGAAGGACTGCCGGCGGGTGACTCCCACAGAGAGGGCCTTCTCTGTGGGTGCACCTGCCCTTTGGAACCAACTTCCTATGGAACTTAGGACTGCCCCCAACCTCCGTTCGTTCTGCCGGGACCTTAAAACTTGGCTCTTTGAGCTGTCTGGTCTAGACTGAGGGGTTTTTAATTGGGTTTTAAAGTTTTAATTTTGGGGCTTAAATTTAATTACTTGTTTTAAAATTATTTTAACTTTTGTATTGTATGGTTTTAATTGCCCTGTAAACCGCCCTGAGTCCTACGGGAATAGGGCAGTATAGAAGTCAAAATAATAAATAAATAAATAAATATATTACATATAATTTAAAATTGTAATTAGTTGCGTGTGCACGTTCAGCAAGTGTGATGTATTTGTGCTGGCATTTCTAGGCCTCTTTCCAACCACATCCAGAAAAATTTGTAACAAACATTGGAATTCTTAAGGCCATGTTTGGTATTTCCCAGCAATCTGTTACTGGAAGAAAAAAGCAATCCCTGCTGTGTTACTGATCCCAGAGAAGCATTTGCATGTATGCAGGTATCCTTAGGGTGCCATAGTTATGAATGAGAAATATTGGTTGCAAAGTTGGCATTTCTGCATGTAATACAGATATTTTGGACTTATTTTTGTTTCTTTGCATGTTTGATATTTTTAAAAAGGCATATGCTACTGAGTACGCTTATGCACATATGTAACATCTTTTCCTAGGATACATGACCACTGCTTTTCCAGAATGTGAAAAGTGAAAGATTGTGACTAAACAAAATTTTAATGTACAGATAATACCACCAGAAATTATTTTAGCCTTTTTAATAAATGTTATTGATGTTAAGCTCACCATGGAAAACATCATATATTGTTATGTATATACTAGGTTAATTATTTAAAGACTGAAGTGCAACATAACTAGATTCTAAATAATCTATTTTTCAAAACACACAACAATCCAAACAGTAAAAGTAAAGTCCAAATTAAGTATATTTCATTCTTAAGAATTGTTTAATTTAAAGTGGTTGTTGTAATAGATGATTAGATTCAAAATAGTTTTCAAGAGTATGTACAAAAGATACTATTTTTTTCTAGCATCAGCTAAATTAGACATATTACATTGAGAAAAATGTTTCTCATTTCTTTCCTGTTATCTTTATTGATTTCATTGCAGAGATGTTAACATAGGAAATAGATTATTTTGTTATCTAATTTTACCTTCCAAATGACAGAAGCAGATGAAAAATGTGAGGTTCTTTCCTGTTGGCTTTTTTGAATTAGCTGTTTTAGATTCTAAAAGTTTAGTTCCTAAAGAAGTAACCCTGTAAATAATTTTCCTCCTCTAGTGCAGGCTCTTTTATGACTCAAGGACTTCAACTCCCAGAATTCCTGAGCCAGCATGGCTCAGCTTGGAAACCTCTCCCTTTCCCCTCAGCATGGCTGACTCAGGATTTCTGGGAGTTGAAGTCCACGAGTCATAAAAAAGAGCCAAGATTGCCTAGCCCTGCCGTTCTGAGCGTTCTATGAGAAAAAAACACACACACACACACACACACACACACACACACACGCCTTTAGATAAACATTTTGATCTAAGAACAGTGGACATTAGTGCACCTCTACAAGCCATCTTTTCAGTGTGTACTGGTGGAATGTGTTATTTCGATTAAAAGAGGGATCTGTTTTCCGTACTTTTACAGACCATGTTCATTCTAAGATTTTTCTTGTGAAAACTTTAAAAAAATGGAATCCTGGAAACAGTTTTTACCACTGATGGAAAAGAAGATTTCAAGGACACTCACGTAAAGCTGATCATGTATGTTGGCCCCATGCTTTAGTAAGGTTTCCACCACTCTCATGTGCCCATATTGACAAGCAGCTAACAAAGCAGTACCACCATCCTGAAAAGAATACAAATGGATACAAGGGAAAGTTATTTGCTTCCCTGAAAATACATCCTAATTCCTATTTATTTGAAATCACATTTTGAACCTTAACTGGAAGCAGACCTCTCTTAATATTTTATGCTCATTTTATTCCTACTGTTTTACATTTACTACAATATTCCCCCATATAGATTTATATTCAGTGGCCTCTTTTAAAGGGGAAAATTTGGCTGTGCTTTTCTCTTTCCTTCCTCTAGCAGAAACCTGGCTTTCAGGATTAAGAAGTGTCATTTAAGGCCAAACTGTAAGAAACAATAGAAGATCTTAAATAAGGCTTTCTACAGAACTATGGCTAGATTCACTTTGCAAAGCAAAAGCAAAGCTCAGCCATTTCCCCAAAACTGTTGAAAGCTTCCCTTTATTTTATTTTCTCTCTTATACACATACCAACCACATCAGTAGGGCTTACTTTTAATTTTGGAACCTAAGGAAACAGTGGCCTTAGTGACAGACCACAGAAAAGCTATGAGAAAGGTTCATTGCTTCACACTTGCATTTCTTATAATGTCCTATAATTTGTGTTTCGAGCAAACTTGCATTTTTACGATAAAAGTCATTCCACATCATGCTTCGTTCCTTATTTCAAACCATGGCCATTACAGAACACTGTTCCTCATAAAATTTCTCACTCAATTCTATAACGGCTACAGTTTCCATAGCAGATTAAAGTTGGGAAATCTGGTAAAGTTACAGCTGTTTCCCCATTTCTCTTTTCCTTTGTTAAACCTGTCCCTGTATGACAACTGCATGCATATTCTGCCCTGATTTTATACTAAATGGAGCATCATAGAATATATAGCATAAACAAAATTCTGCCCTGATCATTAAAAATCTTCCAGGAGCTTGAGATGATAGGAAATAATTTCCATTTTTTACTCCTATCACACATGCAGGCTGCAAAATATCTTCATACTTACCTTTCCCAACATGTTTATATAACTGCAAAATATCCTATCTACCCTACACACTGGTAAGATTCAGTTTTTTGTTCGAATGCATGCTGCAGATTACCTGAATAATGTCACTGGTCTAAAAGTGCTCTCAGGAGTTTTATCCTCATCCAGATAGCCAGTTTAAAGGTGTTGTCCAGTCCATGAGTTGATATAAAGTACAATAGCACAAATTGGCTCTCTACGAACAGTTGGGCTGTAGTCTTTTTCAATAATCATAAATGGCACTATGAAAACAGTTTACTGTGGGGTAGTTTAAGATGCAGCAACTTGTGCATTTCCCTGCCGATGGAGAAAGTGTCTACCAACTGCTCAAATAGAAGGTAGAACCCAACAGGTTCTGGGTAGAGTGGTAGATTTATCCTTTCCTCAAAACTGAATTTGGGGGAGTAGGCAACATCCCACTAAAGCTCCTACTCCACACCACTTCTCCATGTTCTTTAGAGGCAGTCTGGGAGACAAGACCATGTACTGTTATCTCCTGAATACTCCACATGATCTCCTTATGATCCATTCAGGGGAGGTGAGACTGGCTGAAGCTTTCTTGTTTCAACCAACAATAACTTTGCAATGTATGGACAGGTCAAGGGGAAGAGGTGCTGGCTGAATCAGAAGTCCCACTTCAACTGCATCACTTTACAATGGACGGGGATCCAAAAGATCTCTGGCATGTTGTGTCAGCACCAGTGTTGAAAGATTGATAAATCTTGCTGAAGTTTGAGGTTTGTCCTAAAAGAGTCAGAGTCACCACTGCCATGAATATTGACAAGGTGAAAATCACCCACACAGTGGGTCAGTAGAAAGAAGTGCAAGGCTAGTTGAAGCAAAAGTTTCTTAGCAAAAGGATATACCGTATATACTTGAGTATAAGCCGACTCGAGTATAAGCCGAGACCCCCAATTTCACCCCCAAAAACTGGGAAAAGTTGTTGACTCGAGTATAAGCCGATCCGCCGTTCTGCATGCCTCGGAGGCTGGATCCGCGCTCTGCAAGCCTCTGGGATCCTGGGAGGCCTAATGCAAGCACCAGCCCGCCTGCCTCAGGTCTCCCCCACCCCCAGATACTGGGCTTCAGCACAGCTGGCTGTCTTGCCAAAGAGAAACATCTGGGAAGGAAAACCCTGTCTTACCTCTTTCCCAATTCTGCCTCTGCCCTTCCTCCTACCAAGGTGTTCTGGGACTAGTTCCCTAGCCTTTTGGAGCTTTTGGTGTTCGCCCATCAGCTGTCTACGGGGAGGCAGGCAACAAAGCTGCCTCTCTAGGCTTTGAGAAAAGGCCCCTTGCACAAAAGGCAGCTTCAGGACGAGCTTCCAAAAACCCTTTCCTTCCTTAACGCCCTCCCCACCTTCCCCCAGAAAGCCATATTTCTTTTTTTTTTATTGAAAATTTTTATTGAAGTTACAATATTATCCCCTCCCCAACCCACCCCAGAACCCCTCCCCCTCCCCCATATTTCTTCAATAACAAAAACATAAAAAGCTGGTTGGGATGTACTCGCTGATTTCCCCCCCCCCCTTTTTTTAGATGCTAAAACTAAACTCTCCCTCTGCCTTCCAACCAATATCCATTTTTAAAATCTTACCTTGGCTCCAGATGGAAGAGTAGAGGAACTAAGCTAGTAAGGAGAGAATTTTTTTCTGCAACTTTTTACTCCTGAAGTAGTAGTAGTAGTAATAGTAGTAGTAGGAATAATAATAATAAATCCCTAAAAGTTGTGCCAGAAAATGGAGGACGCTGGGTCTTTGCAAGTTTTAGCTGTCTGTCAGACTGCCTGAAAAGGGCGGCCTTCAGGCAGCCAGGCGGACAGCTAAAGCTTGCAAAGACCCAGCGTCCTCCATTTTCTGGCATAACCTTCGGAGATTACTTTAAAAAAAAAAACAAAAAAAACCTTCAGAGGAAAAACAGCTGCAGAAACATTTTGTCTCCTTGCTGGCTTGGTTCATCTACTCTTCAGCCAGGAGGGAGTCCAAGGCCTAGAGAAGGAGAGCTTTGCAGCATCCCTATGGACAGCTGATGGGCAGACAGCTGAAAGAAGCAGGCAGGCAGGGCGCGGAGGAACGGAGACCTGCAGGTCTCGGACGGCGGTGGCTTGGGAGAGGTGCGCGCGATCCCGGAAGCACCAAAGCCTCGGCCGCGCACAAGTCCTCGGTAAGTTTTTTTGTTGACTGGAGTATAAGCCGAAGTGGAATTTTTCAGCCCAAAAAGTGGGCTGAAAAATTCGGCTTATACTCAAGTATATACGGTAAGCAAAATGGACAAGAAGGAATAACGTACCAGCATCCATGCTAGTAGGCTAGTAGGGTGAACTATCACGCTAAGGGCAGCAAAGGCAGGTGTTGCACTAGCCAAGAATGGCCAATAAGGGCTGGGCGAGCCACACCCATCACATTGCTGAATCAGTTACACTTGAATACAACTTTGCATCTCATTCAAATTGCAAAATTTCTGCTGGGAGAAGTGGAAAACACCAGTTCAATTTCAGTTCAGAAGAACTAGAACTGAGCTGTTTCAATTCTTGACTATAGATGAGAGGAATGTTTCAAGAATAGCTAACCACTATTCTCAACCTGAATTTAGGGGGCCACAGAGCTATGCCTTATGCCTTCCTATTTATTAAGGAAATATGCAGTATAGCCTATGTTTCTTTAATTGCAGGCCTATATTTTCGTGTAGAAAGACAACATTGTTTTAGGAGAACAATGCAAAATTCAATTCTTCCATAACAGGCACATATGATTATCTAATTGGCTAAGCAGCTTTGCAAAAATGAAATAGTTAGATACCGTTGTTTCCCCCAAAATAAGACTGGGTGTTGTATTAATTTTTGCTCCAAAAGACACATCAGGGCTTATTTTTCAGTTAGGTCTTATTTTTGGAGAAATACGGTACTAAATGTGTCTGTCTGGCTGACAATCTTAACTGGGGCTTATTTTTGGAGTTGGGCTTTTATTACAAGCACCCTGAAAAATCATGCTTGGCCTTGTTTTCCGGTAAGGTCTTATTTTTGGGAAAACACGGTAGTATATAGTGCTTCATATTAATATATGTACTATCTCTCATTATGCCCAGTGTGGAGTTCCACTTTTCATATTACATTTGGCAAAAAGTTGGTCACATCTGCAGTGTATTAGAAACTGAAACAGCATTGGTGCTGCTGGCAAACATGCTGGAAACTCTGAGAAATTACATCAGTCTTAGAACAACTGCACACAAAGATCTCAGAATGAAGAGACTTGCTCAATCACAGAACAATTACCAAAAAATGGGTTTGCTATGATGAAGAAGCACAAGAGACCTTTTCAGCCAGAAAGCAAATGTATAAGTTATACAATAGATGCTGTGCATATTGAGCTGATTAGTCCATAGTAGTCTGAATTCCTCCAAGATATTTTGGGCACAAACAACTAATAAGCTGAACAGCAATATATTACTATATTAGTGCTGAAAGCTCCTTCTGATGACACTTTTTATATTACATTAAGCCCCACAAACTCTATATTCTGAATCTCTAAGTAAACAAATGCTAGGAGTTTCTGATATAAATGCAGCCAACTTTCTATTTACATGCAGTCCTAGAAAACAGGTAGTGAATCAATGGGTTACTTCCTGTCAAATGCAGTTTCCACATTAATGGAACAGGATGTCAGAAACAACTAAACACTTAATGCAAGTCAGGGGTGCACAACTTGTAGTTCCAAGACTGTGTCTCCAAAACTTTTGGATTAGGATGCAGTGGTCCTTCAAAAAGATGCCACTAAACTAATAATAGAAGAGGAAAATGAAATACATGCTAAGTAATTGTATTAAGTGCAATTCATTTAATTAAAAGTAAATAATAATAATAATAATAATAATAATAATAATAATAATAATAATAATAATAAGTTGGAAGGGACCTTGGAGGTCATCTAGTCCAACCCCCTGCTAAGGCAGGAAACCCTATACCATTTCAGACAAATGGCTGTCCAGTCTCTTCTTAAAAACTTCCAGTGTTGGAGCATTCACCCCTTCTGGAGGCAGGTTGTTCCACTGGTTAGTTCTTCTAACTGTCAGGAAATTTCTCCTTAGTTCTAGGTTACTTCTCTCCTTGACTAGTTTCCATCCGTTGCTTCTTGTCCTGCTCTCAGGTGCTCTGGAGAACAGCCTGGCTCCCTCTTCATTTTTAACTTTTTTCCTTGTAGCAGGGTCCAGTTTTTTGTCATTGGCCTTTTCAGACAAAATGTCATTGTTCCAAAAACACATAACTGAAGGAGGAAGCCAAAGCTGGTTTAATCAGATCCACTTCCTTACACTATGGGAACAGAGAAAACAATTGTCCTATTTGAATGATCTGCAATCTGATTGGCAAGACCCTTGAGCCACATTACTTACTGTAGATTGTGGCACAAGATTCAAAGATTCTACTATTCACAGGTTATGGCTGATGTTCTCTGTCCCCTTGGTGGATTTACTTTGTGGATATATTTTATTTTATTTATTTTATTAGCACTGCACAGTTTCTTCCTCCATTTGCACAGTTATGGGCTCCTTTGCAGCAAAGAGAAAGTAGTTCAACAGGTGATCTGCAGAAATCTACAATGGCAACAATTTCTCCAGATCTGGGTGCCTCCTATTTAGTGCAAAAGTAAGAAAATCTCAGGTGGGATGTTTATATACTGCAGTTGTCCCCAAATTAAGTTTCTCCAGATATGTGGGATTACAGCTTCCATCATTCCCAGCTAACATGCTATGACAACCTACAGCATCATATGGGAACACTTCTATGACAACCTACAGCACCCTATGGGAACACTTCCTGTCCCTAAGAAATACAAAATGCAGTGTTGCTTTGTTTTCTAAATTGAGCTAATATAGTCTGTAATTGTGACTTTCATATATTTCCAATCTGTCAATCAAGCATTTCTTTTTTAAAGTTTGCTTTCATAATCAGCTGTGGCTTTGCCCTTTCCAATTGAAATGACAAAAATAACAAACAAATTGAGTGATACTTATATAATGAAAACTGAGCAACAAGAGTCATACACAACTTAACGTCCTGCCAGAGAACAGTACAGAGAGAAGCAAAATTAATTCTGTGGGCCTCTTGTCAGTTCTCCATGCCAAGCCTTGGATCAGAAGAAAACAGCTGCCTTTCCTTCCTGCCTGCCTGTCTAAGTTCACCAACATGTTGAAGCCAAGTATAACTTCTTACTTTGGTTTTGAATTCTGTGGAAGCTCCATATTCAAAGAGTAACTTCACTATATCATTGTGGCCTTGTTGTGCAGCGAAGAATAGGGCAGTGGCACCGGTCTAAAATGAGAATCAGAAATCCCATAGATTAGCAAATATGACAGGGCATTTCATACAAAATATGATGATGGAAGTGCTGAATTAAACCAGAAGTCTCTAGCAGCAACCATTCCTAAATTAAGACATTCCCATCAGATTATTCTTTTGAAGATTCCATGATGTTTCCTTCATGTATCAGAAAGGCATGTCCATAAATTACATTTATATGCTATCCATATCCCAGCAACTCTGGGAGGTTAGGAGCAGGAACATAGTTAACTTTGCCCATTCCCCCAGCCTCCGTTCTTGTCAACTAAATAAAGATCAATCTTTCTTCATTAGTTATTTACAATGTCTATGGAGATTCTCAGTCATCCAGGTAATGCTTTG
The DNA here is from genome assembly GCF_964194415.1 of Vipera berus. NCBI lineage: Eukaryota > Metazoa > Chordata > Lepidosauria > Squamata > Viperidae > Vipera > Vipera berus. The sequence goes on from NC_138204.1 coordinate 169,485,628, forward strand.
TTTGCTGGCAACAAGCAGGTCAGTGTTGTAGGACTTAGTCTGAACTTGTTTTGTTCATCCAAATGCTCACTGCCTCCATACATTGATTTGAGATTAATTCAATTCTAATATAGCTATGTAACCAACACTCACATTATCTGCTCTTAGATTTGTAGACAGGTCCTACTAATAATGAGAAAAATACATGGTAAGTTAAGACCATGCTTAATATTTTCAAGAAAATAAAGTCTGAACAGACTACATGTAAGCACAAAAATATTTTACTATTGAAGATCATCTACACTCTCATTTCTTTTTTGCCAGTGAGTTTTATGCATCAATCAATTACACCCTCTTATTTCCCACTATTTCTGCCTTGTGCTTTCTTCCTGTCAAGTGTGATAGTTATTGATGGTAAACAGTTCTCTGGAGTTATGTATCCATGCAGTAATCACATCAAGTATATCATACCAATCAACTATGTCCATTGCAGGCAAAAACTTTCTGGGCATAAGATTTTAATCACAGCAGAAAGAAACAAGAGCTTTTAGCCAATCACTGAGGAAGCCATTTCTCATATGGCATCTGTGCCTTTAAGAGCCCTGGGACAGATGCATCCTACCACCAATAATGACATGCAATAATGAAAAACTGCCTATGAGTTGGGCAGCCATATAAATCATCTAACATCTGACACATTATTTCATGGAGGACAAAGGAGCATTGCTGAGAAAAAGGTGGCAATGAGATTAACAATTTTTATAATGTGTTAAAAGTATACAAATATAGTGAAAATTCTGCCTCTGAACAAGATTAATTGGAATACAGTAATGATTTCCTTATCATTATATCCTATAACCCTTCTCATGCAAGGACTTAAAGACCATAGAAAATTGAGGATTAAAAAGGGTTATTAGCAACCCCATTCTTAGGAAAATGTATCTCTTGTTCAGTCATCGCCCTTGACTATACAGAAACCTAACAGCAAGTGCCTGAATTTTCAGGCCTTTTGTCAGCTATCTATACAAACCAGGACGAAATTTTAATCTTCTGGGCAGTAATTAGGTTGTGTCTTATGAAGTCACTCAGCTTATTTATAGGTTCTTTGAATATGAAAGATCTTCCATCAGCAGAATGGGAAGGAACATATTCCTGAAGATGCTCCTAATATTCTGAAGTAGGTGGAGTTTGGAAAAGCCATTTGTAGAACAAACAAATCAGTTTTCCTTTCATTCTACAAGTGGAAACCTTGCTAGATCAAAGAATCTCTGATTACTGAGATCATGGGATAGCATTTGTGAGACTCTAGTAATAAAAGGTATACAAAAGTATATTTTAAGTAATAAAATTATGCTTAATGTCTATAGCACATTTGAAATATGCAATAGGGTGCTGAATTTTTAATTAAACCAATCCCTAGGGATAATTCTTCTTTTTTAAATACAGAAGTTAACATACCTCTCTCTGAAGATTAATATCAGCTCCTTGCAGCACCAGTTCTCGCACACATTCTTTGTGGCCATAGTATGATGCTACCATAAGGGCTGTTGAACCAAGCTGGGCACAAAGCAATATAGTAAATACCTTAAATATGTAAATAAGTCCTAAAAATGGAGCCTCTTTTTATTTTCTCTGTAGCTTCAGGCTCAAATAGAAGACAAAATACTTTTGGGCAAGTCTGTATTTTACACTGTTGAAATCTACGCCAATATGCTCATAGACAATAAAATAAAAGAGAGTATTTGTAGCTCAGGGTTGAAAAGAAGGGTCCTTGGTGCTCTCTGAGCTTGGTTTTTTTTGCAGATGTTTCATTACCCAAACTAGGTAACATCATCAGTGCTAGTAGGAAATGGGGTTTGCCATCAACTTATATTTTAGTAGCTTGCCCTGTCAGAGTTGGTAGGAGTTTGATTTGGTTGGACTGTTTATTGTTAGCTTGTTTGGCAGTTCCTTGATTGTGGTATTATTTACTTCTTGACTGATTTAATCTTGATGTTAATCTATGCTCATCTGGGTGTTGATTGCTGATGGAAAGGTGTTTTGGTATTTTTGTTCCTTTTTTGGCTTGTTCATTGTCCTTTCTGCACAGCATGTAGATGTTGTTTATGTCTATGTGTCTATTGATGGCCAATTTGTCAGATGCCAGGGTTCAAGGAATTCTTTAGCATTTTTGACTTGGATTGATCTAAGATGGTCATGTTTCCAGTTGAAACTATGGTTAAGACTGTTCATGTGTTGTGAAATTAAAGGGTTTTCGTAACAGGCAACAGGGAGAAAGCAGAGCTGCTTAACTCATTCTTTGCATCAGCCTTCACACAAAAAGAAACTACAGCCCAACATACAAAAAAAAAACCACTGCAAAAAACAAATTAGAAACAAAAATTAAAATAAGCAGGAAAATGGTAAGAGAACACCTATCCAACCTTGACGAATATAAATCACCAGGACTTGACCCAGAGTTCTGAAAGAGCTGGTAGATGTTATCTCAGAACCACTGCACCATATCTTTCAAAAATCCTGGAGCATTGGGGAAATACATGAGGATTGGAAAAGGGCTGATGTGGTTCCCATCTTCAAGAAAGGAAAAAAATGGACCCAGGAAACCACAGACCAATCAGTTTAACATCAATACCTGGAAAGATCCTAGAAAAGATAATCAAAAAACAGATCTGTAAACAACTAGAAGCAAACATAGTTGTAACTAGTAGCCAGAACAGGTTTGTTAAAAACAGATCATGCCAAACCAACCTTATTTCATTCTTTGATAAAGTGACTAATCTAGTAGACCAGCAAAATGCTGTGGATGTAGTATACTTAGATTTCAGTAAGGCATTTGATAAAGTAGACCACAACCTACTCCTTGGTAAGCTAGAAAAATGGAACAGACAACATCACCACTAGATGAATCTGTAGCTGGCTGGCAAACCGTACCCAACGAGTAGTCCTCAATGGCACTATATCCACATGGAGAGAAGTAAGCAGTGGAGTACCATAAAGTTCCATCTTGGGCCCAGTACTCTTCAATATCTTCATAAATGATTTAGATGAGGGAATTGAAGGAGAACTCATCACGTTTGCAGATGACACTAAACTGGCAGAGTATCCAACACCCGAGAAGACAAACTCAGGACCCAAAAAGATCTTGACAAACTTGAACAATGGACCCCATCCAACAAAATGAGTTTCAATGTGGAGAAAAGCAAAGTTTTACATTTAGGCAGGAAAAATCAAAGGTACAAGTACAGATTGGGCAAGACCTGGCTTAAAAACAGCAACTGTGAGAGGGACCTTGAAGTCCTAGTGGACGATCACTTGACTATGAGCTAGAAGTTTGCAGCAGCAGCCAAAAAAGGCATAGAATCAAGATCATGCGAAGTATTAGTACCGCTTTATAAACCTCGAGTAAGACTACATCTGGAATACTGCAGCCAATTTTGGTTACCATATCACAAAAAAGATGTTGAGAGTTTGGAAAAAAATTCAGAGAAGAGCAACTAAGATGATCAAAGTGCTGGAGACTAAAACATACGAAGAACGGCTGCAGGACTTGGGGTTGGCTAGTCTAAAGAAAAGAAGAAATAGGAGAGACATAATAGCAGCATTCCAGTATTTGAGGGGCTGCCACAAAGAAGAGGGGGTCACATTATTCTCCAAAGCACCAGAGGACAGGACAAGAAACAATGGTTGGAAACTGACCAAAGACAGAAGCAACCTGGAATTAAGGAGAAACTTCCTGACAGGGAGGACAATTAACCAGTGGAACAGCTTGCCTCCAGAAATTGTGTGCGCTCCATCACTGGAGATTTTTAAGAAGAGGCTAGACAGTCACTTGTCTGAAGTGGTATAGGTTCCCCTGCTTGAGCAGGGGGCTGGACTAGAAGCCCTCCAAGGTCCCTTCAAGCTCTATTCTATTCTACTTCTGATTACTACTTGGTGTTCATGGATGCATTCTGCTTTTCTTCTTCCTGTTTGTCCTAAGCAGTGGCTGTTTCAGTCTTTACACTGTTGGTTGTAGATGACTCCTTTTTTTCCCTCTGGGGATGTTGGATTGTTTGGTTTACTTAGGATGTTTTTGAGGATTTTAATTGATTAGTATGCTACATTCCCATCAACACTGACAGGGCAAGCCACTAGAATATAAATTGAGAGCCAACCCCATTCCTTACTAGCATTGCTACCTAGTTTGGATAATGAAATGTCTACAAGAAAACAATCAAGCTCAGAGAACACCAAAGACCCTACATTCGATATAATTTATTTTTTATTTATTGCATATATGTTTCCACATTTTTGATGCTCTTTGACCTTCCATTTTCCCCAGAAAACTTTACCTTCCTCAGAAACTCAGTGGGGAAGCCAGCAGGGAGAGCTGCAAGTTGCTGAGGTAAGTCTTCCTCACCCATGCACCTTCCTCCAGCTCCTCTGCACTTGTGTCATCCTGTCCAATAGCACATGGCTGTGGCCCCCTCTCCAACCCATACAGCACCTCTTGCATACCCCTTTGTACCCTCCCACTCCACACAACACTTCTAGCACACCTCACTGCAACTTCACACACCTTATCCCTTGCTTCCTACACACACACACACACACGGCACAGTCTGCCTTTCAGCAACTTCCTACCAGCTTCTCCATTGACTTTGGTTATTAAAAGTCAGCAGAAGCTGCTTAATGTCCATGTGATTCAGTTATTGATGGCTACCAGACTGCTGGGGCTGCCATCACTGAGATATGCTATCACAGTTTGTGATCACATTGCTTAGCAATGGAAATTCTGGTTCCAATTCCCACTGTAAGTCAAGGACTACTTTATATTGATCCAAATGCTACTCTGAATCCTGGATTTTTTTCACTGCCATTGTAACTTCAAACAGTTGCTAAACAAAAGTTTATAAGTCAAGAAGCATAATATTTCAAATCATCTTGACGGAAATGTTTCAAACTTTTCAAAGAAGCAATAGTGAGAGAACATACGAATTAAGGCTATAGCACTCATTAGCACTTTCCAATCCTGTTCCTTGTTTCACAGTCTTCATTCAAATAGCACTCCTCAATTCTGGAATTCCCACTCAAATCCCCCCCCACCCCTTTGTTAACAGTAAGTCAGTAATGTGGGGGGGGGGGGAAGTGATATTCTCTTTAAGGAAGAGAAAAATATGGAAAGTTCCAAGCATGGAACTGCAGTTAAAATTCTTTGGCAATTCCTTTTAAGCAAAAGTTAGAAACTAACACCAAAACATTCCTCGGTATTTGTGTCTTTCCTATCACAGTGTATTATGAAAACAGAGGCAAATCATATGTTTTTCCATGGAGAAAGCCCTTACACTATCTTTGCAGTCCACATCAACACGCCCACTATTCAACAACAGCTGAAGCAGTGCCAAGTTTCCTTTCCTTGCAGCCCAGAATGCAGCATTTGCAAGTGGTGTCTCCTTCTGTTAATAAATCCAAATATAACAAGAATAATTAAAACCTGTTTCATGATGTTACATACAAGCAGGTGGGTATCTTGATAAACCTTTACCCCAAATCAAAGTTATTACACCAGTAATTTAGCACCATTATTTTTCCTTTTAATCGATGGAAGGAGAATCTCACCGATCTGGAGCACCTTGTACATCCTTTTGTTGTTGTTGTCAGTGTTCTTTATCTTTAAAAGTGTAAAGTAGTACTTCAATAGTTCAATAAATGTATTGGAACTTTAAGGGATCAGATCACTATTAAGCAAGCCCCCAAAAGAACACATACATATTTATCCTATGCACAATAAATAATGGGAGCCTATTAATAACAATAACAATAACAATAATCATAATCATAATAAAGTTGGAAGGGACCATGGAGGTCATCTAGTCCAACCCCCTGCTCAGGCAGGAAACCTTATACCATTTCAGGCAAATGGCTGTCCAGTCTCTTCTTAAAAACCTCCAGTGTTGGAGCATTCACCACCTCTGGAGGCAGGTTGTTCCACTGGTTAATTGTTCTAACTGTCAGGAAGTTTCTCCTTAGTTCTAGGTTGCTTCTCTCCTTGACTAGTTTCCATCCGTTGCTTCTTGTCCTGCTTTCAGGTGCTTTGGAGAATAGCTTGACTCCCTCTTCTTTGTGGTAGCCCCTGAGATATTGGAACACTGCTATCATGTCACCCCTCACCCTTCTCTTCATTAAACTACACATATTAGTCCAGATGAACACATTGCCATGGAAGGAGAAGTTAATGAGTGGATAAAGATATTAGGAGCATAACTGCATTATATCCTACATGCCTGCAGACTGTGGCTAATCCCCACTGGCAGTCTAATTTTACACCAGAACTATTTGTGATACACAAATGCACAACATTTATTTGCTGACTTCAGTATTCCCTGAGCCAATAAAGGATTTACCTGTCTCTCCTGCAGGTTTGGTATAGTGTGTTATAATTGAGTGTTGAGATATTTATTACCCTCAAATCTCCAGAGAGCAAATATACAGTATTTTGAGAGATTGTGATAAAACATTTGTGTAAATTTATGGGGACAGTATGAGAAATTCAGCATTTTACAGTATTATGTACTTAAAATGCTATCTTGTAACATAATACAAAAATATCTAGCTGACATTTATCAGAAATATCTGTTTATTGGAGCATCGGCATTTTTTCAGGCAGGATTCAATGACACTACAAAAAAAGGAAAAGAGAGATCCTGCTTAGTAACCCCTCTGCAGTGAATAACTACTCTTCAAAGAGCTGAGAATAGGAAACCCTATCCTGCAGGCAAAGAGGCAAGCTTCCAAGGTGCCATTTGCATTCATGGGGATGTAAATATGTGGATTGACAGGGGTATCTCAGGGATGCTAATGCAATGTCCGTTCATTCCCTTCTGATAAGGCCTTTTACTAACATCAACCAGAAAGCATAACACTGCAACCTGTGTAAGCCCCATTTAATTCAGTGGGTTTATTCTCAGGTAAATATGTACTGGACTATAGAAGGGTAGCATTAATCTCCCTATTCCTGAATGATAATCCAGCCAACTGTCTCTAGTGCTTTCTTGAATTAGGAATTATGTTAAAAGCAAGCAGAAACTTATAGTACCAAGTAATCCTCGACTTGCAACCACAGTTGAGACCAGAGACCAGAGTTTCCATTGCTAAGCAAGGGGGTTGTTAAGTTAGTTGTACCTAGTTTCGCCACGGCCATTAAGCAAATCACTGCTATTGAAAAGTGAATCATGTGATCATTAAGAAGATCCATTTTCTTCCTTGATTTTGGTGGTTGGAAGCTGGCCGGTGATCACGTGACTCCAGGACACTGCAACCATTGTAAATACATGCGAGTTGCCAAGCACTCAAATTTTGATTGCATGACCATGGGGATGCCGTGGTGCTCATAAGTGTAAGGACCACTAATAAGTTACTTTTTTCAGTGCCGTAACTTTGAATGGTCACTAAATGAGTGATTGTAAATTGAGGATTACCTGTATATTAAATGTGATAAGCAAATTCATGAAATTCTAGAATGTTACAGGTAGTCCTCAACTTACAACAGTTCATGTAGTGACCGTTCAAAATTACAACAGCACTGAAAAGTGTGACTTATGACCATTTTCTACACTTATGACCACTGCAGCATCCCCATGATCATGTGATGAAAATTCAGACTCTTGGCAACTGTCTCATATTTATGATGGTTGCAATGTCTTGGGGTCATGTAATCCCCTTTTGCGACCTTCTGACAAACAAGGTCAGTGGGGAAGCCAGATTCTCTTAACAAATGTGTTATAAGTTATCATGGTTGATTCCCTTAACAACTATGGCAAGAAAGGTTGCAAAATTCACTTAACAACTGTCTCACTCAGCAACAGAAATTTTGGAGTTCAATTGAGGTCGTAAATCGAGGATTAACTGTATTTATCACAAACTTTTGCCTTGTTCTCCATTCAAGGGATCTTGGATTTAACCCTCAATACAAAAACCTGTTTTAAGAATGAAGTAATAGGTAATGGGAACATTTTCTGAAACCTTGAACTCCCACTATCAATCAACTTCCCTTCACTTGAAAAGAAATTGCATTCCATATTCATCATTATCATCATCATCATCATGATCCATAATCAAAGAACAAGAATATGTAAAGATATACATTAAAACAGATGAGAAAACTAAATTTAAGTGATATCTAATTATCTATCTGGCACATTTGATTATCCAGAAAAATTATAGACATTCTTCCTTTTCAAATTATCATGGCTATTAGGAAGATCTGCTAATCAGGCCAGATTAAAAGGGTAGTGCAGATCTGGAAATCCACTGTGCATCAGTAACCATTTTCTCTGACAGACAATGTCTATGGAGTTCCCATTCACCCAGGTCTGTCAGGTAATGCTCTTACACAGGGGTTATTAAATCTTCTTCCAGTGACGAGGCCAAAGCATAGTCTGGTCAGTGTGAAGATTTTTCTATGAGATAGACAGAGAATATTGGCTACATACCTAACATAGGAGAATGATTTTTCCATCAAGTCTTTCCCATGTAAGTAAGGCCCTCAAAGAGGTCTCTCTGTAGTGTAGATCATTATCAAGGAGACAATAACACTGAGAAATCCACGCTGTCTAAAGAAAATAACTTTATAATCCAGGTGGCAGAAGATTGGTAGGAAAGATGGGGCAACAAGAACTAATTCTTTGGGAGAGCGCAGAGATTAATTTGAATCTAGTGGTTAAGGAACCAGGCCACTGTTCCTTAACTACTAGATTTTGAATTCTAGCATGAAGGTTAGCTCGGTTTGGGCCAGTCACTTTCTCTCAGCCCCCCCAGAGAAGTTGTGAGAAAAACAGGAAGAGGAAGGAGTATGAATTTGAGTTATTTCATAAGAATAATAAAGTGGGATACATACATATGATCTCCTTATGCAACTTGAACCTCTTGGTGCTGTAAAAATTGTATTATTTATTTGACAAATGTACACAGCTGCCCATCTTACATTGAACTCTGGGTAGCTCCCAGTCAACAATTAAAACAATATCAATAAAACAACAAAAACCATATTAATGCTATTAAAACAGTAAAAATGAAAAACATGGCCCCAAAGTTAAACTTCCAACATATAATCCCTAATTAAATTCTCCCACCTATCTCATCATATCCCAGCACTATCCCTTTCCCAGTATTATTTTTATTTATTTTATTTATTTTAATCCCATTTATATCCCGCCCTTCTCCGAAAACTCAGGGTGGCTTACAATTTAAGCACAAACCAATGTGCTTAGCAATAGCCTTCATTATATGTATATGCCTGCTTATTAGGGCCCCCCCCCAAGCGGCATTATTACAAAGTCAGCTTATTGCCCCCTACAATCTGGGTCCTCATTTTACCTATCTCGGAAGCATGGAAGGCTGAGTCAAGTATGAGGGGGTCTATGTATTATCAGGAAGAGCTTTATTTGGAGATACCTATGTAGGTCTCTTCCTGACATGGAGGGATTCTGTGGATAACTGCATAAAGCAGAACTTTATACATTTTTATGTATCTTTCAGTACAGGTACTAATCCAGTTTAAAGTAGATTGTTATGGTCAAGTTGTCATGTGGAGAAATGCGCCATAAAGATGTGGAAAAAGCCCTTTAGATTGTGGCTTTCAACCCACTGAAAAAATTAAGAGGCAGAACAACCCTGCCCTGTGTGGCTTTTTTTGCCAAATGGAGTTATAGCCAACTGGTTTCAGCAAAAATTGGCCAGGCACCTAGTTAATTTGTTTTAATATGCATTTTAATAACCAGTAATGTTAATTTTTTAAAAATCCAGTGAGTTGCTTTTGGGGTCCCAAGATTGCCTATGGAAAGATTGATGATGATAATGATGATTATAAAATTCAGGCCTACCAGTGTTTCCTAGCAGCCTCCATCAGACTTACCCCCTTAAAACTCCATTGGAGTTGGGTGACCAATGTATTTAAATAAATAACAATTTATGTACTCTGCAGAAAGATCCCTCCCAGAATGCTTCTCTGACAGTTTCTCAAGGGCAGGAGGCTTTGCACCACTTTCCGTATAAATTCAAAACAAGCCGTTTCCCGTGTCTTTTGAACGCGAGCCGTCTCCCTTATAAGTGACATTAGACTGAAAGGCGGGGTAGGTGGGTGGGTGCGATGATTTTTTTGACCGGGCTCATTTTCCATCTACACGCACAGACAACCCCGCGGGTCTAAGATGAACGCAGACAAGAAGGACTCACCCCAGCCGCACAAAGCTTCATCTTTCAGCGCTTGCCTCCACCGCCAGCGGCGAGCGGTGACACGCCAAAGATCGCTTTTCTGGAGCAGCCGGTTTCTTCCCCGGCTCCCATATCGTTTGCTGGTCTGCAACCCAGGCTAACGTCAAGAGGCAGGCGCTCCGTCAGGCCTGCGCCGGCGGGTGACTGCAACGTTAGCGGGAGAACAGCAGCCGCTGAGGCAGCTTCGGCCGGCACGGCTCGACTGCGGACTTACCTTGAAAGACATCTTGAGCTCTCTAAGGGGCTCATGCCTACCACCAAAAGTGGAGCTGCATCGTCTGGCCGCCCGGCAACGCTTCCTCCCGGCTTCCCTCTGGCCCTGGCAGGCGAACGTTCGTTCGGCAGAGCAGCCGGAGCAGGGCAGCGCTTGGCTGCAGAGAGCAGTAGCCCCACGCCCGAGCCGGCGTCTGAGCTACAGCGGCGGCTGTCTGCCAGCCAACCAGCGGCGCGAGGCCCACTTTCCCTTGCGAGCCGCAGGCTCTGCTGGCTCATCGTTGTGCCCTCGGAAGATTCCCGCGCTTTGTTGGGTCACAGCAGGAAGCGGGAGTTGCTGAATTAGCAAAACTCTCGTGAAAGGATCGGGAGGCGAGGCTTTTGCTCCGGGCCTCCTGCTGCAGGTCCTGGGCCACCTGCTCGTAGCCTGCCTGAGGTGGTAAAAGTAGCTGCAGAGAAGACAAAAAGTGGGGGAGAACCGTGTTGGGCTATTAGAGGACTTGTGCTAAAGGGGTACAGGTAGTCCTCGACTTCCAGCCACAATGTTGTGCCCAAAATTTCTGTTGCTAAGTGAGACATTCGCTAAGTGGGTTTTGCCCCATTTTATGACCGTTTTTGGCACAGTTGTTAAATGAATCGCTGGAGTTGTTAAATTAGTAGCACGGCTGTTAAGTGAATCGGGCTTCCCCATTGACTGCTGCTCAGAAGGTCACAAAAGGTGATCACATGACTCCAGGACGCTGCATCCACTTGCCAAGCATCGGAATTTTGATCATGTGACCATGGGGATGCTGCAATGGTCATTAAGTGTGAAAAAGGTCAGGAGGCACTTTTTTCAGTGGCGTTTGAACGGTCACTAAATGAACTGTTGTAAGTCGAGGACTACCTGTATTTCATTTAAGCTATTTACACTCCACTTTTGGATATTCAAGCAGATAAGAGTTAAAAAAATATTTCAGATTGGTAATGAAAAGCATTTAAATGTTATTAAGCAAGAAAAGAGCAGCATATGAAAAAGTTTCAAGAGTTCTTACTTCTAAAACAGGAATGGATACACCAGATTAGAGGAGCTTTATTAAGTACATTATGTTTTCCAATTAAGTTTTACATATGTGCTACACTCAAAAGGCTACAAATCCTAGTTTACAATAGTAAATAGATGGGGAAAGTGCTCAATAAACTGTCTTTCATTATTTTAGCCCCATGGATTTTGAGTGTAGAGGTACCAATTTGTTCCTAACATGAACAGAAGAACAGCACGGTCTTATCTGAAAGATCATATTGTAATAATAAATAATATGAAATTACTATTGTGAGGACATTGTGCATTTATTTTATAGTCCAGGAAGGAACAGCTGTCATAAAACATTTTGGAGTTTAACTTCCAGCGTATATACACAGAATTGGATTGCATGGTATGTCACAAAACAATACCAATTATGCAGAATTAAATAAATATCAGGTTATGACTTTGTATCTAAATCTCTTGAATAAAATAAATTAAAAAGATATAAGGTAATTATAAAAATGATTTACTTGAATTATTCTACAATCACATTTTCTTTTTGTTCCTAGACCATCTCTTTTGGATTAATTTACAGAAAGCAATATTAAGTCTTAATAAGTTTATGGAAAAAACTAAACTATACAATATACCCCCTTCATGGATTACTGCCTTGTCGTGGCGAAGGGGCTTGCGTAATTCAATGAAGCTATGAGCTATGCCGTGCAGGGCCACCCAAGACGGACAGGTCATAGCTGAGAGTTCTGACAAAACGTGATCCACTGGAGAAGGAAATGGCAACCCACTCCAGTATCTTTGCCATGAAAACCCTATGGACAGTACCAAAAGGCAAAACGATATGATGCTGGATATGACAACAACAACAACAACAAATACAATATACTGTATTTACTTTTCCATTTTAGTTAAAAAAGCTTTTTCTTGCTTTTCTATCTTGCCCTTCTTGCAGAGTAGCAGTTTTATTTTCACTTGAAGCACATGAGAACAAACATTTATTTTGAAAAGTTTTTTTGTTGGAAATAGTGGCTGCCTAAACGAAATTAGGTTCTTGCTTCAGAACAGCAATAAAACAAGGAAGATCTTGATCAAAAGTTTACATTGAAATAATGATTTGTATGGCAACCTATAGATCATATGGAGCATTTTCTGTATTTTCATGACTTGGCATCTCCTAATTTCTACAGCAACCAAGAATGCAAGAAACAAAATTCCATTGTGCATGATCTGAAAGCCAATCCTGAGGCATCACAGTGAGAATGGTGAACATTTCTTCAGAAACATGCTCTAATTTAGAAGTAAGCAACCTTTTTGGACAGGCATGCACATAGGCAATTTTAGATCATATTTCTGGCACTCTCATAAAGAATGCCCTCTTGGCAGAAATGAATTATATCTGGACACAAATCAAATACATAATAATAAAATGGCTCCCCTGGGAGAAGCAGCCATTTACCTAGCCATTTACCAGAAGGCAAAGAATTGAAGTTGTTCCCTTTAGCCTTCTCTACTACCCATTGTTTTTGTTTTTTTCCTGGGCAGATAGACAAACTACCAGACAAAGCACTGGGTTCAGCCATCTATTTTTATTTTTTAATTTTCTAAGAATGTGTTTGAAGTCGAAAGGACTTTTTCATAAAGATGAAAGCCTTGTAGAGTGCCAGCTTCCCATGTTAAGTTTTTTGAGTTAAAACAATCTTGAAAGATTCTAAATGAGCAGAGAATTTGATCAGCTCTGCTGAAACCAATATTGATTTGGAGGCAAGTATCATCATTTGTTACATTTTTTGTGTGGAAACATAGCTATCTTTAAAATCTTGCTGCCACCCACAACCTCAGAGTAATCCATGTAAAATAATTTTGTTGAAGTTTAAACTTACATAGACATTCTTGCCTCTCAGGTGTACGTTACCAGACATTGTAATAACAGACTGGATTTTATTATATTCTATCTCCCAGGTATTCAAAAGAGTTAAACTATTATGGTCAATTAAAATATAATTTAAAACAATGTATGAACAGATAGTATAGAATCTGTTTAAAGAGATATATCAACCAAAGTAATCTTCCAAGCTTAATTATAAAATGACTTGTGGTGGTACAATGATTAGAATGCAGTATTGTAGGCTAATTCTGCTGATTGCTGACTGCCAGCATTTTGGCAGTTCGACTCTCACTAGTTCAAGGGTGACTCAGCCTTCTGTCCTTCCGAGATTGGTAAAATGAGGACCCAGATTGTTGGGACAATTTACTGAGTCTATAAATTGCTTAGAGAGGGCTGTTAAGCACTGTGAAGTGATATATAAGTCTAAGTGCTGACTTCCGGTTAGTCATCGCACTTTGATGGGTGCAGAAAGATGGGGCTCCGTCTTCCACGTTCAATTTTGCCCCTCTGGGGATCCTAAAAAGGGTTGAAAGTCACCCCAGAGAGGCAACAAAGTAGGGGACCTTCATTGATCATGGAGGGGCAGTGGCCCTTCTGCTAATCCGAGGAAGCCGTCAAAACCGATGGGGAAAAGACTGGCTACATTCGTATGGCTAGTCAAAAACTGCTGACAACCGAAGATAAGCACTAACTAGCAATTTTTGAGAAACGTAGATGGAACTGGGTGAGACTTTACCCTCTTTTTACAACCTTAATACTACTGTCCTGGAAAAAAGAATGCCCAAAGCAAAGAATCCTCCCTGATGAGAGAGGAAATGGAAGTTTTTGCCCCGCTCCCTCAGGAAAAGAAAAGCAGCGAATTAATTGCTTTGGGGAAAAATAGAGAAAACTACAAGATCAATTTGGAATTAATACAGATATATAGCTTTGAAATGTGGAGACAAAAGTACCTTTGAGATTTTTTTTTTTAGAAAAGATATTTGAAAGTCTTTAAAATAGGCTTGGATTTGGAAAGCTGGAAGATGGTGTCAATGACATCTAGTGGCGAATTATAGCACTACAATTTGTTATGTTTAAAGGAAACTTGGCTTGAAGCCTGTTGTTCCTGGAAACTTTCACTTTTGCAGACTGCAGCTGGGAAAAGGGAAAAAAAACCCTCTTGGGCTGCTTATCTGTTTTGGGAACCCTATTGGACTATAAAGACTACATACAAAAACAAAATGGGTGTTTCATACCTAGCCTCAAATGATAGAAAACTATCTTTAACACTTGTCTCCAAAGACTCCAGCTTGATGTACCAACAAGAAAATGTTAATGGATCTCAGAAAGAAATTCTATGTTGAAATAAATCCAAGAGACAATTGTTTTATTTCATGATGACACTAAAAATAACACAAGTGGGATAAAAGAACAATTTTCTAACCTAAACTTACAAATCCAGACAATGACTACAAAGAAGGAACTAGTAACCCAGAACACAGAAGAAAAATTAGAAGAAACGGTTCCAAAGATGGAGGACATAAAGGAAGGAATTAGCAGACAGATACAGACAAATGAAAAATCAGAAGATGTAGTGATAACACTGGAAATGGGAAAGATATCTTACTTGTTAAGATCAAAACACATTTGAGGATAATGAAGAAAAGCTGATTGAACGGATAAAACTATTAGGAGAAATGTTGAATATTGACAAACAAGAAATAAAAAAACTGAAGGAGAAGGATGGAGGCTGTTTAATGAATATAAATGGGTTGAGCGTTCTTCCAAAAATACTTCAATCAAATTCTCTTCCTCATTCCAAATAATATATACAAAATCAGAGGAAGAATTACTTGATGGTTCAAATGTACTGACTTGGAAAGTTATTTGGCAAAGGAAGAAAGCTAGAGTAAGACTGAATAAAATAGAGGTTTTGACCTATTAGATGGGATATTATATTATTAAACAGTTTAAATATGGTATAGAAAATAGATAACTATTAGAAATAGAAGTATTATTATAATTAGAAGGATAGGATTTGTAACTAGAATATTATACTTTGTTATGAGATGGGAAATATGAAAATTCTAAAAGGATTTGAATAAGAGAAGCTTTTGGTTACCCAAATATAATTTATTACGAGAAAATTATAAACATTAGAGAACATTGAACATTGATGGGAAATTAAAATTTTAAAAAGCAGGAAAAACAGGATATTGATTGAACAAATGGATTTTAAGTGCAAATGCAATTGAGATATGTTCTGGCTAGAAAAAATATTATAAACTGACACTATCGATATTATGTATAATACCAGAAAAATGTGATGAAGATGTCTATATTTAATTGTATATGTATTAACAGTAACAAGAATTGTATTTGGCCAGTGCGGAAAAATACATACCACTGGAAGAAGAGAGGATCAAGGAAGCACTGGATGGTGTAGTATTGGAAGTAGACTGAGAAAGTTAGTATGTACCACTGAATTACCAATGGACCCAGACAACACATTGTTTTTTAAGTACTCATGATTGTAAAATTAGAAAATTAATAAAATATTTATAAAAAAATAAGTCTTAGTGCTATTGCTATTGCTACTCTGGCCAAGTTTCAGTTGCCTTTCTGTTCTCATCCTCCCTCTTTACAAGTTCACTTAGGTGTATAGCTCCCTTTTCATATGGTTGTGCCCAATTTTTTGTTTTTAACAGAACAAAATTATCTCATCACAACTATCAAGGAATATTTCCATAGATATCTTCTTGTCTATTCATGTGAGCAACAACTGTATTCCATAATTAAGCTACAGGACTGAAGTCACATATTTTTCCTATTTCCTCTTTCTCTTACTCTACTTGTAGCAATGATGGAATCCTGCAGACTAGAGGCAGGTAACAAGGCAGATCTTAGGGCAGGAAGCAAAAGCAAGAGGGTGGAAAGTTGCAGACTGATTACAAAGGGGAGAAGAGAGAGGCAATGGGAATATACATGTGCACTTAAAATTAGGTGAGTATGATATCTCAGACACCGCCCATTGCTGACATAGAGTTTCCTTTAAAGCAGGGGTGTCAAACTCAATTTCATTGAGGGCTTCATCAGCATTGCGGTTGCCCTCAGGGGGCTGGGTTGGTATGGCCTGGGTGGGCATGGCCTACTGGGTGGGTGTGGCTAGAGTGCGTATGGCCTACTGTGTGGGCATGGCCAGCTCTACATTGTTCGCATGAAGGGTGCCTATGGGAGCCTGGGCAGGAGTGGGACAGATCTGAGGGTCTCTGGCAGAAGGATGGTCTCTGGGCCAGGGCCAAGGCAGTGGGGGCCATTCCCTCACTGTTTCCAGGATGGCTTTGCGGGCCACATGAAATCACTTCGCGGGCCGGATCCGGCCCCCGGGCCTTGTGTTTGACATGTCTGCTTTAAAGAAATGCAGCACTGAAAAATGTCTATATTCAGAAAAGGAATTTATAGTTGGAACTTGGATTGATAAGGTTCACTATGCTGCCTGATTAATGCTGTTAAATATCTGAATAAAGAAAACATATTCATGTTTGCACAGTAACTAGATCTCTCCCAATCTGGATAATATAAGAGATGTTATCTGTGCATAAATAATGTTCCTCATCTATTCCTCATCTATTCTTTGACTTACAGTGAGCCACTGGCACATATAACGATCTATTTCACTATTGGCGCATTTTTGTGTTTCAGATTTTCTTGAACAGAAACATGCACAACTCAGCATCAGATGTTTTAAGTTGATCTTTTAAATACAGTGGCAAAAAACATTTGTCATCACTTTCCTCAGCTAAAAAGTTAGGAGAAACACTGGCAGTATTGTATTTTATTAAAAACAGGATATGAAACAAAAAAAGATTTAACACTACTATACTGTATATTAGTCATGATACAGTAGAAGCTGGCAATCTGTCATTTAAAACAAGCAGACTGGAGTTGCTGATGTCCATTATTCTCCATCAATACCTGTTGACATAAAATGTAATATGTAGATTTGGCAAGATCAGTAGATTACACAAGTCAGTTGTAATCTTTCTATACCAAGATACTTATTCCTTCAGTTCTAAAGTCTGCTTCTGCTCTGTGCATGATTTTCAATCTATTTTGATTATGCTTTTGTAGAATGAAAATGTTTATTTTCTTCATGTTGGTCTGGGTAAAACTCTAATTACATAGTAGGGAAAAAGTATAATGTACTTTGTGCTTAATTTTTTCCAAATAATAAGCCAAATATTGAAATGCTGTATACAAAGATTTCTCTTGCCTACTTTGCTTTCCTGGATTAAAATAGCACATACAACTTTCTTGTATGTTTTAGATTAGAAACCAGCTCTTAAAGCTTTGTCAGGACAATTAGTCAAAAGGTTCTCCTTGCCGCATTCACAAAATACTTCAGCATAACTTAATTTAAGGGCCCTAATGGAGCATTATGTGACTATGCAAAGATGGATAGCAGGGTTTTGGCTTCTAGCCTTCTGACTGAATTCCGTCCCAGATTAAACCAGGGGGAGAGGCATTGCTGATGGGTCAATTGGCCAAACCCTGGTACACGCGGCTTCCCCAAATAAAGGTGTTCCACCAGGAATTTGGCTGAAAGCAAAAATAAAACCTCAGAGCCTTCCATTTGTGCATGTTGGCAATTCCAAAACATCTGCAGCTATTTAAAAACAACCCTGGGGAAGAAAGTCAGGAAATTTAGCACAAGCTGGTTGGAAAAAACAAGAATCCAAATCACAGATAAAATAAAAATATGCTATAGTGTTTATGCTACTAAAAGTCATTATGTTATATATGGTTATGAACAACTACAGATCAGGAACTGAGACTATTGTTTAGTAAAAACAGAATAACTGAAAAGGTAGGCCAAGTTTGTTATCTACCTGAAGTGTCCTGTTTTAGGGGTGTCTATTCAGGCTGCAAGCTGTTTGTAATAGGAACATAAGTTATTTTTGGCTTTTGATGTGCTCACCTTGCAAAAAGAGAGAGAGAGAAGTGCATAAGAAAAGTCACATATCAACCTTCATAAGAATACTTTCATTGTGTTTAGTACAGCCTTGAACAGGACTGCATTATGATAGTCTTCTTGTTATGGCCCATCAAGTCAATCCTGACTCCTGGTGGCTAGAGGAACAAGTCCCTGCAGTTTTCTTGGCAACGTTTTCAGAAGTGGCTTGCCAGGACTTTCTTCCTAGGGCTCTGAGAGAATGAGTGGCTCCCAGTATAATAATCCAGAATTCCTTTCTTTAATGTATCATTTAATATCAGGGCATTGCAGTAAGTTATACATGTACACTTTTAAAGATTAAGAACAGTTTCGAAAAATGGAGTTGGTGTTTCAGCCATATTTAATTAAGAGGAGAGAGAGGAAATTTTAACTCCTAGCAGCAATTCCAGCAATGATGAGGGATATTGTAGTTCAGCAATGAATGAAGGGTCTATATTTTATTCCTGTGAAGTACTGCTAAAATACTGCTAAAATACAGCCAGCATTCTCCAAAGCAGAAGATTAAACTCATACAACTATCAGTATTTACTTGGTAAATTACTTTGTGTTGTGGTGTTCATGTGTCATACAGTTTTCCTATTACAAGATAATTTGAACTCATAGGGGAGGAATAAGCCAACCTGGCATGCATTACTGAAGCCTGGCTGACACCAGAGGGGGGAGTTTCTCTCTTGGAAATGTGTCCAGCTGGGTTTAGGGTCTGCAACCAGCCAAGGCCTTAGGGCAGAGGAGGGGGCCTAATGGCTGTCATCCAGGAATCTTTTTTTGCTTTTCAGGCATCATGCTCCACAGGTTTCTGGGTGTGAGGCCCTGTTGGTCTCACAGGATCAGTTGGAAATGTTGCTGCTGCTGCTGTACCAGCCTCTGTGCTGCCTCCCTGCCTGAACTGCTGGATGCCAGCTCAGGATTGGCAGGGGAGTTCCCCTAGTTTATGGTCCAGACTTCAATCTGGTTTGGCCTCGTAAGCAGCTCAGGAGTTCATGGCCACCATGGTGGCCATGGGCCTACACCAGGTCATCCAAGGTCCAAATCAGGACAGTGGTCACACTCCGAATATGACTGTATTGTTGGCAGCCTGATCTGATGGGGGATCTGTCATTATCCCCTCTAGCATGGTCAGACCATGCCCTGGTGGCTGTAAGAATCTCCAGTGCTGCTTCCTCCTGCAAAGAGAGAAGACTTATTTGAATTATTCGTCCTTGGTGACTACACCCACTTAGGCTAGGAAATGTTCTGGGGGCTCTGCAGCCCTAGCCTGTGGAGGCTTTGGCCACAACCTGAAAGCAGCCAAGGCCCTGGAGAGAATCACACCCATGTGCCCTCTTCTGGCCCATCACTCCCAAAACTCTCTATGGTTTGTGGAGGAGCTGAAGATGCTGGAAAGAGCCAAAAGATGCCTAGAGCACTGCTGGAGGAAAACTTAAGAACACATCTGATTTGACACGGGTCAGAGCCATTGTTAAGCTCTACATCATGGCAGTAAGAGCAACAAAATGTCACTATTTCTTGGGTCTTATTGCATCCCTAGAGTGTCGCCTGCATCCCTAATTCAAGATCACCTGGTCTCTCATTGGGAAGAAGGGCTCAGATGGAGAGGAATTTATCAAACACCTGACAGATAAAATCAGTTGAAAATCAGTTATAATAAACCATTGGCACTTTACTTATGCTGCTGTAACCTTGAATGCTGAAGTAGCTGCTCCAGAGGAAATGTCTTAATTTCCATATAGTGAATGAAAGATGATCCTGACACCCTCCAAAAATTAGTTTAATGATTTGTGGAAGTCAGTTTTTTTTTTAAAGAGAGGAAAAAAAGATGGAACTGAGTTGAAAATCCAAGATGAAGCCTGTTCATATAGCTTAAGTGAGGTAAATGTGCAGTTGTGAATTGTTTGAAGTTAGCTACTGTGGGAATGCTGAACATGGTGTTCCCAACCTCAAAGTCTCTGCAAGGCAATCAAGTGGTGGAAAGTATGGGTCGTCTTAAGAAATTTTCTTGTGTTTTTAACGCCAGCCTCGGCCCCTAAACCCACAAGCACCCTGTAATGGACATTTAATCAAAGGCAAATTCCACGAAGTTCAGTTGCGCTGAAAGAAACGCGGAGAGTACAGGATCGCAGCCCTGAGCGAAGCCTTAATCTGATCCGATCTGCAGCCAGCAAAGAGTGACGCGTTTCCTCAGTCCTCGCCTGACTTAACGCCGGACTGGCGCTCCCGGCTAACCGAAGCAAGCGCCGGGTTGTTGTTAGAGCTGCAGGTGTTTTTCTCCGCCGAGATCGTTCAGGGGGTCACCACACCGCCTTCGCCTCCTTGGGGCCCACGTAGTCCGATCTCCTCCTCTCCCTGTGGCGCTGGGCGGCGTTTTTCCTCGCGATCCCGCGAAAAGTGGCAGCGGAGCAGCAGGAGGTGTCTCCTCCTCCTCCTCCTCCCCCGCTTTCTTTTCGGTGCCCTCCGAGCTAATCGGAGCACAAAGGGGCACCGGAGGGGCGGAGGCAGGCCGTCCCTCTCGGCTCATTAATCCCGCGGACGGCGTAAACAAATCCAGTGAAGGGGCGCGAAGATGGCGAGGACCCGGGTGGCGGCCCCTCTCTTGACTTCTGGAGCGCCGCCGGGCGCAGCCTTGGCCGGGTTGGTCTTGGCGCTCTGGTCCTGCTGCCAGCCCGCGGGCTCTCTC
Organism: Vipera berus; assembly: GCF_964194415.1. Lineage (NCBI taxonomy): Eukaryota > Metazoa > Chordata > Lepidosauria > Squamata > Viperidae > Vipera > Vipera berus. Next base: position 169,506,644 of record NC_138204.1, read on the forward strand.
GCGGCTTCTGCCCTGGGCGCCGGGGAGCGGGCGCTTAGTCTCCACCCGCCTTACTTCAACCTGGCGGAGATAACCCGCATTTGGGCAACTGCCACCTGCGGGCAGGACGAGAGCGGGAGGCCCCGCCTAGAGCTCTTCTGCAAGCTGGTGGGGGGACCCGCTGCGTCCCCCGACGGACAAACCATCCAGGTGAGAGAAATGACCGTGGGGGAGGGGCGAGTGATGGTGATGGTGGTGGTGGTGGTGGTGGTGGGGTAGAGAGATTGGGACGAAGAAGAACGGAAAGAGCAGCAGCACTCCTAAAACTTCGAAATTGGATTAGTTACTTCTCTTGGGATAGTAACCATCACGGTTGCAATCCTGTATTCTTGGGGCTGAGGTCTCTGAATCTCAGACTTTTTTTCCCTGGATGGGCATGCATAAAATCGCCTATGAATAATAGCTGTCTTCATCAAGACAAGGTAATATAGAACCTCTCTTTCTTCCCCTAATACCAGTGGCACTGATCCAGTGTGATCATGTATGTGTATAGTTCAAATATACATCAGCCTTGGTGGAGCAGTGGGCTAATGCCTCCTTAAGTAACACCAGCTGCCTGCAATTAGTGCAGGTTCGAGTCCCACCAGGCTCAAGGTTGACTCAGCCTTCCATCCTTCCGAGGTAGGTAAAATGAGGACCCAGATTGTTGGGGGCAATTAAGCTGACTTTGTAATAATGCTGCTTGGGGGTGTGTGAAAGCCCTAATAAGCAGGCATATACATAGAATGAAGGCTACTGCTAAGCTTGTAAGCCGCCCTGAGTCTTCGGAGAAGGACGGGATATAAATGGAATTAAAATAAATAAATAAATAAATAAACAGGAAGCTCTGTGTGCTGTGACTGAGTTATCACTACCTTTAATTTCTAATACTTATATAGTGAATTAGGTAGAGAGCTTCCTCATCAGAAGTTTATGTCAAAAAAAACAAAACCACTTGTGCCAATTGAGCTTCTATGTCTGGGGGCAGGAAAATCCAGACAACCCTACATGCTGAAAGGTATTTCGTCTAATTTAACTCCTGTATCTCCAGTCTAAATCATTTTATTCTACTCATTGTTGAAGCATAGATTGGTGTTTCTATGGGTTAAAGACTTCTGTAATTAGATGTTTCATTCTAATGACTAATACTTCTGATTAATAGTACAAGAGCAAAGAAGTTAGGAGTGAGCAAAAGGACAATGAAATCTATTCTGACATATCTGCAATGTGTTAATAAGGGTCTTCAACTCACAGTTGTTTTAAGAAGATCCATTTTTAAGCTTGCTTCAAAGTATTACAATCTCTGTCCTGTCAATATTCAGAGATACATTGGTATTTGTAGATAGAAGTTATCTCAGTTACTTGAGCTCATAGGTTAATTGGTTCCTCTCTTTGGTTCTAGCTCAGAGGTCTCCAACCTTTTGAGCACCAGGGACCAGTTCTGGGGAGAGAGGTTTTTCTGCGGACCAGAGGGTGCATGGTTTTGTGTGCTGCCTGCATCTTGTGGACGGGGCTTTGCTTGTTTGTGTGACCCAGTTTCTGGCAGCCCGGTACTAGTCCACGGACCGGGGGTTGGGGACCCCTGTTCTAGCTGGTTAATTTTGAGATGATAACAATACTTAAAAGCAACATAGATCCTGCAGTCCAGGCAACATTGCACAACATAGACTATTCAAAATAATTCCAAATAGGCTTCAAACTCAGCTTGGGGTTGAGCTCTGGTAGATTTATACCAGGAATGGATGAGAAAAATGTATGCCTGCTAATGCTTGTATACTTTTCAATAGCTTTTGGTACCATCCTTCCAATTATCCCTCTTATCTGATTTACTTTTAGAGGGCACTGAATTATGTATACTAGGTGAATTTTACTTCATGCCTATTGTATATGCAGTGTTACAAAGTTTCAATGTATTCTCCCATACGTAATTGTTTTGGGAAAATTCTGCAAAATCAGTAGACAAGACTCATAGACTTGCATTTAGACTCACTCCCGCAGAGTCCCTGACACACAATTTAATACTGCAACCCAATTATGTATCTCCAAACAGGTTCTGTATTTGGAGATGGTACAGGCAGAAGCCATGAACCTGAGAAAGTGGCAAGGGATGTCCCTCATTATTGGTCTTTCCAGTCTTTCTGACTATGCCAAACTGTTGTAAGAAAAATATTCAGTTAAATTAGAAGCCAAAGTGACAGGAGGTAATTGAAACAAGGTATTCTTTATTGGTATGTATAACAACACTGATCATGGTCTCCTTGCTAAAAGGAACACAAATAAACCCCCAATAATGCAAATCTAACAGTTATATACTTTTGATTTGCTACATAGCAATGATAAAGAAAACATTGTCAATCATACTGTGACCTATATAACTGGAATGTGTCTGATAATACTTAGGAAATGACTTTATTGAGATAACATTACATTCCTCTAAAGGGACTGACTTGGATGCTACCCTTGTACTCTAATGGCATTTATTGTGCCCACATACTAAGTCCTTTCCCACCATGAAAAAAAGACAGCAGTGTGATTTTAGTTCTCTTTCTGTCTTCCAGAGTTGCCATTCCAGCTGCCTGTGTTTTATTCATGCAAAATATATGTTTTATACATGCTTAAGGCATGAAAGGTTTTATTGCACTGGGTTTGTTAGCTGTAATGATATCCTATATTGATAGTTAGATGTTGTAATGTTTTAATTGATGGGATTTGCTAATTTAAGAATATTTTTAGTACTCTGGCTCTAACTAACCCAAAGGAAACTAAAACACTCATAGTACTAATCCCAGCCAGTTGCATACATGAGCCACAACTCCCAATAAAATAAGATCCAGGGCCCAGCAGAAGCTAATCTTTTTCAGTCACCTTCTAAATGTCAAGAAGGAAGAGAGCATCTTTACCTGGGAAAGCAAACTATTCCACACACTGAGGCAGCAAGCCACGTTACATGAGCCTCACCCCTGTGTACCGCTATACTGTACTTCTATTGTGAACTTATCTTTTGAACTTTTCATAGGTTTTTGCCCATAAATGTGGCCAAGAAAAGTTAAAATAAATGAAAGCTCAAAGGGTCTTCAGTGCAGGTTATGGATTATGAATGCAGAGCTAGGATACCATCCTTGCTCTGATTAACAAGTCTACTGTGTAGATGGGATGCTAAACTACATCTCTCCAAAAGGAAAATAACTGAGCATTGTTATGGGCAGAGTTTTAAAATCTGTAATAGTTGCTGGTCTGCCTTCCCTTGGAGCTTACCTTCCATGGAAGAAGATTCCATTTGCCAGTGAATGAATATGTGATTAAACTGTTTACAAATTCTTGCTTTGTTTCATCTCTGCCTCCCTTTTCTAATGATCATCATTGTGGCTGTTTCTAGTAAAAATGATTAAAACCAGATTTTTGAAATGAGTGTCCTTCTTTGATGCTTAGATTTTTTTTCATGTTCAAATACTTTGTTCATCAAATGCTGCCTAGTATAAAGAAGGCAAGTCAGTGTTCCCAAACTAGATGCCCTGCTGACATGTTTAGCTACATTTCCCATTATTCCTAGCATGTCAACTTATCATTATGGCTAACATACAGGAGAGGAAATCCAATAGTTTGAGAAAGCATTTGGCTGAGAAAGATTGTCCTCTACTGCATAATCATCTTCCTTATTAAAGAAAACATGTGCATTCTTTAAGTCTTAACTCCTGGTTTCCTTTTGTGTATGATAAAGCAATGCTACCTCACAATCTACTCAGTTAGCTGCCGGGCCAAAGGGGTTTAAACAAATGGGCCTCTTTTTAACCAACACAGAAACTTATATTAGCCAACATAAAAGTACTACTTGAGAAGTTTCTTGCTCAAAGCTCCTAGGCCAATGTGATAACCAAAGCAGTGTCTCTGGACAACAACATTGTGGCATTACCAGCCTCTTTTTATTATAGTGAAAAGAAGAATCCACCAACAACTTTTCAGGGTTGGGTTAAAGAAAATAAATTCCCTTCAGGTGTTTTGGCAGCAACTTGTAGGATCTTGTCTGTCAGGAGTCAGAAGAAGAATAAAATCCAACACAAGTGATCCACTATTACACAACATCAGTTCTGCGTATGCACTGAAAATAGCTTAAGGTGTTTGTCTTGAAAATTAGCTACTAGTCCCCTTCTAAATCAACCAATTGTTTGTCATGTGTGTATTTGAGCCTCATGCATTTTAGCTGAGTTCTGAAAAATGTATATGAGTATATTTGTGTGTCTCTGCATGAAGACACACAAAAAAGATTCAGTTCTTCTTTTTCTTGTAATATCTATTGGATATGATACGCTAGAAAATACTTGTATGGACAATAGGATGTTTGAGAAAGTAATAGTATCCTGAAGGATACATTTAGAGTTACAGATTTACCATATATAATAATAGTACAGTTGCATTTTTATACTCAGAATCCTGGAATAAGCGCCTTTACGTTCAAGAAAATTTACTTATGAATGGACAGCCTGATAGTAGCACTGTCCAAGGAAGTGTCCATGAGAAGCAGGGTACCTAAGCATAATATTTTATGGGCTTCTTGAAAATACTTTCAGAGCATACAGTGGTTCTGTATCCCTGCTCTGTGAATACTAACCTGGTTTTTCAAAAATGTTTTAAAAACATTTGCAAATTTAGTCACTTTAAAATAATCCATGTTAGATTTCCCCAAAGACAACTAGACTTTCTTTGTTTTTCCTTTAAGATGTTTTGCTTCTCATCTAAGAAACTTTTTCAGTTCTGAAAACTGAGAACTGAGAATTTAAGAATTTAAAAAGCTTTTTGGATGAAAAGTGAAACGTCTTCAAGGAAGAACAAAGAAAGTCCAGTTGGCTTTTCAAAAAGCACCTTTGGAACAACCATGACCTGGATAACTGAGAATTTCCATAAATCCATGTTAGACTTTCCCAATCTGGGGAAACTGCACTAAGACTACATCTCCCAGAATTCTTATCTACCTTGGCCAATTATCTTAGAAGTTGTTGTCCATATCGTTTGGATGGCATCAGGTTGGTCAAGAGTGATCTAACCAAAGGAAAAAATACAGGTGCTTCTTTGCCAATTTATGAAATGAAAGGTCTGGGGTTTATTCAAATTAATGTAGCCATAGACTTGACCAACATTAGAACAAAAAAGAATAGAGTTTTCCTTATTTAATATTTGCCTTGGAGATTTTGGGTAAGAGGTCAGATATGATTTGTGCCATGTCCAAGATCTTAGTAGGACTTTTGGCAGATCTATCCTGGCACAAGAAAACATGCCATTCTGCTTGCATATTTGATTTAATGGGAAGCTATCAAAGTCCTTCTCTGCAGTTTTAACAACGCCTCATTGAGACACATAGCAAGAATACTTCTGTAGTTTACCTCTTACTGTGGTTCAAGAGGGCTTCTACATTCTTTCAAAAGATTGGGAAATCAGCACAGCAATGCATATATTGTCATACTGTTTCAACTTGAATTACTAGAATTATTTTCACATAAAATTGGGTACCATGCATAAATACCTTAAACTAAAGGTTTAAGCGAACATGTCCACATGCATACAGATATAGCCAGGGGAAAGGGACAGATGGGGAAAATAGCACAATCCAGATAATCAGAAAGCTAAGATAGACAACATACAGAATTGGAGATTTATCTGAAAATTGTTTATTTTATTACTTATTTGTTCAATTTATCTGTTACACACCAATCTGCATAGGCTCTATGAAGTTTACAGATGATGACGACGACAATAATAATAATAATAATAATAATAATAATAATAATAATAATAATAATAATAGGAAGGGACCTTGGAGGTCTTCTAGTCCAACCCACTGCTCAGCCAGCAAACCCTAACCATTTCAGAGAAAAGGTTGTCCAGTCTCTTCTTAAAAACTTCCAGGCAAGCTATTCCACTGGGTATTGTCCACACTGTTAAGAAATTTCTCCTTAGTTCTATGTTGCTTCTCTCTTTTATTAGTTTCCATCCATTGCTTCTTGTCCTGCCTTAAGTATAGCTTGATAAGATGTTCTTTTTCCAAGATTTTTTCCAAAGTGATTGCTGACAATGCTATGTGTCTACAAGGTAACACTGTATAAACACCCAGGATCCTGGGTAATATTTAATTGTTCTCTTAATTCAACTTTAGCCAGTGGCATCGTATCTGCATTGATATTTAATTATGCATTCTTAGAACTTTCATGTATACATGATTTCTGGGAATAATCCATAATTTATGGGACTCCACAGGAATTAAATGAGACTAAACATGTGTCTAGTTGTGAAGTTCTTCTGGGTTGAGGCAGTTATAATGGGTGATTTTATCATGTTCCAACAAAGCAACATATATGGGAGCAAAAAGGGAGAACTATATATCCAAAACATTTGCACATTGCAAGTAAAATGTAATTCCTGGCTTCCATCATTATCTTTATATAGATATTGATAAAAATAATGAAAAAACTTTACCCTGCCTAAGGTGAGAGAACCATTCCTGGCTAGAATAGGCAATTTTTAATTAGCTCTCCAGTATCCCCATAACATTTTCCTTGCAAATCTTCATGGTAGACGTTTGGCATCTCCTCAGTTTCTAATGAGTTTCATAGGATAAAGCAGAGAGGCAATTTAAGATAATGCTTAAATGAATTCAGATAGTATTTTTATAGTAGGCGTTTTTTCTATGAATTAATATTGAAGATCATGATCCAGCAATGATCAGGATAATCTGCTTTCCCTCACCTATACAGGTAGCTTCCGTTCACTCACCCCATTCAGATGCTTTCCGAAAATACAAAATTTCAATATACTTGTTAATTTCAATAGAATAAATACTTCAGGTTATTCATGTGACCTGAAAGTGTTGTTTTTAAATGTCCACTTTTTGCCTTTCTATGAGATTTTTGGGACCTTGTCCCTTGAATTTGCCCTTTGGCCTAGAGATTTCTCATCACTGCTTTAAAAGGGCATGCATATATTGTATTGACCTATGTGACTTACAGAATTATTAGTGCTTTACTTTTGGAGTTTCTAATGGTTTCATTTAGGCAGATCTTTTTTCTTATGCACCCTGCATAATGTCAATCGAATACAAACGATGCAGGTAGTCCTTGACATATGACTACAACTGGGACTAGAGTGTCCATCACTTAAGTGAGTCACACCCAATTTTAAGACCTTTTTTTGCTACATTCATTAAGTGAATCACTCAAATTTTGATCACTTGACTAATTTGAAGTGCAAGGACCAGTTAACAAAAATAACAGAATAACAAAGTTGGAAGGAACCTTGGAGGTCTTCTAGTCCAACCCCCTGCTCAAGCAGGAGAACCTGTACTATTCAAGACAAGTGGCTGTCCAGTCTTTTCTTAAAAACCTCAAGTGATGAAACACCTACAACTTCTGGAGGCAAGCTGTTCCACTGGGTAATTATCCTCAATGTTAGGAAGTATCTCCTTAGTTCCAGGTTGCTTCTCTCCTTGTTTATTTTCCATTCATTGTTTCTTGTCTGGTCTTCTGGTGCTTTGGAAAATAGGTTGTTACTCCAATCTGTGCAATGTTAGGAGGTGAAGCACTGTGAAGGCTTTTAGATTAACTGGACCTTTCCTGTTGCTTCTGTTCATTGTTCCTTATTTAGTATGGTGCTGATGGAGTTTAGCAATCAGTTAGACTCAGTGGTGGGATTCAGCCAGTTTACACCACTTCGGCAGAACCGGTAACTAATTTTTTGTTGCCCAGGCCCAGAATGGACTTCCGGAAGTGGCATCCACACAGAGAACCGGTTGTTTATATATTTGAATCCCACCACTGGTTAGACTCAATTAGTGAGTATCTGAAAGCTTTCTAGTTGTTTTAATATTAATTTTCTTACTTAGAGGCTCAAGTTAGCGAATTTTGGCTGTAGAACATTGCTGACTATTTAGAATATGTTGCCATTTGGAATCACACTTTAATTCTGCTTTAAGTAACTGCAGTAATGCAAGAATTTTATTCTGGAAGAATCTATTTTTATTTCTGTTTCTGAATTAGGCTGTTTTAGGCCTTTATGGGAAATGACCGTACAACTTCTGAATCTTTCAATACACTAAAATTTGAATGATAATTGTTATAGATTTTTGTTTACCTGTTTGTTTCAGGGCCAGTTTTGCGACTATTGCAATGCTGCTGATCCTAATAAGGCTCATCCAATAGATTATGCTATAGATGGAACAGAACGTTGGTGGCAAAGTCCTTCTCTTTCCTTAGGTTTGAAGTATGATGAAGTGAATGTTACTTTGGATCTGGGACAGGTAAGTACAGATTCTGCTTACCTTGTGGCTGACTTAGTATGGGTTGGTTGAAGTTCTGTATACGTGGTCCAACATGGAACATGGAAGCATCTTGTTGTAAGGTGGTATGCATAAACCTTAGCAGCCTCTCACAGCATGACATCCTTCAAATACATAGGATCAAAATTCATATATTTCCCTATTGATATGATAAAAAAATCCCCTTCAGTTTTGCAATAACTTTGAGAGGCAAATCAGGATGAAAGACTATGTCTAGGTTTTATTTATTTATTAAATTTGTATGCTGGCCATCTCACTGTCCCAGATGACTCTTGGTGGCTTACAATAGACTAAAAACATAGCTATAAAACATTAAAATTAATATTAGTTACAATTAAAGAAAGGGTTAAAACAAGAGCATGGACAGTCGGGTGGAGTTTTATCTCTCATTCAATCAATCACCTCCATCATAGCATGCTCCCATCTGGGTGATCAAAAAGGAGGGGTGCCTCGTCAATCACGGAGAGATGGCGGTCTTTCTGTTCGATCTGAGGAAAGTCCTCCAAACCGGTAGGGGAAAGACTTGCTACATTCCTGTGGCCAGCCATTAGCTGCTGACAACCAAAGAAGAAAAACACTAATTAGCATCATAAACAGCATGTTTGGAACTGGGTGAGAACATTGATCCTTTCTTTACTGTTTTACAATTGAATTTCCTGGGAAAGGCTCTCAAGAAGCTAAAACCTCTGAACGTGAACGGAAGTGGCATTTTAATTTCTTTCATGGGGGACATAATACTGAAGTGGAAGTAACATAAAGCTACAGCTTTGATAAATTTGAGAACTGAGATAATTGTTAAGATTTTCTCTTTGAAAAAAAAACGTTGAGGTGAGATATATGAAATCAATCCTTTGTCTTAAGAGTGGAAAATGGATTTTGAATGACATCTAGTGGTGGATTTGAGTATAGGACTACAACTAGCTTCCTGGCTGCTTGGTGACTCCTACTTAACGGAGAACAGCTGGCAATAAAGGAAAATATTTTGGCATACTTATCACCCTGACCTTCTTGGACTATAAACACCTACTGAGCTTGGACTTTTAATCTCAAGAACTACTGGGAGAGAAAGAAACATTTGACTTTTGACTACGACTGGCTGGGAGAGACTTTTGAGTTGTTTTCAGGGTGGTTGAACATTTTGAGCACTTTGAACATTGTGGATTACAATCTTGCCTGACCGACAATTCTTGAACACCTGAGACAAAAGATTACTACAAAATATTGCTTTTAGGACTGGACCCATATTTTGGAACCTATTGGATTATAAAGGCTAAACATAAAGACCAGAAAACTAGATGAAACTTTGTTCTACTCTTATTAAGATTGGTGATACTAGAGCAGAGGTGTCAAACTGCCGGCCCATGGGTTGGTCGCGTCATTCAGAAGCCGTGCCCACCCCATTGCCAGCAATGGCGAAAAGTCTCCGTTACGTTGTGCAACATCATGTGACATCGCAAGTTTGACATGTCTGTACTAGAGGATCTCCAGGAATGGTGCCTCAAGAAAAAATAAACACTTTTTTGAAGGAAATATACTCTATGCTACAACTAATTCACCAAACAATTGTTGCACACAAAGAAGATACAAAAAGAAACCATAATGAGACTAAAACTAATTTAGATAATATAAATGAGCAAATCTCCAAACTAAATCTACAACTAGAAAATTCCTAGACAACAACTACAAAGTATGAACAAATAAACCAGAAATCAGAAGATGAAGCAAAGGAAATGGACCTAGAGATGGAAGAGATAAAAGAAGGGAAATATAAACTATAAACTACCATATACATATAAAATTAAAATTCTACAAGCTAGACTCCAGCAGTATGTGGATCGAGAACTACCAGAAGTACAGGCAGGATTTCGAAGAGGCAGAGGAACTAGAGATCAAATTGCTAACATACGCTGGATCATGGAGAAAGCTAGAGAGTTCCAGAAAAACATCTACTTCTGCTTCATTGACTATGCTAAAGCCTTTGATTGTGTGGATCATAACAAACTGTGGCAAGTCCTTAAAGAGATGGGCATACCAGACCATCTTATTTGTCTCTTGAGAAACCTATTGTTCTGAACCAGCCTGCTACCGGCCTTGCAATAAGGCAAACCCCTGTTCAAACAGTAGAGACTGGAGAGCGTCTGAGGCTGAAAAGCGTCTGCCAAGATTTATTACTCAAACAACAGAACAAGAAACAAAAACACTGGAACTTGAATCCTCAAACGGAAGGGTTGCTTTCAGCAACCAGCCCTTCCCCAAACACTCCTTTTATTTAGAGTTCAGGGCGTGGCCTCCCTGTGCCTCCTCCCGAGAAGTCCCACAGCCTTTCTCTGTTTGTTCCTGCTCGACTGCCTCCTGCGTCGGGCGTCCTTGAACAGGGCCAGCTGTGGGTCATCATCCTCCGCACTATCGGGCTCACGCAGCTGAGAAGAGGGCCCCGGCTGAGGGCTCTGCGAAGCCTCCAAGCCATCATCAGCCAGTTCGTCTTCCACACCCTCCTCCTCCCCCTCATCTGAGTCATCCGAGACATCTGAGCCGGCTGCCGGACCCACAGGCTGACCCTGAGTCACAACACTATCCCGCACCGCAGGGCCCTTCCCCCGGGGCTGCCGATCCGGATGCGGTCGGGATGGGAATTGTTCGTGAAAAGCAGTCACCAACGCAGGGGCATGAACGGCGGTCGCGTCTTCCCATGTGAAGTCCTCCGGCCCGTACCCTTTCCACTCGATCAGGTACTGGAAGCGACCTTTCAACCAATGGGAATCCCTGATGCTGGCGACCTCGTACTCGGGGGTGCTGCCTCCATCACGAGGTCCTGATGGGGGAGGTTCCGCTTGGCGAAGTGGACAAGCCGGTTGTTCGGGGACCAACAAGGACCGATGGAAGACGGGATGCACGCGCAGGGAACGTGGCAGAGTTAAACGATAGGCGACCGGATTGATGACAGCCTCGACTGGGAACGGTCCAAGGTAACGGTGGTCCAGCTTCCTCGCCGGCCGTGTGGATGGTAGGTTCCTGGTGGACAGCCAGACCCGATCCCCCACCGATAGTGGAGGCGTATCCCTTCTCGACCGATCGGCGAACCTCTTGTAGTCGGCCTTGGCCTTCTCCAGCTGCCGTCGCACCAACCGATGGATCGCCTGTAACTCCGCCATGAAGTCGTTCGCTGCCGGCTCCGGTGAGTCCACGGGAGAAAGGGGGAAAAACCGGGGGTGATAACCCACATTGGCCAAGAACGGTGTCATCTGCGTGGAGGTGTGCTGCGAGTTGTTAAAGGCAAACTCGGCTATGGCCAAATAGTCCACCCAATTGTCCTGCTGCAGGTTGACGTAGCAGCGCAGATACTGCTCTAGGATACCGATGACCTTCTCGGTACCCCCGTCAGTTTGAGGATGATGCGCGGACGAGAGGCAAACCTTAATGTCCAACGCACGCATCAACTCCTGCCAGAAGCGGGCTGTAAACTGGGCCCCCCTATCGGAGACGACTCTATCGGGAAGGCCGTGCAGCCGAAACACCTGTTGGATGAACATGCGACTAGTGGCGCGAGCTGACGGTAAGCCGCGACAGGGGATGAAGTGCGCCATCTTGGTCAGCATGTCCACCACCACAAACACTGTCGTGAAGCCGGAGGATGGGGGTAGATCCGTCAGAAAGTCCATGGACACAGCCCCCCAGGGTCTCTTGGGTGTTGGCAAAGGCTGCAGTAAACCAGGCGGGGCCCCTGTCGCTGACTTGGCCTGCCTGCATGGGATGCAGGAGGTGACATAAGACTGGACGTCGTGTCGGACTCGGGGCCACCAGAAGGTACGGGAGACCAGATTCAGAGTCTTGAACAGGCCAAAATGCCCCGCAGCCGGGTTATCATGACACTGGCTGAGGACGAGTCCCCTGAGTGGCCCTCCCGGAACATAGAGCCGGTCACGATAATACAAAAGTCCATCCGTGACCGACCAAGGCGAATCTGGCCCCACCTCTTCCTTCCGCTGAGCCACCCACGCCTCCTGCTGCTGCGCCTCCCGGATCCGAGCCCGTAAATCAACCGGCTCCCGCACCGCAGCAAAAGACTCGACGGGGATCACTGTCCTGGGCGGAAGCTTGTCTTCCGCTCGGGTGTATTCGGGCTTCCTGGACAGAGCATCCGCTCTCTGATTGTGCCTGCTTGGTATGTACCGCACCCGGAAGTCAAACCTCGCAAAGAAAAGGGACCACCGGATCTGGCGTTGGTTCAAATTCCGAGCGGTCTGCAGGCTTTCCAGATTCTTGTGGTCCGTCCGGACCTCGATTTGATGCCGCGCCCCCTCCAGATGATGCCTCCAAGCCTCGAACGCCGCCTTGATGGCCAGCAGCTCCTTCTCCCAGATGGTATAGTTGCGCTCTGAGGGGTTCAATTTCCGAGAGTGATACGCGCAAGGGAAAAGGGTACCGCTGGGCGTCGTTGCCTGGAGTAACACGGCCCCAATGGCAATGTCGGAGGCGTCCGCCTCCACGACAAACGGCCGTTGCGGGTCAGGATGCTTCAAGATGGGCTCCTTCATGAAGGCGTCCTTCAAAGCCTGGAACGCCTGTTGTTCGGGTGCGTTCCACTGGAACCGAGTCTTCTTCTGCAGGAGCCGGGTGAGGGGGGCTGTCAAGGCAGCAAAGCCAGGGATGAACGTTCGATAGTAGTTGGCAAATCCAAGAAGTCGCTGAACATCCTTCACGCGACGCGGGGGTTGCCAACTCTGCAACGACTCCACCTTACTCGGCTCCATGGCGATGCCCTCAGGAGAAATGCGGTGACCCAGGAAATCGATGGTCACCTGGTAGAACTGACACTTCTCCAACTTGGCAAACAGCCGATGTTCTCGGAGGCGCTGCAGGACCTGACGGAGATGCTGATGATGCACTTCACGCGACGGGGAGTAAATCAGGATGTCGTCCAGGTAAATCACGACAAACTGGTCCAACAGATCCCGAAAGATGTCGTTCATAAAATGCTGAAACACAGCGGGGGCGTTGGTCAGGCCAAACGGCATCACCGTGTACTCGAAATGTCCATAGCGAGTACCAAACGCCGTCTTCCACTCATCACCCGGCCGAACCCTGACGAGGTTGTAAGCTCCACGCAGGTCCAGTTTCGTGAAGATCTTAGCCTCCCGGAGTCGGTCCAAGAGCTCAGGGATGAGGGGCAGCGGGTAACGGTTGCGCACCGTGATGGCGTTGAGTTTCCGGTAGTCACAGCAAAGCCGTAACTCGCCCGACTTCTTTTTGACGAAGAGCACGGGCGCAGACACTGGCGAGGACGAGGGCCGGATGAAACCGCGAGCCAAATTCTTTGTCAGAAAGTCCCGCAATGCAGCCAACTCGGGCTCCGACATGGAGTACAAACGCCCCACTGGGAGAGGCGCATCAGGGACTAGTTCAATGGAGCAGTCGTAGGGCCTGTGCGGGGGTAGTTGATCCGCCTCTGACTCGCTGAACACATCAGCAAAGTCGGACAGTTCGGGAGGCAAGGAAACCCCTGAGGAACCCTCCACCTGGCCGGCACAGATATGGCGGGTGTGGTCCACGCACTGCAAACTTGGGAAGGTGACCAAGTTCTGAGACCAATAGATCTGTGGATCATGTGCCCGGAGCCACGCCAGTCCCAAGACCACGGGGAAGTGCAGATCCGAAGTGATGTAGAACTGGATGGCCTCCACATGGGAACTGATGGCCATACACACTGGTTGCGTGGCGGCCGTAATAGGCCCGGACAGGAGCACTCGACCATCGATAGTCTCCACTAGCATGGGCGGATCCACCGGACACTGGGGAACAGCCCATTTGGCCACAAAGGCCGAGTCCATAAAGTTTGTGGTAGCCCCAGAGTCAATTAAGGCATGGACCGGAATCCCCTCTGGCTTGCCAGGAAGGATCAGACGTGCCTCCAAAATCAAATGCCGTGGAGGTTCACAGGCACCGTCGGAACGGCGTCGCTCGGCGTGGTCATTGTGGGTCGCCCGATCTATCACACCGTCTAGATCGGGCTCGGGCCGTTTCCCGACAGCAAAGTAGGAGACTTTCTCGGGGCAGGCTTGGTCACTGATGCCCGCTGACGCTTCTTTGGGCAAGAAGCAGCCAAATGTCCAGGGTCCCCACAGTAAAAACACAACCCCCCCGATCGTCGTCTGTCCATTTCCGTCACCGATAGACGGGACCTGGCGGCACCCAGCTCCATTGGCTCCTCCCTCTGGACTGGGGGCTCACGCACAACAGGCGCGGCAGGGGTCTGTGGGGTGGCACGGCGACTCTTTCGCTGCTGCAGCCGGGCATCGATCCGCAGACAAAGATGGATCAGCCCATTCAGGTCTGAGGGAATGTCCACGCGGGCCAGCTCATCCAACATCTCCTCCGACAATCCATCCTGGAAGGCATCCACGAGCGCAGCCTCATTCCAGGCGGAATCCTGGCTAAGCAGCCGGAAATCGCTGATATAGGCCTGTAGGGGGCGCTGACCCTGCCTCAGAGCTTTCAGGCGTCGGGTGGCAGTCTGCGCCTTAATTGGGTCCTCGTACATTAGGCGCATATGGTCACAAAACCCCCCAAAGTTATCCAACAAAGGGCTAGGTTGTGCCAGCAGAGGCGTGCCCCAACGAGCTGCATCCCCCGAAAGAAGGCTTAACACGAATCCCACCTTATCCCGGTCAGTGGGGAAATCAGCTGCTCTCACGCTGATAAAAAGCTGGAATTGTCCCAAGAAGGCAGGAAACAGTTCTGGATTGCCAGCAAATTTATCCGGCATTGCTATCTGACATTTCCTCCTGGGTGGGGGTGCAGCATGTACCTGAGCTTGCAGTTGAGCCACCTGAGCTGCCAGCAAAGTGAGTTGCTGGGTGAGCTGAGCATTCTCGGCACGTAGCTGCTCCATCGTAGTAGTAAGGGGTGGGAGGCTGAAAGCAAACTGTTCTGAACCAGCCTGCTACCGGCCTTGCAATAAGGCAAACCCCTGTTCAAACAGTAGAGACTGGAGAGCGTCTGAGGCTGAAAAGCGTCTGCCAAGATTTATTACTCAAACAACAGAACAAGAAACAAAAACACTGGAACTTGAATCCTCAAACGGAAGGGTTGCTTTCAGCAACCAGCCCTTCCCCAAACACTCCTTTTATTTAGAGTTCAGGGCGTGGCCTCCCTGTGCCTCCTCCCGAGAAGTCCCACAGCCTTTCTCTGTTTGTTCCTGCTCGACTGCCTCCTGCGTCGGGCGTCCTTGAACAGGGCCAGCTGTGGGTCATCATCCTCCGCACTATCGGGCTCACGCAGCTGAGAAGAGGGCCCCGGCTGAGGGCTCTGCGAAGCCTCCAAGCCATCATCAGCCAGTTCGTCTTCCACACCCTCCTCCTCCCCCTCATCTGAGTCATCCGAGACATCTGAGCCGGCTGCCGGACCCACAGGCTGACCCTGAGTCACAACACCTATATGCGGGCCAAGAAGCAACAGTGAGAACTGGACACGGAACCACTGATTGGTTCAAAATTGGGAAAGGAGTCCGGCAAGGCTGTATACTGTCGCCTTGCCTATTTAACTTATATGCAGAGCACATCATGAGAAAGGCAGGGCTAAATGAATCAAAAGTTGGAATTAAGATTGCCGGAAGAAACATCAACAACCTAAGATATGCCGATGATACCACTCTAATGGCAGAAAGTGAAGAGGAACTAAAGAGCCTCTTGTTGCGAGTGAAGAAGGAGAGTGCAAAACGTGGGTTGAAACTAAACATTAAGAAAACCCAGATCATGGCATCCGGCCCTCTCAATTCCTGGCAAATAGATGGGGAAGAAATGGAGGTAGTGACAGATTTTATTTTCCTGGGCTCCAAGATCACTGCAGATGGGGACTGTAGCCAACAAATTAAAAGACGCTTGCTCCTTGGGAGGAAAGCCATCACAAATCTAGACAGCACACTAAAAAGCAGAGACATCACCCTGTCAACAAAAGTGCGTATAGTCAAGGCTATGGTCTTCCCAGTTGCAATGTATGGCAGTGAAAGTTGGACCATAAGAAAGGCTAAGCGCCCAAAAATTGAAGCCTTTGAACTATGGTGCTGGAGAAGACTCCTGCGAGTTCCTTGGACTGCAAGGCGATCAAACCGGTCAGTCCTAGAGGAGATCAACCCTGACTGCTCTTTAGAAGGCCAGATCCTGAAGCTAAAACTCAAATACTTTGGCCACCTAATGAGAAGGAAGGACTCACTGGAGAAGAGCCTAATGCTGGGAAAGATTGAGGGCAATAGAAGAAGGGGACGACAGAGAATGAGGTGGCTGGATGGAGTCACTGAAGCAGTAGGCGTGAGCTTAAATGGACTCCAGAAGATGGTAGAGGACAGGAAGGCCTGGAGGAACATTGTCCATAGGGTTGCAATGGGTCGGACACGACTTCGCAACTAACAACAACAAATACATATAAAATACTGCAAGACTTAGCCATAACAACAAAAATGGAAAAGATGCTTTACCCCTTAGGTCTGCAAAACATACCTGATGATAAGGAAGAAGATTTTAAAAAAATGGAATATAGAGTAGTCAGGGGAAATGTCACAACTTGGGAGACAAAAAATGAAAAGAGAAAATGAGGGAGAAGGAAAGTGGGAGTTGCTTAAGGAATATAAATGGGCGGAATTCCCCCCCCAAAAAAAAAATACCCTACCTAAATTGTCTTCCTCATGCCAAGCAACTTTTACAGAAATAGAAAGAAAATTCCTGAGTGATTTAATTGCCTTGGCTTGGAAAGCTACTTGGCAAAGAAAGAAAGCGAGAGTCAATTTAAAAAACAGAAGATTTGACCTAAATAAATGTAATTAACATTGAGAAAATCATAACAGATAAAGGTATTTCAAATATTGATGGGAAATCAAACCTTAATAAGAACAGGAAAAAGAGGATATTGATTTATGAAAGGATATTATTGTTATTTGTATAATATTAGTAAAATTCCATAGTTCAAAGGCCTTTGAACTATGGTGCTGGAGAAGACTCCTGCGAGTCCCTTGGACTGCAAGGCGATCAAACCGGTCAGTCCTAGAGGAGATCAACCCTGACTGCTCTTTAGAAGGCCAGATCCTGAAGCTGAAACTCAAATACTTTGGCCACCTAATGAGAAGGAAGGACTCGCTGGAGAAGAGCCTAATGCTGGGAAAGATTGAGGGCAAGAGAAGAAGGGGACAACAGAGAATGAGTGGCTGGATGGAGTCACTGAAGCAGTAGGCGTGAGCTTAAATGGACTCCAGAAGATGGTAGAGGACAGGAAGGCCTGGAGGAACGTTGTCCATAGGGTCGCGATGGGTCGGACATGACTTCGCAGCTAACAACAACAACAAGTAAAATATGATGGGGATGTTTATATCTAACTTTGTACACATCAATAGTAACAGGAATTGTAACTATGTAATGAGGGGGAAATGGAAAAAATATGGGGAAGAAAGGAGGATCAGGGAAAAAATACTGGATTTTGCAGTACTGAACAGATTTGTATTGAAGACGTTAATGTTAAATATGTGAACCCAGACAACGTTGTTTATTAAGCACTAAAGATTGTAATTTTTAAAAATCAATAAAACTTAAAAAAAGACATCAAAGTCCTTAAACCCTTTCTTAGCTGTTCCTGCTGCTGTTTCTATTATGCAGGTGGAGCCCATACTGGGGTTTAATCCAGTTAGCTTGTTTGTTCTTTTTTCTTCTTAGGGAAACGTGCACTGCATTGTTAGGAAACATTAGTTCTACTATATGGTAAGCCATTCATTAAAATATGCACAATTAGAGGAAAAGTGTTGCAAACAGATCCAAATACTTTTTGAAAAATGCCATGTTCCTCTTATTCTCTCTATGAATAATTCCTCTTCCTATGTGATAAATATAGGATTTCAGACTTCATTAAGGTGGGACAAAATCTTCTCGTTTTCTCTTCTGCAGAGTAAAAAACCTAAATGTGTATTTGGCTTGCATGCAGAAAGGAGATTCTTGTTGCCCATATTCATAAAGGATATTGTTTAACCTTCTTCCTAGGCCATAATAATTGTTTAATCTGGTTTTGTTTATAAAGTCTAACCAGAAAGCATGAAAGAAATAGATACTTATAAAATTCTACAGCCCTATTTAAAATGAGATTTACAGTGAAGTCAGATTAACTCAAAGGAAATTTAACCACAGCTAATTCACAGCTCCTTTTCTCAGTGGCTAAATTCATACATTACACCAAGCTATGACTTTTAAACCATGGCTTGTTGACTTGGCTGGGTTCATTTCTCAAGTTAAGTCAGAACAAAGCAAGCTAAATAAAGCTTCTTCTGTGGCTAGATCCAGGCTAGTTCCACTAATTTTGATCAGTGTACAAATACAACTGAGCCTCATATTCAGCCTTTTAATCTTTTTAATGTGCCGTTTCTGAAAAAAATGTAAATCAAACAGAATTCTCCAGTTTTTTTATGTGGATTGCTAACTTCTGCATTCCGGTCCAGCCTTGCCTGCCTGATGACACAATTCCTCTGAAGCATTTCCCTCCTTCCTTTTCTCTGCATTATAGATAAAAGCAGGAAAGTGCTATATGCAGTCAGCTTCCAGAATGACAAGCTTTAGGAATAGTAGAAGAAATGACAGCACCCTAAAAAGTGTTACAAGTATCGCAAAAATATGGCCTGGTTAAAATAAGTCACTTATCACTGGTGTATTACAAAATAAAGGAAAGTCAGAGAAGGTCAACAAAAGTACTTGAAGATTTGCCCTTTAAAGGTAGACTGAAGGAACTTGGGATGTTTGGTCTGGGGAATTGCTGGCCCACTGGATAGAGAAGATTGGCAGGAAAAATTACTTATACCGGTACTTGTATTCAGCAGACTAGCAGATTTATTTATAACACCTCTATTTTGGAGGCATAATCCAAGCAACTCCAACATATTACATGGTCAGCATCTATTATTTTTCCTGTCCGTTGGGAGAAGTTGCTGTTCTATTTATAGCTTTGACTGTAGAAGATGACCAGCCTGAGCCTGAGGGAGTGGTCAAATGTATCATCAGTCATGAATCCCTTTGAGCCCACAAGTGATCTATGTTTAGCACACTGAATTCCTTTGATCCTTATCTACTGCCAATTTGTTTTGTAGTAGTTCAGATTCTTGTAGAGAACTTAAGCTTGCAATAAATATTTATATTCACTTGAACTGCCTGGATTTTCTGATTTCTCTGGGACCTGACATTGAGTTTGTTTAGATTTTATGGAAAGACAACTGAACAACTTTGAAAAATAAGTAAAAAAATCCAGGACTAGAAGGTATTCCATTATCTTAATGTACTGTATTATTTTCATCAAATACACAGTGGGCTTACCTACTTTAATAAATTTGGTTAATGTTAAAGAGTAAACAGTCCAAGTTTTATGACAGTGTTCCAAGCAAAATAACATAAAAATTGTCACGTGACATGTTGTGATGTATCGCGATTTTTTTGCCAATGCCAGCAATGGGGTGGGTACGGTTTTATTACGATGCATCCGGCCCATGGGCCGGCAGTTTGATACCCCTCCTTGATTTGAAGTCTAGTTACATTATCTTTGGAAATGAATTTTTTTTATTAAAACATTTTTATATTTGGTTGGTATATCATACTGATGAAATGTTCCTTAGTTTACGATGACATATCCTATATTAATATTTTGGACACATTTTTGGGAAGTAGAATAATTTAAAAAATTATCCTTGCTAAGGTGAGAAAGCAGCATGAGACATGGATATGATATATATATTCAATCCAATTCTTCTCACCCTTTTCATCTTTTTTAACACTGTATCTTACTTTTGAGAGGTATATGTTTTGCTCAGAGAAACATGCAATTCTCACATTTGGCATCCTCACCACTGAAGGTTTTTTTCTTCTTAATTGTAACAGCAGAACACCAGTCTTAATGAAGACCCCAGATGGGAAATGGGCAAGCATAAGACATTGTATTATCTAAAATGCAGCAGCAAATGAAGTTCTTCTCCCAGGCCAAGGAGCACAATATCCAAAACAATACTACTATAATTACTTTGAAATAGGAATCTGTAAAATCCCACAGAATCCCATTTCCTCATCTGGATAGTGCCATGTTTAAAAAACAGTAATAACCATAGTTTCCCTTCAGTAAGTTTCTCTAATGGTTCTAGTGGAAAATGGGATCACCTGTCTTCCGGCATCTTTCTGTCCTGGAAAAAAAAGACACCATAAATTTACTGATAAGAAAACAGAAATGTAACAAGCAGTCATACATTTAAATAATGTTGTACAACATGTTAAATCTTAATATAATTAGTATATTATGAAAACTCAGCCAATGTTATTTTATTGTATAATCTATATTTAAGCAAGTTATAATTGAATGAACTGCAGATTTATAAACATATCCTTAAATGTTAAAAATATTTATCCAATTTTGACTCATCAAAAGTAGTGGGTACATTATAGAATAAATAATATAGAGCAGACTCACTAATGTGGGTCCCTGTCAGGTATCCAAAAGTGTGAATTTCAGTCTCCATCATTGCAGCTAGCTTGGCCCCTCCTCAGATTATTTTATTTATTTTTATTTTATTTTAATTCCATTTATATCCCGCCCTTCTCCGAAGACTCAGGGCGGCTTACAAACTTAGCAGTAGCCTTCATTCTATGTATATGCCTGCTTATTAGGGCTTTCACACACACCCCAAGCGGCATTATTACAAAGTCAGCTTAATTGCCCCCAACAATCTGGGTCCTCATTTTACCTACCTCGGAAGGATGGAAGGCTGAGTCAACCTTGAGCCTGGTGGGACGCGAACCTGCACTAATTGCAGGCAGCTGGTGTTACTTAAGGAGGCATTAGCCCACTGCTCCACCAAGGCTCTTAGATGACAATCGGTAAAATTGTAGTACAATATCCTTAAAGTAACAAAGTTAGAGAAGGCTAACCATATTGTGATGATTTTTTAGATTGCTTATACTGCTGTTTCAGGTTTTCTCACTAATGATAGTTAAAAGGGTAATAAAAATACAATTACTGGATAAAAGTAGAATAATTTTAAAAAGATCAAATTAAACTAAAACTAAAGTGCTTAAACTATTACATGAATTCATGTAAAATCAATTACATTTTTAAACCAATCAGCTGAGAAACCAAAGGCATGGTTACTAAATTAAATATATTGGATTTTAAACATTAATGGTAGACAAAAGTCTCAGTGGTTACTTCCCATATGAAGACCAGTATACTTTTCAGTGTCGTACGCTGGAAAACAGGTGCATTTATGACCTGCTTATGGATTTCCTATAAGCAGAGATAGTCCACTGTGGAGATAAAATAGAAGCCTAGTAGCCAAGTTAAAAAGTTCTTTGCTCTGCTTTAGCATAGATAATCTTACACATTTATGGCATTTTTCTCATACTAGATTAAACTTTGAATCCATTTAAATCACGCAACCACCTGTTTTGACTGGCAATGGTTATCCAAGCATCAAGCCAAGAAAGAGTTTCCACATATCTGTTAGCTAATCCTTCTTGCCAGGGTTTGAACTTGAGAGCTTTGGCATGCAAAACATGCTTCCTGGGTTTTTTTCCTTTTTTTAAAAAAAAGATTCTGAGATTCTGAGATAATAAAATAGTCATATGAATCCGCATCACCTTTCTTGACAGTTCTTTGTTTGCCCACGTAATTTTTGTTCAGCTGAATCTCAGTGATCTAGTAAAAGGAATTTTAAGTTGAGAAATTCAAAATATTGTAAAATGTCTTGGGATGATATTTTAATGACAAGCTTTTCTGTCTTGAATGAGTATGTTTGATTCGTCAATTCTTTCAGATATTAAACTGTACTTTGGATGGTGCAGTCTCTGTATACTTCCCCCAGGGCAACTGTCCTATTGACAAAGTCCACATACATTCCTTTCTATTCGATTATCCAACAGTAATATGATTTTCTCTGAAATTCTTTGTTTTTTTAGTCTGTTCAATGAAGTCTGACTAGATGAACCTTGAACTATATTGATAAATAGAAAGGCACAGCGTGTTTGGAACAAAGGCCCACAGTTAACCTTTGATTGGCACACCATAATTTTTTTTTAAAAAAGGGACGCGGTGGCTCAGTGGGTTAGGACGCTGAGCTTGTCGATCAGAAGGTCGGCAGTTTGGCAGGTCGAATCCCGAGTGCTGCATAACAGAGTGAGCGCCTGTTACTCGTCCCAGCTTCTGCCAACCTAGCAGTTCGAAAGCACGTAAAAATGCAAGTAGAAAAATAGGGACCACTACGGTGGGAAGGTAACAGCGTTCCGTGCGCCTTTGGCGTCTAGTCATGCTGGCCACATGACCACGGAGATGTCCTTGGACAAGCGCTGGCTCTTCGGCTTTGAAACGGAGATGAGCACCGGCCCCTAGAGTTGGAAACGACTAGCACGCATGTGCGGGGGGAACCTTTACCTTTAATTTTTTTAAAAAAGGATGGTTCTCATCAGAAATAAAATGAAATTTGAATTCATCCAATTTATAGTTAAATGTAATTATAATTTAATTCAGTTAACATATAGCATATACATGTACTCATGTACTCTGTTGTTACACTAGTTTTTAATTTGCTAATAAGTTTTGAAAATCTCTTGGGGTTGCCCTCAAAGGTATTTCTCATGTCTAATGTAGTCATTGTTTTCAACCCTTAAGTTAGTAAACATCAAATGATCATTAGCTAATTCATACATAACATCAAATAGCAATAGCACTTAAACATATACTGTTCGGTAATGCTTTACAGAACTCTCTAAATGATTTACAGTATCAGCATATTACTCCCAACAATCTGGGTACTAATTTTACTAACTTCAGAAGGATGGAAGGCTATATCAACTTCAAGCCTATCAGGATCAAACTCCAGGCTGTGGTAGAGTTAGCCTGCAATATTGCATTCTAACCACAGGGCCCAGGGCAGTATTAATCTTATGCTAATGATTCCTTTAAAAGTACATACTGTAGGATACCTAGAAATGGATGCCAGCTTACCACCAATAAAAAACTTAGCTTACTCATTCTACTTTATAGTATCATAGTGCTGTCAGGTATATTCTAATGTTCCTTTATATATTTTATTACCAGTTGTTCCATGTGGCCTATGTCCTCATCAAATTTGCAAATTCTCCTCGTCCAGATTTGTGGGTATTAGAGAGATCAATAGATTTTGGAAGAACATATACACCATGGCAATATTTTGCCTGTGAGTATCAACTACAGAGCTCTTTCAATGTTTATAGTACTTTTTTTCTTAGAAGAAAAGAAATGAATTCAAGCTAACTGAATTTTATAGTTAGTCATGTTGAATTGTACACAGTCTAAAATGCTGTTCCCTGATTCATAGTTAAGATAAACAATAAAGCCAGGTAATAGTAGTGGGACCAAGATATGTTCTGGCTCATGCCTATGATGGCCCAAAAATTTTATTACTGTTTAAAAGAATTCATAAGGTACCTTTATTCTTTTCAGAACTGATGTGGAGGTTCTGCTACTTCTATGTAGATTACTGTGTACCTTCCTTTTGTTTCATTCTGTGCCCTGTTTCAGATTCATTAAACATAAATATTTTACTGAGCCAAGAATACTTTGACAAAACTTTGTGAGAATGTCCATCAACCTTGGAGAACTGAAGGGCAAGGAGCAGGACTTGAAGACACCAAAGCTGCTTCAGCGTGAACTCTTTTGCTTTGATGATATCATTTGTCTTACTTATAAGTGTTATTATCAAGACTAGGAGACACAAGTAAAACATATCAGAGACTGAACTAAAAGTGACTTTCTTTTTTTAAAAAATAGATTCTAAGGCAGATTGTTGGGAACGTTTCAGAAAAGAAGCTAATAGTCCTCTCAGAAAGGATAATGATGTCATTTGCACAACAGAATATTCTCGGATAGTGCCTTTAGAAAATGGAGAGGTAAGCTGAAGACATCCATGTTCTAAATGCTTGCCATTCTGCCATTGTTCAAATATTATTGCATGTATTCTTTCAGTACTTCTAGCATCATAAATTCTAGGAACTTGGTTTGCAATTATTAGTGAATATTCCTCCTCATATCTATGGTCACATTTGCTGCCTTACTTCAGGTTATCCTCCTTTCCTACTTTATTGTGAATTGGATTCAGTAATAATCCGATTTAAGGGAAAATCCACTTTGATGATAACCTCCTTCATCCAGATATCCCTTCTTGTTTCTCTAGTCCAGGGGTCTTCAAACTTAGCCCTTTTATGACTTGTGGACTTCAAGACCACTGCTCTTTAAGATGTTAAGATATTTGTCAACTCCCAGAATTCCCACATTCCACAGCATGGCTGGCTGTGGAATTCTGAAAGTTGTCCTCCACACATCTTAAAGTTGCCAAGGTTGAGAAAAGCTGTTCAAGTCTATTCTAAGTTACACTATTGACCATTCATTGCTTTATTGTGTGGCCACCTTTTTCTGGTCATTTTGAGGCTATTATTTTCTTTTTTATGCACAGTTGTTTTTCTATAACAACCAAAGAGAGATGAAAGAAATACCTTAGTTTGGAATTAGGAGCATCAATATAAAGATAGACTTGTTTCCCATAACAGTCAATTTTGTTAAACCAATAAAATTTTACTCCTATGAATAAAGTTTCCAATTTGTTCATAAAATTTGTTCCATGAACTGTATTCTGAGTTAGCAGAGTTCATTAGTATTCTACAATGAGCTTTTGTTAAAAAGAACTTTGAACCTGCTCTTGCTGATGGGGAAGTTCCATAAAAACATTGTGTATATTCTTGTTGCTATAAAAGCCTTTGATTAAAAGTCCTTTTTTTGCTTATTTACAATATTTCTTTATGCTACAGGAGGAAATAAATACACATTGATCAGTGTTAACAGTATTCAGTCCTGTAGTGATGTACAGATATCTATTAGTGATAATTGTAAAAATTGTAATTCTTTTGAACATGTTATTTATTCAATTTTTATCCTAGTCAATGTTTCCAACAACAATAAAAAGATTAAAACATAAAGATGAATGTTATAATCATTTATAGATGTATTCTTATAATTTTTAAAAATATTGAAAGTAAAGCAGATGCTATTGATTTATCCATCTCTCTTTTTTTTAACCAGATTGTGATATCCTTGGTAAATGGCCGTCCAGGAGCAAATTATTTCAGCCCTTCTTCCATACTTAGAGAGTTTACTAAAGCCACAAATATTCGTTTACATTTCCTCAGAACCAACACTCTACTTGGACACTTGATCTCTAAAGCTCAGTGTGATCCAACTGTGACACGCAGAGTGAGTTCTTGTTCTTTTTGACAGAGGAAATCCAATAGATAATATTGGCATTATTCTGCAAAATCTTTGACCAATTTTTAACCAGCTTGTACTTACTATTGATTTTAGGATATAATATTCCATGTAAATTTTCCATATTATACATTATGTTGTGGCCTATTGCTTGAAATTCAGATAGATAGCAAGAGCAAGAAACTGAAAAACCTTTTTGTCTGCATGTTGTCATATGTGGGTAATTTTTTTTATTGAGTAACAATATTGTCCATTGAGTTTAGCTCTCCCTAAACCAGGAAAATCTTTACAGAATGTTAGGCAAAATGGTTGTGCACACTTCTTGTACCTGACAGCCTTTCTAAAAAAAACTCAGATGGCAAAGGAAGATGCAATATTTGTATTTGGAAACATCACCTCTTCAGCAATATAGTAAATCAAATAGGCTTTTTATCTGTTACTAAAATATGGTTAATTTCTGTACATGGATAAATTTACCTTTGCAACCTAAAAGCTTCTTTATAGTAACACTTTATGCCCCCTAAACCACAATTTTCCTCTTGAATGTATTATGATTAAATTCCTGCAGACTGTTAATGTCTGTAGAAGACCTGCATTGATTCAAGAGAATAGTATTTCATTTCATTAGTGCGTTTTTGTGACAATTGGAATTGTTTAGTAAGAAAGAGGATGTTAAAGCAAATATATTTTATAGACAGAAAAAAGATTGCTGTATCATTAAGCATTCATATCTAATGAACTGCTTCTCTCCGCAGAAGTGTACGTGGATACTGGCAAAAGTGGTATCAGGGTAGAGCTAGCCAGCTGTTAGCTGCAAAGTTATTATATCTATGCTGTGATCCCCTGAAAATTGGAAAGTCCCTATTTTGGACAGTTTTAAAGAAATATGAATCCTGGAGGCAAACATGACTCAGATTTCCTTTTTATTGCAGGATATGTATTTTGTTTAAAGCTACTTTTTTTGCTAGCAAAGATGTGATGCATATTTTCAATATTTTTCAGGGACAGAATAAAATGCAGGCAAGTGATCTAAGGAGAAAATTTGCTTCATAATCCAACATGATAGAACTATTAGAAAATATGAAGCACTTTTTAAATAATTGCGAATGTACAAAGCAGATTTATTTATTTATTTATTTATTTATTTATTTATTTATTTATTTATTTATTTATTTATTTATTTTCTATACCGCCCTATTCCCGAAGGACTCAGGGCAGTTTACAGGGCAGCATATAAAAGACAATATAAAAAGATAATATAAAATTAAAATGAATTAAATTAATTAAAGCCCAACAATTAAAACAATATTAAAAAGCTAAAACCCCTTCAGTCCAGGCCTGATAAATCGAAAAGCCAGGTTTTCAGGTCCTGGTGAAATGAACGCAGATCAGGGGCGGTCCGGAGTTCCACAGGTAAATCATTCCAAAGGGCAGGCGCGCCCACAGAAAATGCCCTCCCTCTGGGGATCACCCGCCGGCACTCCCTAACCGGCAGCACCCTAAGGAGGCCCTCTCTATGGGAGTGCACAGGATGATGGGAAGTTGATGCTGGCAGCAGGTGCTCCCTAAGATAATCCAGACCCATGCCATGTAGGGCTTTATAGGTCATCACCAGCACCTTGAATCTCACCCAGAGGGCAACTGGAAGCCAACGCAGCTCGCGGAGAAGAGGTGTTACACGGGAGTATCGGGAGACTCCCATCACAACTCACGCGGCTGCATTCTGCACCAGCTGAAGCCTCCGAGTGGTCCTCAAGGGCAGCCCCATGTATAGAGCATTGCAGTAGTCTAACCGGGAGGTCACGAGTGCATGAGTGACTGTGTGTAGGGCATCTCGGTCCAGATAGGGCCGCAACTGGCGCACCAGGTGAACCTGGGCAAAAGCCCCCCTGGTCACGGCTCCTATGTGGTCTTCCAAACTGAGCCATGAATCCAGGAGGACACCGAAGTTGCGGGCCCTATCAACGGGGGGTAACACCTCACCCCCCATAGTTACCGATGGACAAAACTGGTTCTCCCGAGATGCCGGTATGCACAGCCACTCAGTCTTGGCGGGATTGAGTCGAAGCCTGTTCTTCACCATCCAAACCCGGACCACCTCCAGGCAACAGGACATCACGTCGAGGGCATTACCGGGTTGGTTCGGGGTGGAAAGAAAAAGCTGTGTATCATCAGCGTACTGATTTATTTATGTATTTATTTAATTGGATTTATATACCGCCCTTTCCCGAAGGACTCAGGGCGGTTTACAGGGTATTTAAAACAAGAAATACAAAAGTTAAAAACAATTAAAAATAATTACAATAATTACCCCACCCCGGAACCACGAATGATCTCACCCAGTGGCTTCATATAGATGTTGAACAAGAGGGGAGAGAGAACCGACCCCTGAGGAACTCCACAAACAAGAGGCCTCGGGGTGGATCTCTGCCCTCCCATCAACACCGACTGCGAACGGCCCAAAAGGTAGGAGGAGAACCACTGTAAAACAGTGCCCCCCACTCCCAACCCTCTGAGACGCCGCAGTAGGATACCATGGTCGATGGTATCAAAAGCCGCTGAGAGGTCTAATAGGACTAGGACAGAGGAACAACCCCTGTCCCGAGCCCACCAGAGATCATTCACCAATGCGACCAATGCCGTCTCCGTGCTGTAACTGGGCCTAAAGCCCGATTCCTCCAGGAACAAAGGGAGCTGATGTGCTACCACGCTCTCAACAACCTTCACTAAAAAGCGAAGGTTGGAGACCGGATGATAGTTATTCAAAATAGCCGGGTCCAGAGCAGGCTTCTTGAGAAGGGGCCTCACCACCGCCTCTCTCAAGATATAGATATAGATATTTATAGATATAGATACAAATAGAATTTTTAATATAATCCATTTTTCTTTTTCTGATCACTGTGAATAAAGCAGCAAATCTGGTTCATTTTCACCTTCTTGAACTATGCATCAGTGCATTGCTGGTAGGGTAAAGAACATCTCTTTCTTACATATACATATATATCATTCTTATTGACATTTTCAGTGAGTCAGCCCAGACAGGTATAACTTTATGAACAAATAACCTGATGGTAGGGAGTGGTAGCAAAATAATAAATTGTTAATTGTTTGAGTCACCATTTTGATTACTAAGGCTTGCAAACGACTTCTAACCCAATCTGATGTGTATTTACTCTGAATAAATGAGTAAATGTACTAATTTACTTGGAATTATTTGGGTCCAATGAGCCTGATTCAAACTGTAGCATATAGGAATTCAGTGCCATTCTTTATTAATCTATTCAGAAGTTCCACTTGATTCAGGGAAATTTATCCCAATGTGAATTTTTATAAGCTTGAAGCCTTGATTTTAATTTGGCTCAAGGCATCTCTACAAACAGTAACAGAAAAGAATTTGTTAAATAATATTAAAGAAAGACCAAGTGTTTGAATTAATAGAGTGAAGGACATTATACTGACCATTAAGAGAATAATGAAGGGAAAATGATTTTTTTAAATATTCCCCCTTTGTCTACTATGCCTCTGTAATATAATAGAGTTTGTTCTAAGGATTGATGTGCCATCAAGTTATTGTTCACTTTTAGCAACCACACTGATAGATTTTCTTCCATGATGATTTATACCCAACCTGATATTTTAGGTTTTCCATCACAACTGTAACTGTTATTACTAGTCATCTTCTCTTCCCCACCCCCCACTTTTCTCAGCATTAGAGCATTCCCAATAGTGTTAGGTCTTGGCATATTGTGTCCAAAACAGGAGTTACTGTAAATAGAAATAGACAAATACTTTCCCCAAGTGCTGAAAGAATGCCCATATTTAATCCTACTTTATTCAGTTTATTGTCCAAAATCTCAAAATCATTCCTTCCAACTGACTAATAAGGCAGGATAGAAACTGGTATCGCCCTTAACTCAATAGAGTTGTTTTTGCAGCAAGGGAAAAAGAAGCCATCCAGTGCATGTGACACCAAAGCTGGTGAAAGGCTGAGGAAGGGGATGAAATGAAGAGATAGGATGAGATGAAAATTTGTGACAATGGGAAGCTGCCTGCTCCAGAATACCAATATTGTGCTCTGAAGAAATGTTCTTGCACACTTAATTTTGCATTGGAGATGAACCTAAAGTTAACTGTCCTGTCTGCACTCATGGAAGGGCTCTCAGTCACCGTATGAGGTGGTCTTCATTAGCCTTTTTAGTACCTTTAAAATAGGCAAACATTATCTTAATTTTAAAGATAAGGGACCTCTAATGTAGCTGACTGCCTAAAGACACCAAATAAGTCCCATAGCTGAGCTGAAAGATTTCAGCCTTCCATTCATGCCTGTAGTCTTGTATTGCTGCAACTTTTCTCTGGGGAAGCCTGTAACGTGTCTCTTTTTCCCTTTCCCATAGGTACAGCTTTTTATCTCTTTACCTGTTTATTATCAGTATTAATACAATTCCCTTCCTTTCCTTCCACTGTTTCTTGTTTGTTGTCTCTTTCATCTGTGAAAAAAACATTAAAATATAGAAAGTGTAGAAAACAAAACAAATGCATGATTTATTAGCATTGTAGTAGGAGAGCCATTATAGCCAAGAGGCAACCCCCCCCCCCCAGAAGTCTGGTAACATCTCTTCTGATTAACAAATGTTACTAAAAGGCTTTTGCTCTTATGCAGGAGTTGCTACCAGTCTCCTTCTAATGATTTACATTAAGTAATACGTGTTGGGAGAATATACTTGGGCCAAATCTATAATTCATAACAAATAATTAGTATTCAGTTTGCATCCATAAAAGTGTCTAACTTTTTGAAAATAGATTGCTTCTGCTATTTTTCTACAAATCTTATTTCTTCTGTTATCTAGTACTACTACAGTATAAAAGACATCAGCATTGGTGGACAGTGTGTTTGTCATGGACATGCTGATGTGTGTGCTGCGAAAACTGACCCAGATTCCTACAGGTAAAGTAACCAACAATGCAATCAAAACAACAGTTCTTACAAATGATTTTAGTTTATGTTCATAAAATGATGGGGGGGGGGTGATTTGGGAATTCTCCTTGCCCCAAAATTTCAGATTATTTCATTCATCCATCCCCATGGCTTTGATAGAATGAGTTTGGTTTGAAAAAGTTATTAGTTTCCTGTATGGACTTTTACATACAAATGTGGGATATACATTTCATAAACAAATATGTTAACATTTGAATTTGTATTTTCATTGGATTAGGACGGGGCTCTCCAAACTTGTCAACTTTAAGACTTGTGGATTTCAACTCCCAGAATTCCCCAGCCTGCATAGCTGACTGGGGAATTCTGGATGCTAAGTCCACAAGTCTTAAAGTTGACAAGTTTAGAAACACCTGGTTTAGGACATAATCTATAAATTATATTATTTTTAAAAAGCATCTCATAAAGAAATAAAATATGAATCATACAAGTGCACATACAAAGAATGTGCAAAGCAGCAAAACCACAGCAGTAGAATGAGAATTTTTTAAAAAGGTCTCGGTAAGTAAGGAAAAGTCTTTAGTTCCAAAAAGAACATGAGATTTGATACTGTATAGGTGAACCTCATTGGACAGTGCACTCTATATACAGAATTGTATACAGAGAATACACATACACATTCAAATTGTACAACCGCTGCAAAAAAAGTTGTAAAGTACAACAAAAATCATGAAAAATGCAACAAAGGAAATTTAACTGAGAATTACTTAATACTTACAGGTACCAATGTGAATGTCAGCACAATACTTGTGGAGAAACCTGTGATCATTGCTGTCCAGGGTATAATCAAAAAAGCTGGCAGCCTGCAACAGCCACTAGCCCAAATCTCTGTGAACGTAAGTCATGCAGAAAGACAAGTGTTGCTTTAATGTAAACACAGGTCACATTTGCAAGGTTTACATTGTATAATAATAATAATCATGTAAATGGTAAATAATACAAACAGATATGAATCCCACAGTAGTTCTGTATTTCTTTAGATTTGAACTATGATCCTGCAATTAAATGGCCTTTTTATCTCTTGTATCAAGCAAACTTAATTAAAGTTGGTAGGTGGGAATGCTTCTTGTTTCAAGCTGAGCACATATTATCTGCCTTGCTGCTGATTGTGAAAAAGTCACTACACGTTCTGTGTGCAATTTGTGATGCTATTTTTTTTAATAAAAAAAAATCAGTGTTCCCTTGCTCATTTTCTTTTTTTTGTTAAAAAGAATTTTAACCCACCATCTTTCTCAGCCTGCAACTGTCATGGCCACGCCCTTGACTGCTATTATGATTATGAGATTGAACGACGTAAAGAAAGTTTAAATCTTCATGGACAGTATCAAGGGGGAGGAGTCTGCATTGATTGTCAGGTAAACTCCCTGTAACACCTTTTGTAGATTGATAACTACATGAACGTTGCAAATAGCATGCTGAACTTCAATTGTTCTGAGCTAGAGAAGAGAGTAATTTTCTGTCGCTCAAAGCTTTATTCAATTTTGATTGCAAAATATGCAGGACTATTCTATAGAATTGAACTATTTTACCTTAGTAGGGCAATATCTAAGATTACATGGTTTAGATAGCGGTTGGGCCCTCTCTGCAGTCACATGACTGAACCTCAAGCGCTCAGCAACACATCCGCATTTACAACTGTCCTGTGGTCATGTGATCATGTTTTATGATGGTATTGCTGAAATCCAGCACTTTCAGTTTTCAACAAAACCTGCCTATAATGAACCTTTGGTTTGCTTAAAGACTGCAGTTTTCACTTAATGACCACTGCAAAAATGAGGACCCAGATTGTTGGGGGCAATTAAGCTGACTTTGTAATAATGCCGCTTGCGGGGGTGTGTGAAAGCCCTAATAAGCAGGCATATACATAGAATGAAGGCTACTGCTAAGCTTGTAAGCTGCCCTGAGTCTTCGGAGAAGGGCGGGATATAAATGGAATTAAAATAAAATAAATAAAATAAAAAAAGGTTGTAAAATGTTGCCACCATTATGATATATGAATGTAATGGGCAGGCTCCAATACAGTCTGAATTTGAAGATTAAATAGAGTCTGTTCCATCAGTTAACAGTTTTAACAGGTAGAAAATTCCTCCTGATGCCTAGTTTGAGCTTACTTCCTTGAAGTTTTAGCCCACTGGTTCTGGCCCTGTCCTTTGGGCAATAGAAAATATGTCTACTCCCATTTCTGTATGACAGTCCTTAAGATATTTGAATGCTAGTACAATTCTTCAGTTGTCCTTTCATTAGGCTAGATCCTTTAACTGTTCCTCATGGGGCTTGTTTTCCAGACTACTAACCATCTTGGTTGTCCTCCTCTGAGCTTGAACAGTTGTTACTTTCCTTTTGAAATAGGGTGCCTAGAACTGAATTCATCTTCCATATAAGGTTAAATTTATTACAATTGATATTTTTAAGCTTATGTTTTATCAATGCTAGGCTGGATATGTGGCCATGTATATTAAGTTTGAGTCACAGGATAAATCCATTTTGTGTTAAGAAAACAACAGAGACAATAGAAACAAGAATTAATAGGTCAGAAATTCACACCAACAAACAAATCAAAAATCAAACACAAAAAATAAGTCATATATTAGAAAGAGCTAGGAAAAGCTATAATTGGTTAGACAAAATTGACCTTCAGCTCCTTGATGGTCCTTGCAGTTGAGCAAATTGAGTGGTTAATCTTGGTAATTCCAGTTATCTGTGAAGTACCAACACCACACTGCTCAAAGAGATACTTCATGATGGAATTCTGCTTGTTTACCATATAAATAGTTGAACCTTGGAAGTTGGCAGCGCAATACCTATAATACAATCAGGTGGCACCCACAAAACCTCATCATCATACTGCAATAAAATTAAAAATAGAAATGCCCCAAATCTAATGAGATCTCATATGAAAATTCAGATATGTCATGATAATGTAAGCATTTTTAATTTTATTTGCCTTTTCCCTTAAACTTGATGCTCTATGATATTATATAAAATCATGTGATGGCACTCACCATCAGAAAATATTACCAATCCCTGATGAACCTAAAGTTACTATTTCCTGATTCAGTCTGGATTCCTGATACACTGACAGAAGTCACAAGTCACGGTATTACTACATCAACCTTTTTCTTAATTCTGAAAACAAAGTTAAAAGTTGCCAAAAGTTAAGTTGTTTATCTCTTCTTCTGATTGTATTTCTCTTACGCCAGTTTCTCCTTTATTTTATCCCATATAGCACAACACAGCTGGTATAAACTGTGAGAAATGTTTGAAGGGTTACTATCGTCCATATGGTATTCCAGTCACAGCAGTGCATGGATGTATACGTATGACAATTTTTCTATTATTTTTACTAGCCCCTTCCCCTCAATATATTTTAATAAGAAAAAATAATTTAATATATTTTACCATGTAAAGTTTTATACTACGCATAATGCTTTTTATTTTAGATCACATGGGAAAAGTTCCCTGTTAGGGTGGCAAATGCCAAGCCTGTTAGACAATTATACATTTTGTCTGTTTTAGTCTGTCTGATATTGTATATATCTCCTATAAGGCTATATACCCATGCCTCATAATGTACAGTATCTGAAGTAGGATAATTTGAATCTGGTCATTTGTGCTGCAAGTGAGGTTATATTATTTAATGGTCTGCCATTTTATTCTTAAAGGCACTTCATGGGGAGGTGAAGTTCTTTTGAAGAACTTAACAGCTAAGGACCTGGTTTTGAGTCTTTTTTTTAGACATCTTAGAGATATTTCCCTACATGCCTCCAATTTTTAAAAGTTAGAGAAGTATCCATAAGGAAAATATTTTCAGTGAATGTGTATACACAATTTTGTTTATAGAGTGCAATGTCCAGTGAGGTTCACCTGTATAGTATCAAATCTCATGTTCTTTTTGGAACTAAAGACCATTTCTTATTTATTGAGAGGTTTGTTTTGTTTTTTTAAAAAAGGTCTACTGCTATGTTTCTGCTGCTTTGCACATTCTTTGTGTGAGCACTTGTATGATTTAAACAATGTTTTACTTCATTTTAACGGTTTTTGGTAAGCTGCCATGGAAGCAGAATGCAAATGCCAAAATAAAGGGAAACATTGTATCACAGGCTCCATTGACAGTATGGTCATACAATTCCATTACAAGAGTCCTTAAAATATGGGAACTAGTGGGCGTGAATATAAAATTGAACTGTGTTTGATACAAGATAAATGATTCAGATCACTGTATTAACCTTCTAGAATGTAGTTGTAGCGGATTTCACACAAAATAAATGTATTTCCATTGTGAAGTAATAATTGCTTAGGTTTTTGTACTTAAAAAGGATATTGATGTGATAGGCTTCACACAGCATTTCAAGATAAAAAGTAATATTATAATTATTAAATCTACTGCTGCCAAAGCAAAGTAGCAATTTGGTATACAATAGGAATTCCTGTTATTATAATTATAGTAAACTTAGTAAACGTCAGGAAATAAATGTGTTTGAAGAAAGCTTTTGATGATGTCATTTTCTGTAGCCTGCAGGTGTAGCTCTGAACATTCCAATGGCTGTGAAGAAGGATCAGGTCACTGTTATTGTAATCTGAACTATCAGGGTGAAGCCTGTGATCTGTGTGCTGATGGATACCACAGTTTTCCTTTCTGTTACCGTGAGTATAACAACATGTCCAATGAATCTCTAAATTAATATCCATTGTTTATTCCAGATTGTCTTATACTCATTTTTATCAGAATGCTACCTCTAAGCATTCCTAAGTCATACTTCTAAATAAGTCAAGGAGGTAAATATTTTAGTTTATTGCCATGCAATAGTCTTTTCTGAAATATGAGCTAAAGCTGAACTTCTACAAGTCTCTGTGACAGATTAATTATCTAGATTGGAAATCAGGCAACTCTATTTTTAAACACACTTCCTGTCTGGATGAATTTGCCCTCCCCTCACTTCTAATTTTTTTCTTTCTCTGTTTGATGTTCCAATGCTATAATTGTTTTTCAGACTAGTGCCACTATAGCACTTATAGAATGTGGTCACTAAAAATTATAGTAGAAGAATAATTGTTTCAAAGTCTTGCTATAAATATCAAGATGCAGGTATTTGCTAACATGGAGATATTGCTGGAGCTGAAACACAGAGAAAATGGGACAATTAGAATTAGAAATATATTACCTTGGTAGAAAAAAATAGGAAGAAGGAAGTTCTATCCTACTAAATTTTCTGAATGCATAAAAACTACAGGGTATCCTTCAACAGCCAGTCCTCTTTCTTTCTCACTTTGTGAGAGAGAAAATTCTTATTGGAAGGAAAGAATAAATCAAGGTAAGAGAAAGTGAGTATTGAGCAAGAGATGGATAAGTTCATCTAGTCTTTCATAAACTAGATTAGTCAGTTTCCCAATCAGCTTGGCAATGTTGATTTGACTTTCCTTTGTTATTGGTTGGCAGTGAAGTTTGGACAATATTGCAATAGTCATTGGGAGTTGGGCAGTGTATAAATTGTTTTAATAAATAAATAATCCTACTTATTTTGAAGTTTAGCTGACTTCAAAAAAGGGTTGGATCAATCCATGGAAGTCATGCAGATCAATGGCTTGAAGGCAGTCTGTTGGTATCTGAAGGCTATTTGTTGGGACCCTAGTGGGTTTCCTTGTGCAGTTGGTTGGCAACTATGAGAACAGACTACTGGGCTAGGTCACATTCTTGTGTTAGTTTTCCCTCAATATTGTAACTGAATGATAGAATACAATGCTTTCCAGAGGTTGAACCTCTGTTATTCCATCACAATGCTGTACCAACCATGGGAGCAAGTGATGTCAAATACTCTGGCCTGAGACTAGCAGATAACTAGTCTATATAATTCTCTATATTCTTCTCACTGAGTTCATTTTGGCAAGTGGTAGGAGTGGTCTCAGCCAGAATGAGCAGCTGAGAAGAATGGACTTTTCATGTGAATTTTAAAAGAGTATCATACAGACATATATTTAAAAATGCATATGTAAGTACTGTACACCTACACCAGCAGACACCTGCAGAGAATGTCAACCTTTACTGATTAAGAGTTTATCCATCACAGGGCCCTCTGGCATAGGAAGCTTCTTAGCACAGGAAATCTTTAACTAGAAGCTATTTGACATCTGTTTCTGCACCTGGATTATTGCTCTGCAATTCCCTTAGTTATTTAGAGCTTTGTCTAGGCAGCATCTACCTCTCCCAACCTTGCAACTTCAATCAAGATATTCTTGGCAAATGCTGTTATTCTGTCGTGCTCTTCTCTCTTCCGGTATTAGGCAGCCGTTGCAGACCAGGATATTTTGGAACACATTGTCAGCGTACGTTTTGCTATTCTTCTGGGAAATGCCAAAGTTAACTGCAGGGCAATATCGCTAGGAGACTTTTTTTCACTCCTGAAATCTGGGGCTATTGTTAACATTTTAAATTCATTTCTTTTAAATAAAGCCTGTCAATGTTATGGCTCAGGGATGTTCAATTATGATATTTGTGATCGCGGTACAGGTTCATTGTCAATGCCAGACTGGATTTCACGGTATTCTCTGTGACAGATGTGCGATTGGGTATATTTCTATTACTCTTTCTGTCGAAGTAGGTCATGATTTGTTTTTATATTTTAAGCATTTATAAAAGGCGTTCATCAGGTGAAAAGGCAGGTTATAAAGTTTAAAAATGAACACAAGTTAAACAGTCACTGAGGTGTCATAATAATATATTGAGGACTGAATTTTGTTCTAATTGAGAGTTCTCAACTTTCTAAAAATTAAAAGATTGTTTTTTAAAATTAAAACCGGGGCACATGTATTTATATACTCAGAAATATTTGTGCTTTAAAAAAGGCTTTTAGATCAAAAGGTAAGATAATTAAATTTTACCTACACATAGAATCAACAATCCACCAAATCAAAACTCGGAGATGATAGAATTGCTATGCAGTTTTCTGTGCTGCATATTAGATGTCTCCCACATGGAAGGCAGTGTCTCTAAATTAACATACACCAGAGAAAAAGATATAGGAATGTTTCAGGAAGTCTCCCAATTTCCAGTTAGTTAAAAAATACCCTGCATGTATTAATATACTGGGACCTGGGGGGAGGAAAAGGCATAAGAAACTTTTTGTGTAGTATATTGGTACCTATTTCATACAGAGATATATAAGAATTGTTTTTTTAAAAAAACAAACATTAATACAAGGAAAAAAATATTACTCCTTTTTTAAATTCAGCATGTATTTTCAGGGGAGGAAACAATCCCCTCACCCACAGAAATTAGGTTTCATTGATTACTTTGAAATTTGCTTTGGAGACACAAAAGAAAATTAAAGATTTAAACAGAATACCATGGTAAATTAATTTATTTTTCTCATCTAGAATGCAACTATGCTGTAGTTGGATTTATGGACAACACATATGGCCTTTAGGGCAATTGTCTTTGCCATCCAAGTTATGCTGGGTCCAGATACAGCCAGTTATTCATGATTATTAAGACCCCCCAGGTGCTGAATAAACAATCAGCTTTATTTTCTGCCTTTTCACTCAGACACTTCAATTTACAAGTAAAGTTTAGCTGACTTACTGGTTTTCGGAATTTTTTTGTTTTTCCTAATAGGTATTGTTAGTTTTCTGAGTTTAAAGTCTAATGCAGCTTCCTCAATCCTTTAGATAAATTTAGTCTCATTCAAAAATGGCTACCCTGTAGGAAGAAGCATTGTAGTTATAGATCTAAACTTTTCTGAGATCCCTGGAGTCCTCTCTGGTTCAACTGCTTTGCTGAGCTCTGTTTGAATGATCATTGAAAAATGGTTGGTAATTTCCTGCCATTTTGTACAGAAAGCATACTTAAATTGTAGTACAATCTTAAAATAACCTTAGGTAAAGGTAAAGGTTCCCCCGCACATGCATGCTACTCATTTCTGACTCTAGGGGCCGGTGCTCATCTCTGTTTCAAAGCCGAAGAGCCAGCACTTGTCCGAGGACGTCTCCGTGGTCATGTGGCCGGCATGACTAGACGCCAAAGGCGCACGGAACGCTGTTACTTTCCCACCGTAGTGGTCCCTATTTTTCTACTTGCATTTTTACGTGCTGCTTTTGAACTGCTAGGTTGGCAGAAGCTGGGCCAAGTAACAGGTGCTCACTCTGTTACGCGGCACTCGGGATTCGACCTGCCAAACTGCCGACCTTCTGATCGAAAAGCTCAGCGTCCTAACCCACTGAGCCACCGCGTCCCTGAAAATAACCTTAGTATAGTGTTATTATAAACAAATAGGAAAAAAGGAGAACCTTAGCTGGTTCTGCTCACTTTCCATCATCATTCTGTCTGATTCTTGTCTGCCTCCACATATAATTTTTTTTATGTCTAGAACATGAATCTTTTTAGCTATTAAATATTCCTTTGTCATTCTTTGCAGGTGTAGTTTCTTTGTTATGGCCCTTCATTGTTGAACTGTCTCATTTCTCATCTGGGATAAATGAGAAGTTCAGAGCCCTGCAAAGCAGCTTAATATTGATCACATTTGCATGATTTTCTTCCTTTTGAACTCAACCCCAGCATTTCCAGTGGTGACATTAATATGATAGGAACAGAGCTTTCCTTTCTTTCAAGAGCTTACTTGTGTAGGTAGGGATTACAATAAATGAACTTACCAAGTTACACACCTGTGTCCAAAAGAGAAATGTGGAATGCATTATTCCACAAAGAAGAAGTCATAGCTTGCTTCAGCAGTTGTAAAGCATTTATAAAATCATGCTGGAAAAAGGTTTAATGCAATGATTTCCAAATTCTGACCTTTAGGTGATGGGAAATTAGAATTATGTAATCTTTAGACAGAGATGCCAACAACTGGGAAAGATGGGATTTGTAAACCAAAAGATGAGGACTCAGAATTGGGACACAGCATATCACCCATCACATGGCTCCTTCATTCTTTCTAAGATTCATATATTTTTGCAGCTTGTCAGTGTTCACGGTATGGCTCCTACCAAGACACATGCGATCCAGCCACAGGCCAATGTGAATGTCGACCTGGTTTCATAGGCCAGCAATGTGACAGATGTATCTCAACAAGTAGAACTTTTCCTCATTGCCAAGGTAAGAATTACAAGGACAGTTTCATTCATAGAAACATTGTACAATCAGCACTGGTATGGATTTGTCTGAGATCAGGAGATTTTCATTAGCTTAGCTCCCAACATACCTTGCAAAGAAGTTGATTGCTTTTGATAAAATGCTTGGCATCTTGAATTGAGTGGGCTTTTTGACCAGCCCTGACTCACCACAGAGAAATGCTTTTTTGATTATAAATGATTATTCATATTCTGAAGGAAATCTGCCCTGGAGATAAACGGTGAGT
Organism: Vipera berus; assembly: GCF_964194415.1. Lineage (NCBI taxonomy): Eukaryota > Metazoa > Chordata > Lepidosauria > Squamata > Viperidae > Vipera > Vipera berus. The sequence continues at coordinate 169,546,617 of NC_138204.1, forward strand.
CACTGTTGAGAAAGGTCAAATTCTTTAAACTTAAACTTCCTGTATAAATTGATAGAAGTAAAGTTTTGAGAATAATACTACGTTTTTTTTAAATTGTTAAAAAGGGGTCATCAATGAATGTGATCCTGCTGGAACCAGAGATTCTTTTTCTGTAAGTATTATATTATATAATTAGCAGAGTATTATATAAGTGGCATGAAGTGATAGCAGTTAAAAAAAAACCCTGATCAAAGTAGTGATGAATATACAGAATAGACAGAGAAGTCAGATATGTCAGAAAAGTGGGGAAGTTTAATCTGTGTGAGAGAATATAATTCATTTAGAGGTGTCTAGATCACCCACAAGGAATTAATTTGTAGATCCAGTGGAAGGAAATGGTAAGGAAGTTTATTTCATTTCAACATTAGGGAAAAAAGTTGTCCTTGATCTATGATCACAATTGGGGCTAGAATTTCCATTTCTAAGAAGTGGTTGTTAAGTAAGTTGTGCCCAAGTTTACCACTTTTTTGCCATGGTTTGTTAAGTGAATCACTGCAGTTGTTAAATGAATCATGGTTTTAAGCAAATCTGGCTCGCCCATTGACTTTGCTTGTTGGAAGCTAGCCAAAAAGGTCACAAATGGCAATCACATAATCCAGGGATGCTGCAGCCATCATAAATACATATTGGTTGTCAAGCACCTCAATTTTGAGCATGTGATCATGGGGATGCTGCAACATTTGTAAGTGTGAAGACCAATTATTAGCCACTTTTTTCAGTGCCTTCGTAAATTTGGTGGTTGTAAGTCAAGGTCTACCTATACCATAAGAGCTGCTTGATTGTGGGAAGTAAAATATTGAAGCTTTTTCATCAGAAGTATTTAAACAGAGGCTAAACATTCAGAAATATCTAGGAATCTCAATTTTGTTGAGCTAGTAATCACTGAACGGTCAAAAAAATGTTATGGATTTTTTTGGCAAAATGGCTGTGTGGGATATTGGCCCATTCCCAGAATGGCTGCCTTGGGTGACATAAAAACATAGCTTTATCAGCATTGAGTGCTTCTTTTTACCCTTCTTGCTTTTCTCCAGACAAATAAATGAGCTGCTCTTGCAATCTTGTTTATTTTCTATATAAAACATGAAAAGATGAAGAGGACAAGGACCCATGTGACACTGTGGCACACACTAGTGTTTTTGGTGCCATGTGGAAAACTTTTGTCTTTGTTAGAAGAGTTCTATATTAAGTAAGGTATTTTTAAAAAATAATTTCTAAGATTGCCTCTGCTGTAAGATTTTCCACTTTTTGATGTAAAGTCTTCAGCTCTTCTTTCGAGTCCTGCAAATATTACAGTCGGTATAGTCTAAGACAGGGGTCTTCAAACTCGGCCCTTTTATGACTCATGGACTTCAACTCCCAGAATTCCTCAGCCAGCATGCCTGGCTGAGGAATTCTGGGAGTTGAAGTCCATGAGTCATAAAAGGGCCGAGTTTGAAGACCCCTGGTCTAAGAGTTATGAATTAAGGTTCACTTGTGGATATAATTGACAGCTTGTTTGTTAAATCAGTTCTACACCTGTAAAATTGTTCCCTATTTCAGTTTTCTGTATTGATCTGGATCATTAGCCTGGATGATGCTTAGTTTTTTTTTAATAACAAATTTCTTTTCCTCCTCATTGTTAGGGCTATTGCCAGTGCCTACAAAATGTAGAAGGCAAAACCTGTAGCAACTGTAAGCCACTTTATTGGAACCTGGCTAGTGCTAATCCTTATGGATGTATAGGTAACTGTTCATATAATGAAAATCAAGTCTATTTTCCTCCTATTATTTTCAGACCATTCCAGTTTTTCCAAAATTATTTTGTGTTCATCAGCCTTGAAAGGAATAGAGTTGTGGTTCCATGCTACTGAAAGACGGGAGTGTTTGTGAGGCCTTTCAATGTGTAACATGGAGTTTTTGTTTTTTTGTTTATGAGGCAAAATGCTTTCTAATGTATTTTGCAAATTGATGTGTACTGTATTTCTTCTCCCACAAATAATTACATCATCTATACAGTTATGTGCTTGCATCAATCAAAATAGAAATTAGTACTGAACTGACATTATTAATTAATGTGATGATCAATGCTGGACAAAGAAGTTTCATTAGGAAAAAGAAAACAATGTTTGCAGCAGACTAATTAGAGAAAAGAGTTGATATTTAGCATGACCAAGAACAAGTAAGAGAGAGAGATTATGGTCCAGTTGATCGCATCTCTCAGAATCCCAGTAAATATGGAAATTGCAGGGCACATCTCAGGTTTATTTTTTGTACTTCTCCACTGCCACCAGGTTGAAGTTAATTGTTGAAAGAGTAAATGCTATTTTAATTTAATATTTTAATTCAAATATTTTTGTTCTGTTCTAATCTTTTGAGATCCTTGCTTCCTTATCTCCGTGATTTTTAACATTGTGCTTGAAAGTAGGGTTTGGAGAACTGAAAAACTAAGGTGCTCTGTACTGGTGCATCATTGCCGGTATTTTTTTTTGTATTATGTAAAGAAACTCAAGTCTGTCTATCAGTTGTACAAAACCACCAGAACTAAAATGTCCAGGATTTGTCATTTGATTAGTGAACTACAGTATTATAATCAATTTCTCATTAGCTGGGATTCAGATAGCTTTGTTTCCTTTTGCAGACTGCCAATGTAATATAGCTGGAGTACTAAGTGGAATTAGGGAATGTCAGCAGGTAAAAGCATTTTATTTACTAACAGTTTATTTACATTCTGTTTACATTTAAAAATTACAGAAGCTTTTTATGAAATAAAATATACAAATTTATTTTATAATTTTTTATTAAAGATTAAAATTACAACAGTGAAAATAAATACAAACTTTAAAAAAAGAATAAAAATAAAAAATAAACATTCAAAAAAAGAAAGAAAAAAAGATTATAATGAAGAAAAAATGGAAATATATAAATAAATGACTTCCCCCTTCATCAGAACAAGTATAAACAATTTTAATGACTTATTACTTTCTCTTATAATACAACAAATCGTCTTCCCATATCCAATCTGTTATCCGGAAACAAATCCTTAAAGTCTTGTTGTTCAGTCATGATCAGCAAAAGTCATTAAGGTTACCAGCTTTAACAACATATTCATCTTAACCTTGATAAAATAAACCAACGTCATATTCCTTCCTTTTATTTTTAACAACCTTAATCTTTACTTCCTTCAATTTGTGTACTGGAATTTATGTTTCTTTTCATCTCTTCTTTGTCCCTTCTCACAAAATTCTTCAAAACTTTAACAAGCTTCTTTTGTAAAACCAAGTTATGAAAATTATGCATGTCATAGTCTTGATTTCTTATTTGTATATCCTTTTTTAATTATTAAGACATTAACAGAGTTTTTTTGCATGTTCAGTATTAATATTGTATCTAATGTCATTCTTGTAGCCTGTCATTTGTAAATCAATTTTAACTCTTTTTCAGTCTTGTCAGTTAGTGCATGTTGATCTTCTGTAACATCTTTTAAACACTGTCTGTCCATAGACACAGACAGTCTTAAAATTTGTGATACAGTTTAATGTTTTGCTCAACTTTATTTTTGCCTCTGCTTTTTAATTTCTTTATCATACAGTAAGTGTTCTGGAGAACACTAAAAACAACCTCCTGTGTTAAAAATAATGTAAGTTACTACATTTCAAGTTGTAGATGATTTGTCAAGTTCAGTACTCCATAAATAGTTTCTTACTCTTATCAATAATGAAAAAGATCTTCCTCCATAATTCATTAGGAAGGATCACTAGTGGAAGACTCTCAGATTGTAACTCCTGAAATTTGTGAAGAATGAGCTTAATAGAAATGTGAGCGTATGTTCTGATGTTCTCAGGACAATTTCTGATATATTTCACCTTAGAAGAGTGTCTGCAGTTGAAAGTTAAAATATGATAGATCACAAGATAATGTTTTCAGTCTGTTCTACTACCTGGAACCTGTTTTCTAAATTTTGGAAGACTTAAAACTTGTGCATTTCTAAGGAAGCAATCCAATCAAATATGCTTGTTTGTGATGGTATGCCCATTTGCCACATAATGTCCAAAGTTTTCCTCTGTGCTACTGTTGATATCAATGGAAAGGTTGAAATTGTCTTTGTTTTTTTTCCTTCCAACTCTCCTGTTATAGTTGGGTGGTGAATGTTACTGCAAACCTAATGTTTGTGGAGGTCCTTGTGATACTTGTGAGGCTGGTTATTATGGCCTGGAAACCAAGAATTATTTTGGATGTCAAGGTACAGTATGGCTTTTTAAGAGCAAAATTTGATACAGGATAATAAATTTCTGAAAAGATTGTTTTTTGTATATTATTGCTATATAACAGCTTTGTTGATGATCAGAGGTTACATCTGCCTTCAGTTATGATAGTGAATAGATATTTCAAGAGAGGCAAGGGCAAGATAGAACAAGCAGCAAACATAGCTACCATTCATAGATTGGCTACAATATAATACAGTCAAACTCATTTATAATTGTAGCCTTTGATAAATATTTTGCTTAAATAAGACATATTTTAAAATAGATAGTCAATATAATAAATATTCAATGTTTTGCAAAATATTTTAGTCTTTAGTATGAGAACCAGTTAGAAGATAATGGTGTCTTGTTTGGTCATGGCCCTTACGAAAAGATGGGCAAACCGCTACTGGAAGTGCTGTATGATCCAGACTCCTTGTAAATGAGATGGTCTTCAACGTTCCTTCTCATTCTGTGATTGGAAAACATTTTGTTCATCTTTCTTTCCATAGAGGCCTACAGTACTTCTAGTAGTGTGTTGTATTTGTTCTCTGACCAAAAATTGATTTAATTCTATTTTTCACTTGCAGGATGCAAATGTGATGTGGGAGGGTCTGTAAGTCATGTCTGCAATGACCTGTCAGGTGACTGCCAATGCAGAAAGCACATAATTGGGAAAACTTGTACGGAGTAAGTAAAATGGGAAGACTTGTTTTGTAACATCCCTCCTCAGTTATGCAAAGCAGAAAAATCACTATGTTTCCCCTCATGCTGCAACAAATCCACATGGTTTAAGGAAAGAAAAAGAGAATAACTACAAAGTGTCTTTTGTTAGGCATTATTAGGCATTTTATATCTAGAAGCAATCTTCATGATTGATAATTTAGTATGAAATAAGCTGTGGTTACATAAAAAAATTACAATATTTAAGCAGCCTGTACTACATTCCTGGATGGATTTCATGGGGCTACACTCCAGTTGTGAATCTTACCCAACAAGCTACCCATTTGCTCCTTTCTTTTTAGTTTTACCTTTCTGTTTAGGTCTGGGATTAATGCTAATTCTGATAGTTTGCTTATTAGGGCTGTGCTATTTCTCTTTGCTATTTTTATATTAATCTACAATATACTTAAAGTATCCATGTGTTACAGCATGATTTGAATTTTGGATCTGAAGTTATTTTTAGAGGCAAAGCAGGAAAAATGGTACTTGAATAAATGATAAAATATATTGTTGATGTTAAGTAAATTAAAGCTTGATGCAAAGGGACAGTGTACTCTGCTAGGGATCCTGTGAGCTGAAGGAAAGTTATTATCTTAAATGCAATAATGTCAAAAACTGTATGCTAAACAAATATTTGATCCAGTAGAGTTTTATGTTACTATAAAGCACATTAATGTTCAAAAAGAAAGCAAGACACTGTTATTATCTCATTTATGAAAGGCCTGAAAAGAATTATTACTTACCTGATTTACATCACATGAAGTTTGAAATTGAGGATGGTATATCTCCTAATGGAAGAGGAATCCGGTTTGGTTATAATCCTCAAGAATTTCCTGGCTTTAGTTGGAGAGGTTATGTACAGATGTCTTCAATACAGGCATGTACTTTACTTTGGTCCAGATATGTTGTGTGAATTCATCTTGGTCTGACAGCACCATCTCTTTAATCCTGCTGAAATTGTTTTCACAGACTTAAATCCCTTTCTTTAGATCTGCCTACTCCCTGTCTAGATTTATTGGCTCACATCACCTTTCATTCTTAAGACAAGAAAGATGATAGTTGTAATCTAACACATTTGAAGCGAACAAAGTTAGGAAAAACTGTTTTAGGTGGTGAAAGAGGAGATGGAAAACACAGCATCCTTCAATAAACTTTGGTCTCTTTATTACACAGTCTGCAGAAAGACCAAAGTGATGATTCCATTTCATTTTCTCAGCAGTAACTAAGATAACCTGGAACAGCATATATACCTATAACATTTTCATGACAATTATGTGCTTAAGGTTCATATAAACCTTTAGATCACATGGTTCTTCTATAGCCATATAGAAAAATTTGACATCCCTCTTTTTGAGTAACAGTGTTGGGAATTAACAGAATTCAACCCATTAAGAGTGGTTGTGTGTTACAAAACCTGATTTTTTCTATGAAAAAAATTGGTACAGCCTAATTACCAAAAAGGAGAAATATATTCAGAAATTAAATTAATTAGGTTTTGATTAATTAATCAAATTCCTTTTAGGAAGTTTGTATATTTAGCATTGAGATTGGTTAGAAATCCATGTCTCCTAAACACCAATTAAAATGTAATTTATATATATAGTTAAACTGAAGGCAGCTTGTTGACAACACTGGAAATTATTCTTGGCTATTTTCTGTGACATTGATTTATGAGACATGAGATTACAGCCCATCTGCTTCCATTGAACTGGTCAACATCATATTTGAAAATAAGAACAGTGAGAGTAGGACTAACATTTTGGTAGACTGCTGAGAGAAAAATGAAAGTAATATACCTCAAACCAAATTGTTGCATTTCTATGAGCAGAATTTTGAAGAAATAATTGTCTTCAAATAATTATGAAAGGAGTAATGTATGGAACTCTTCCCAACTGTATCCCTTGCATTGTTAACATTAAATTGGATTCTCTTGATAGTGAGCTATAACAAAATATTAACATATTGAAACCCTACTTTTCAAATATCTAATATAAAACTGGTCAAAGAATGGCCATAACACAAAGTATATAATATTTGATTGTTGGATGCAACATTTCACTGAATTAATATCAAAGTTAATTGGATAACAGTGCATGATACTACAGTCCCTCGCGGATTCATTTGGCAATCATACCAGAAACGAAGACGCTGAATTCAGTGGGGCTTTCTCTCAGATAGATGAAGATAAGAAAGTAGATGAGCCTTGGAGATGAGCCTCAGACTATTGACAAATATTCTAAATATATCAGTTTATATACTCGATTGGATTTCATTGTGAAATGTTTTATTCTTTTTGGACCTACAGTAAAGTTTACCCATAGTGTTTGCATTTTCTAATGTTTCTAGATGTTTTCTGTCTTTCGGTGGTAGTATTAAGTAATTTGCTTTCCTGTCCTCTTCTTTGCTTCTTATTTTCCCAGCCAGAGGTGGTAGTTCCTGTCACTGTGGCTTCTCCTAAGCTCTTCCATCTAGTACTGCACTATGTCAGCTTGGTTTCAAAACATTCTAAAGGGAAGATCTCAGTTGCTGAGGGAAAGCATTTTGACCCTAATAACACTTGTAAGTCAATTACATTTCTTGCTAGGTTTGCCCATCTTCTCTCTTCCTTACTTCAGGAAAGGCTTCTTTCTCTATGTATTCAGCTGCATGTCTGTATCTATTTATAGAGAGAAAGGAGAGGGTTTTTTCCCCCCTGATAGACATTGAATATTTTGCTTGCATGGCTTAGCCTTTTGGCACTTTATGGCTGTCTATCTTTTTCTTGTTTTATTAACTTCCATTTTACAGAATGAAGTCAGGATAACTTTGAGTGTGAAGAAACCAAAACCCTATTTATTTCATGTTATCTTGAGATATATAAATCCTGGAACTGCAATAGTATCTGGCCACATAACAGCTTATCAGTCCCGGACCTTAAAAGGTAGGTAAGCAGGACGGATACAGAATTCAGTGAATGATGTGCAGTGACGTTCAGTGCAATTCAGGGTGTATTTAATAAGGCTTGTTTACATAATCCAGTGAGTTTTGTGCATTTTGTAGTCTCTTACTTGGTGCTTGATCTTGCCAACTTTCATTTTGGGCAGGCCTCTGATAGGTCTTTTATCAGCCGTGCATTTTTTCCCCTGCATGGACACTGTAGGTATTTTTCCCCTCACATGTAGGCTGTGCTTGTTCAACATGCTAAATCGGTTTTCTTATAAACCATGAGTTGCTTGCTTTTGTGTACCATTGTATGCTTCATTAGTGGTAATTGTCCTTTTGTAAGTCTGTCTGTGTGCATTTGACTTAGTACACTATTCCAGCCTATTTACGTAGTTTAACATAGTAAGTAATCACAGAAACTAGGATAATTCTGTTATTAGTTAAGTGTTTTCTGTGATCATAGATGTGGGTGTTCTGAGTGATTTAACTCACAGATTCATTTGACTGAAGACATTTGAAAGCTCACATAACCAAATTCAAACAAAATTTCAGGCAAATATATTGAACTGGCATCCTGACTCAGTTCAAGACAGATTCTGTGCATCTTCACTAGGCTATGGGTGATCTGTCTGCCCTTATTTATGGCTGCAAATGTGACATATAAGTACATAGTAGCAGAAATGTCCTGTCTGGTCATAAATCCAGAATAAATTGTTTTAATCACTGTGGATATAAGCATGGTCAAGCTAAAGAAAAGTATAATCCCCCCCAAGCTACTCAGATGTCGTGCTCTTCCTTGAAAAAAAAACTTTGTTTATGTTTGAACAAGTGATTATGAAAACAAGCCCTATAACCCAGCAAATTAAACAATTTTCAGTTGCTGTACCTTTCTAGTATCATAAAAGATGCCGACATGTGCATGTCATGCTAACGATCTTCATAATTAATCCATATTTCTCTGTGCTTGCCATTACTAGATCTGTAGTGCTGACAGATGTTTCTTAAGGTGCTTTTAGGGAAAGTGATTTTGGCACTTGCTTTTGGCTTTAATTATGTGCCTTTAAAAGCTACCATTTCCAGCCTCTACGCAGCCAGCTATGTTTTTTGACAGAGGGATTAGAACTTGAAATATGGGTGCTTTGTCTGAGAGGTTAATGCAATGTGAATGGTACCTGTACTGAGATTTGGTTAGATGAGTGTTTCTCAATTTGAAAACTTGAAGATGTGTGGATTTCAACTCCTAGAATTCCCTAGCCAGCTTGTTTATGAAACATTAGACTAGATGAATTATATATCTTTAAAGCTGTGGGTTGTGAGTGTTATTAGGAGACAACTATAGTTGATGAACATCTTGTACTGCTGATAACTTTTTTGAGCATTCATTCACTAGAAAATTTAAGTTGGTTGCCATAAAGTAGATAAAGTTTGCTTTTCATGAGCTTCAGGGCTAAATTTAGGGTTCTTTTTGTTTGAATGAAGGTACCATAAGCAGCAGATATATTTGAATTTATTTACCTGAGAATAGTCTCCATGTTCTTGCCTAAATTGTTTTCCTCATTTTATGTGGCCAACTCTGGTACTTGTATCCCAACAGCCAACTTACTTCACACGACATTCATATGGAAATTATATTTTAATCTTTGCTTACAAACCAAGATTTTATCTGTAAGCAGAGATTAACTAAAGGTGCTCAGTTCAGATATCACAGCAAATTCCAGCTTTAATAAGGCAAAATGTGACCTTCAAAGCTGGATACAGGAGGAAATATGGATACATGGTTTGTTCTGTTCTTCTAAATCACACTTTATTTATATAAGCTCATTGCATTAGAATCAGGCTGCAAAGTCTCCAGAGAATGGTGTCCATGCTGGAAGATCATACTGTATATGGAAATGTACTCTTCACTGGTTGACTGTCTAATTTGAATTAAGTAATGTTATTTTTGGGTGAATAATGTTCAATAAATTATTAATTTGATTTGTTTTCCATCAGGGACTGATCAGAGTAAAGACATCTTCTTCCCACTCAGCAGAGATCCAGCTTTTGTAACTGTTCCAGGAAAAGGTTTTGCAGATTCATTTTTATTGGGACCTGGAACTTGGATGTTTAAAATCATGGTGGAGGGTGTCCTTCTGGTAAGAAGAAGCTCTATCACAATAATATTTATATTTTTGTAAACTAATTCTTTTCTGGAGTACAATTAAAAGGGAAATGTCTATTCAGGAAATCGGATCTCACACTGGTGTATAGAATGAGTCAGTCACACTCTTCAGGTGCTGTTACTAGAATTTGACTTATACTTGAGATACATCCCTGTAAAAGCAGTAGGATCTGCTGGATATGGTGAACACAGACCTGTGCTTTTGAACCACAATTGCACATAGGATTATTTTGGAATGTGTTTCAATATGGGTAGATTACATATAAATTGATATCTGTTATGTGATATGTGAACTATATTGTTAATCCTGAATGGACTCTAGCCTGAACCTTGTTTGCAAATGTATATTATAGCTTTCTCTAAATTGAGTATTCTAAGATGTGTGGACTTTTACTCCCAGTTCCCCAGCCAACATTTCTGTTGTTGAGAATTCTGGAAAGTGAAGTTCACATCTTTGGAGAATATAGAGGCTGGAGAAAGCTGGTTTATTAGGTAATTTTGTTGAAACTTTCATATAATACTTTATTGGCTATTAATATGCTTATGCTAGTATTGTTTTGTCACTTCAGGATTACCTAGTCCTCTTACCGAGTGACTACTATGAAGCATCCATCTTGCAATTTCCAGTCGTACAGCCTTGCACATATTCAGGATATATCCCAACAGCTAAGTTAGTATCTCAGGGACATTAATGGATCTTCTATTATGGTTATCTAAAATTTATGTTGATGATCCAATTAAACACTTTCCTTTTTTATTTTCAAGTTGTTTGCAGTATGAATACTTGCCAGTAGATAAATATCGCTGTGTTTTTGGTACAGAAGTAACATATTTCTTGCATGGGGGAGAATACCGAAAAACAACTTTCCAACAGCCAACAGTCAAACATCCAGTGATGTCTCATATTAGTGGTCAGCAGGTAAGATATCCTTATAGGACAAAATTGGTTACATAGTGCCTACAGCAGGACTTTTCAACCTTTTCACCCATTGTACCACTTTTAGGATATGGCAACATCCGAGTACCACCAGTTGCCTAGCGAGGTGTCAAAAACTTGATGACAAAAAAAGGAAAAAAGTGATGAAGTACAGGTAGTCCTTGCTTAGTGATATTTCAGCTGATCTGTGCTTCTTCTGGGCATAGAAGCTCCAGGATCAGCGCCAAGCTCCAGCTGGAGCCTGGCACTGATCCTGGCGCTTCCACTGAGCCCTGACAGCCCTGCAGCTCCAGCCGTCTCTCGCTCAGGCTTGTGTGGTACTGCCACCAGTTCAGCTAATTCCCCTCCCCCGCTACCACTTTTCTAGGATGGTTGTATACCACCTGCCAGGTGCCAATGTACCACAGGTGGTACCTGTACCACTGGTTGAAAAGCCCTGGCCTACAGTATCTCTTGACAGTCTGTGTAACGGAAAACACCACACAGGATATATATTGTGTAAAAGTACTGTAAAGACAGTTCTTGCTTCCTCCACAGTATGTGTGCATGTGGTTAGAATGCAGTATTGCAGGCTAACTGCCCACTGTCAGGAGTTCAATTCTGACTGGCTCAAAGTTGACTCAGCCTTCAATCCTTCCGAGGTCAGTAAAATGAGGAACCCAGATTGTTGGGGGCAATATGTTGACTCTGTAAATTGCTTAGAGAGGGCTGTAAAGCACTGTGAAGCAGTATATAAGTCAAAGTGCTATTGCTATTGCTATATAACCATCCCCCTCCAAATGGGGCATGACAAAATGTAGCATCTGTACCTTTCTCCTCTGAATGCTTAAGGGAAGGTGAGCAATTGTTACCTCTCTGAGGTAAATCAGCTAGGGAAAACAATGAGGCGAACTAATTCTACTTTATTGTAAGGCTACATCAACAGAATCTTGAGAGTCTAAAAGTATAAACTTCCTACCACCACTTATAACTGCTTGATCAGTTAGGGTGGGTCCTTCCTGTGTTTCTTTTCTTGACTGTTAAGCCACTGGGGGCTCCTGTTTCTCTTATCTGATTGTTTCCTAGGCAACATCTCTTCCTCTCATTTCCCAAGATAATCCACACATTTCATTACAATTGTATATACAATTCTGACAGCTTCCTTGTTAACTTGTAGATTTGTTACAGCATGTGGCAGATTAATACATTTTAGTTTTATGCATATTCTTTCTGGATTCCACGTGCACATTGTAAATTTTGGGGGTATATTGTGGGGGCTCTCACAAAGCTATGGCCAACGAGCTTATTTTATGACTGCCATTGTAGATGTGAATAATATGAAATACTTTTTATTAGAAGACAGACTGATATGGTTGCTCTACTTCTATTTATTTATACTTCAGGATACCTCATCCACTGTACTTCTCTTTTTCTGGGCAGGTTGGTGAACCAGTGGATGCAGCCATCCACCATCTTTGTTTTTATGACTTATGTAAGCCCTAGAGGCCTTCTAAAATACTGCATAAAGATGACACTGGATGCTAGAATTTTGTTTTACAGCACAGTATCTCTACCCTACCTGTTTTATTTTAATTAGAAATAAAACAGGTAGGGTAGAGATATCTGCAAGGACATGGACACCATGTTGGAAGCTAAATGTATAGGGAAAGTATTAACCCTGGAGAAAGCAGAAGAAAATAATTATCATTTTCCTCGCAAAAAAGCATTGACAGGTTTACCTCCCTTGTTAGCTGCGGTTTAATCTGAGGGTTCAGGTAGTATTTGCTAAATTTAAAAAGTGTGAGAAAATACCTGGAACTGCCTGGAAACCCATCTGTTTGACCTGATATTGCTCTCCTTTGTTTTAAAAACCTAGGTTGTTATTTAGTGTATGAAAGAAGCCACCCTTCCATTACTCTGATAACATCCAAGCATGATTTGAATCTTCTTTAGGTGAATCTACAGATCAAACTGAAGGTTCCCCAAGTTGGACGCTATGTAATCATCTTTGAGTATATCACAGATCATGACCTAATGTATGTAGGTAATATAAAGACTGAGAGTCTTGGGCAAGTGATGGAGGCAAAAATTAATATATACAGCTGCAAGTATAGGTGAGAAAAATGTAATAAGTTTATATTTTGGGTTTTCATCATCTAAATATACCTATCTTTTCTTCTTTCTTTCCTGGGATTCTTAGTTTCCAATGAATTCCTTTTCTTTATCTCCTTTATTTTTCCCGATTAAAAATAGCACTCTTAATAACATGTATGTTTCTCAGGCTCAATTCTTTGCCTCTGCTTTCAAAAAAACCAGCTGTAGTTTCTTTCTTATGCAAATAGTTACATACCGTTAATTAAGGGTTTTTTTCCTTGTATAATTGAAGTGTGGATGATATGTAAAAACTTAAGATTGTTTCTGTTACACTGAAATGAATATAGGAATAGTTTAAAAACATTAAGCTAAGAAAGGGCAGATGTTTCAGATTCTAGTTCTTGATATTAATATTATTACATCTGCATACTGCCGAAGGGGATGATTTCCAGAGGAATAAAAGGTATTTTGATTGCTATTTCTATTATTGAACTATAGCAATAACTTAAACATTTCTTTGTATGGTCAGTCACTCATGAAGACTAGGAAATGAAACCAGGAATGGAATTATGGGCAGTTGTATAAAAGCACAATTTGGGTTTTTTTAATCCTATATTCCTGGATTAAATACATAACTTCAACATATCTTTTTTATTAGGTTTTGAACGCACATCTGCAGCACTTTTTTATACCATGGATTTAGTTACTAGAATCCTGTTGTATCCCATGCTGTCCTAAAATCTGTCCACCCTGGTTGTGACTCTGTTCAAATCAATCTTGTATTAGCACTTTTTTTGTCATGTTTTGTAAAGTCCTGCATTAGTAGAATACCCTTAGATACCAGCTATTTCATAGGCATAGAAGAACAAACTGAATGGTGAACTGAAATTTGTAATACTCATGTATTGATTGAAAGCAGTGGGGTTTTTTTTCAATTCACTCTGGGCTTCGTTTAATTTAAACATGATATGCAGTTCATGCATTTGGTGATAGCTTTATAGACGAGAAGTTCAAGGCAGAAAAAAGGCAAAAAACTTCTTTGGAATTAGAGAATATTAGGACTTAGTTACTAACTATTTTTAAAACCTATTCCAGCTTTCTTTGTCGTAGTGTTGTGATTGATGATATGGCTCGTATTGCAGTTTTTGACCTTTTGGCTGATACCACATTACATCTCAGATCATCAGCTATAGATTTTCTACTGGTAAGTTTATATATTTTCCTAAACAGAATATCAAGAAAATATGCCACTATTTTACATAGGAAATATAGGATGCTATCTTATTCCAGCTCAACCAATTATCCTTCTGCTCTATATATCAGATTGAGCAGCTCCCTAGGGTCTCTGACAAAATCCATTCTTATTGTTTGTTTAAGTGATATGCTCTGTCATTAATTTGTCGTAATTAAGGTTGCTGCAAGATGCTAATGAATTCTTATCTATAAACCATCTAGATCACTTCAGAGTGTTTTGCATGCTTATATTTTATCTTGTTATGCAGTCAAAATCATCTTGTATGGGAATCATCTTGTTTCACAAGGAATTTTTAGATTCTCCAAAGTGTCAAGAGTTAAATTCTCAGCAATTCGGCATTCATTTTTACAACTCAGGGTAGATTCCATATTTATCACTCGGGACTGAAGCCCAAGACAATAAGATTTAAGCCAAGATCCTCTTCTAAAATCCTTTACCTGGATTAGAAGGCATCTGGCTGGCCACTGTTGAATGCAGAATACTGAATTAGATAGCCTCTTATCTAGCAGGACTCTCAAGGCTGTTGTCGTTTTTTTAATTCATACATAGAAAAAATCATGAATGCTGCATGAAAGACCAAGTCACCTTCTGTTGGTTTGCTCATTACACTTTATGCTGTTCTAATTCAAAACAACTGAATCTAAGCAGTTAACAAAGCAGCATACAATAAAGAATAAAGTACATATAATATTAATAAATCAAAATTGCAATAAAATCACAATAACAAGAATACGGCTGCAGCAACCTTCAAGTATCCTCCCCACATCTCTCTACTCATAAAACCTGTTTTCTCCATGTCTGCTTTGATGTCTGTCTTATAGCTTTACCCAGTTGTCATGATTCTTTCTAACTTTCCTCCTTTACTGCCTGCCCATCTTGTTTTATATCCTTCTGTCCATCAATGGTCCTGCTCCCAACTCCAAATCCAGCTTTTCTACACTTCCAGCCCAAGACTCTTCCCTTTTCCTTCCATCTTTCCTTCTTGTTAGCATTGCTATAGGGACTGAATTCAGAAGACGTATAATGAGAAATATAAATGTAAATGTATATAACTGTGTGAATATTGTGTTTTATCTGCCCAGGGGACAATATAGGTAGTCTTTGTTCAGCGACAATACTGAATAAGGACTTACAATAAGGAGTTGTCATTGCAGCTGTTGTATTGTCTCTGCGGTCACATGATTGTAATTCAGTTGCTTGGCAACTAGGTTACAATTATCCCATGGCAGTGTCTTACAGTCATGTGATTGACATTTGGACCCTTTACTGGCAATTTCCAACATGTCCATGGGGAAACTGACAGGAGTCATAAATGATGATCACGTGATATCACACCTAACAACTATGTGAGATTTACCTAACAATGGCAGATGGAACTGTTGGAATTGCCTTTGCAAGTCAATGCAGACACATAGAATAGCAAAGTTGGAAGGAACCTTGGATGTCTTCTAGTCCAACCCCCTACAAGAGACAAGTTGTCATACTTTTCAACTGCATCGCTTAGCAATGGGGTAGCCGGTTCTAGTCACCGTCATTAACCGAGCACTTCCTGTATATAGGTATATGATTGTATACACTGAGCACTTCCTGTATATAGGTATATGATTGTATATACATGTTTTTATGAATGCAGAAGAAAACTCGAAGCAATTAGTTTCAGAGCCTCAGTTGACCATGTAATTTACTGTGTAGCTCTGGGCCAATTCTCTCTCTCAGCTTACCTAGAGGAAGCCCCCACATGAGCTACCTTGAACACTCAGAAGAAAGTCAAGTTGTAAATGTATAAATAGTTTTTCTGGAACCATAGAGTACACTAGATAAAACAATCACTTCTCTAGAGATTGCTCTCTTTGAAAGGTTCAAATATGGTAGTTTTATTCTAGGATCTTTACTGCCACCTTTTGGGTATATGACAATTCACTCTTTCTGTGTCTTCCTTCTCTCCTTAACAAAAGCAAATGAGCTGTCTAAGACAATACAGTGATTAAATGTTGGCCAAGTTAATCTCATGTAATGAGTTCCTCTCTACACACCATGCTGCACTCATAGTACACTCACGCATCCTTCTACAAAAAACTGTAGGCAAAGTTTTACACTGGGGTTCTTCAAACTTGGCCCTTTCACGACTTGTGCCAGCGTGCCTGGCTGAGAAATTCTGGGAGCTGAAGTTCACAAGTCATAAAAGGGCCAGGTTTGAAGACCCCTGGTTTACACCAAAAAGTCCTGTGCTCACAAGTCTCAACAAACTATGTTAGCTTTTAGCTAGAAAGTTTTCTTAACTTTACTTTTTCTAGAAGCATAAATAGACGTTTAAATAATATTCAGCTCCATTTTCAATGCTGCTGTTAACCTGTTAATGGGGAAAAAGTTAACAGGCACATTGTCTTTCTTTCCTAGCACAAAATTTGCATTATTCCAACTGAGGATTTTTCTCTGGACTATGTGGAACCTCAAGTTTATTGCATTGCAACATATACCCGTGGTTTAAGGTAAAATACTTCCTTCTCTTTTGCTTTCTTCAGAAGTGAACTTTAAGACTTAAAAGTGTTAATATTCTCAGTTTGCTCAGCAGTTTGCAACTATTTACAATGCCCATCATGCAATGCAGCTGTCATTCCATTACTCTTCAGATATGAAACATTGATTGAATTAGACTTATTTAATCTTAAGACTTTCCAATGTTGCTGATACTTTTGTTTAATAGGTAAATTATGCCATTTTGTCTATCAAAGGATTCACATTCAAAGAATAATTTTGCTATTTAAGTCCCCATATGGTAAAAACTTTTGGGTGTGTCCTAAATGCTGACTGTACAGCTGAACTTGAGTTAATCCAATTCTCCTGATTCACACAGCACACTGAACTTGCAACTAACTATGTGGCAAGGATTAGCACAACATGCTAGGGTAAATGTTATGCTGGTTTGCAGTTTGATTGTTGTGGGAACAGAGTTATTGACCTCATGGTCTATACTTTGAGGCGTATTTTATTCTGTTCAGTGAGCATTTTTAAAGCATGCCATATTTGACAATTATTTGGCATTTTTTCTGTCTTTGAAGTGCCTCCTGTATACCATTGCAATATGAAAAGCCTCTTGAAGCTGTAGTTTTGGATGCTCGCAGGAACAGTGAAGTTGTAGTAGGGTCAAGACATGTGGTCTTCGGGGATTCACTGAGTTCTCCTTTATCCTCTTTTCATTCAGCTAATGGTGTGATTCTGTCTTCCTCACAGGTAATTTACCTTTTTCATTAAAGGTAGAAAAAGTCCAGTAGGGACCTTAAGCCTATTGGTTTGTAAATATTAATCTTACTTGCTATGAAATTGAAGGCCTATAGCTGAAGTTAAGGGTACTTCCCTTAACTGATTTGCAAGAAGCTGACATCTAGTAAAGAGTTCCTTCTTGATGTAGTAGCTCAGATGACTCTTGAACCTCATATTCCATTTGGCTCTTTTTATAGATATTATGATTTTTGTATATGATCAAGTTTAGCCATTTTGTCACCTGACTTTGGAGAGGAATACCTCGTGACTTTCTGTTTATATCATTAGAAAGTCAGTATTTATCTATCTATCTATCTATCTATCTATCTATCTATCTATCTATCTATCTATCTATCTATCTATCTATTTATTAAATTTATTTGCTGCCCATCTCATTTTGAAGTGAATCTGGTCAGCTTACAGCATTAAAATGGACAAATATGGAGTTACAAAGATAAAAAATATAGTTGAAAGATGGGAAGATAAGGAGTAGGATGTGCAGGGTAGATCTGGTAGAGCTAAGTCTCCAGGACCTTATGGAAGGTCAGACGTGTAAGAGCCAATCTCGTCTTACGGGGTAGAAGGTTCCAAACAGCAGGAGCCACAGCAGAGAAGACCTTCTCTTGGATCCCACCAGCTGAAAATACTTGACTGATGGGGTCTGGTTGGGGCAGGTCAGTCCCATTGGGATGAGATGGTTCCTCAAGTATCCTGGACCCATTCCATGCAGGGCTTTAAAGGTAATACCAACACCTTGAATTGGACTTGGAAGCAAATCAGCAATCAATGCAGTTCGCAGAGCAGTGAGGTAACATGGGCCACCCTAGGGGCCCCAAGAACAGCTCAGGCCACCACTCTGTGCTAATTGAAGCTTCTAGATGCCCTTCAAAGGTGGTCCCATGTACACTGCATTGCAGTATTCTAAATGTGAGATGACCAGGGTTTGAATGACTGAATGTAGGGACTCCCAATCCAGGAAAGGCCACAACTAGTGCACAACACAAAGTTGGTTTGTGACTGTCACCTACTCTGCGAGCAGAAATCACATCTCCAGGAGACCCCTAAGTTGCAAATAGGGTCTGTCTGGGGTAGTGCAACCCCATCCAGAATTAAGGTAGTTAAAGTCCTGAATCTTGAAGCTCCATGCATCCAAAGCCATTCAGACTTGCTAGGGCTCAGCCAAAGTCTGTTGTCCTCTATCCAGGCCCCCCACAGTTTCTATGCATCAAGAGAGGGCAGCAACAACATTACTTGGATCACTGTGGTGGAGATGATACCTCAACCTCTGATGGTGAATGATCTCAGTCACCAGCTTCATGTAGATGTTAAACAGGAGTGGAGAGAGTACTGAGTCATGCGACACATCACAAAAAATCGGCCATAGGCTGGACCTCTCACTTCTTAACAGTGCTGACTGAGCCATAAGAAGAGAAGGAGAAAAGGGCACCATGTTGAAATTTCAGGAAGTGGAAAAAAGGACTATAATCTTCTGCCAGGAGATGATTGACTATTTAATATTGCTTAGTTTATAATAACATTTTACTATGAGCCACATTATATCAAATTTCTGGAAAAAATTCAACCATGTTGAAGAAAGTAGTTTGACAGAGGACAAAGAATGGAGCTTTACCAACAATCTGAGAATGCTCTATATTGGTGTTTGATAGGTTGCTTTTATTTACAATGTGAGCTTCTATAGTCTGATAGAGAATTGTAAAAAAGAATAGTAAATTGTTATTATGATTTTTCCTTCACAAGGTGCAACTATTTGAAGTTTCTAAAAATAGCAGAAGCACCATACAGTTGAAATATCACACTTGATAAGCAGGTTAATTTATTTGTGTTCCATTTTAGTTGTAAGTAATTTCCTGGGAAAGAGAGGGTTTAAACAAAAATGGATCAAAAAGTTTTTTTTATTAAAGTCTAAAGTTAAATGGGACGTGGTGGCTCAGTGGGTTAGGACGCTGAGCTTGTCGATCAGATGGTCGGCAGTTTGGCGGGTCGAATCCCGAGTGCCGCGTAACAGAGTGAGCACCTGTTACTCGTCCCAGCTTCTGCCAACCTAGCAGTTCGAAAGCACGTAAAAATGCAAGTAGAAAAATAGGGACCACTATGGTGGGAAGGTAACAGCGTTCCGTGCACCTCTGGCATCTAGTCATGCCGGCCACATGACCACGGAGACGTCCTCGGACAAGCGCTGGCTCTTCGGCTTTGAAACGGAGATGAGCACCGGCCCCTAGAGTTGGAAATGACTAGCATGCATGTGCAGGGGAACCTTTACCTTTACCTTAAAGTTAAATGTCTTCCACTTCATTTTAGTATTAAAGCAAGGAAACATTAGTGTGCAAACATAATGTTCAGTGTTCACTTTATGATGACCAATATATTAATTTCCACATATTTATGTTGATAGAAACAAATTACCCTGAATGGGAGAGTTCCACATATAGGCCAACATGTGATCATTATACATTTTTACCAGCCAGAAAATCCAACATTTCCGGTGCAAGTATCAGTGGATGGAGGACAACTCTGGTCAGGTAACAAAGACTTAACAATGTTTTAGATTTTTTTTAGGACATTTGAGTTTTCATCGATTAGATGTGTCCTTATCTAACTGTTCTAGGTTCTTACAATGCTTCATTTTGTCCACATACTTCTGGATGTCGGAGTTTGGTAATGTCAGAAAATCATATTGAATTTGATATCCTTAAACATGATATCTCAATCACCATGAAAATTCCTAATGGAAGAACAATGATATTGGTAAGTTTAAAATATGCTTAATTTTGAACTGAGATAGAGACTATCCAATTACAGTTAGCTAAAGCTTTGACCAACCTTCCATATCTTGCCAAATGTGTAAAACTGCAATTAAGAGTTTCTAACCTTGATGTCAATAACTGTGATAGCTGCAAATCTAGCTCAGAACTGTATTTTGTTTGACCTATGTATATACTACTAAAACTTTCATGTCTGTTTCATTGTTTGTAACCTTCAATTGGACAATTTTGGAAAGTAAACGGCAAGAATTATTAAACCAAAGTAACTGTAACCCATGACTCCTGTGGGAATGAAATTTGGGAAAGTTGTTGCCACTTCAACATTACAATGTGGCTGCTCTGGTCACCGTAGCCATGTGATCCTCATTTTCAACATTCCCTGAAAGTTTCCCATAAGTCAATGGGGAAGCCAGAAGGAAGTAATGTGATTGCTGACACTCCTTGCCACCTTCCCACTAGCGAAGTCTTTGCTTGTGGAAAGCTTGCAGAGAGAAAGTCAAGGGAGAGCATGGTTGCAAGTTGTCTCCACTACCTGTCAGCAATCACTTACCTGCCTGCTGAGAAATAAATAAATAAATAAATAAATAAATAAAGAAAGAAAGAAAGAAAGAAAGAAAGAAAAAGAAAGAGAAAGAAAGAAAGAAAGAAAGAAAGAAAGAAAGAAAGAAAGAAAGAAAGAAAGAAAGAAAGAAAGAAAGAAAGTTTCTCAAATTCTCTACCAGCTTCCCACAAGTCAGTGGGAAATTGGAAGTTGCTTTTTCTCCCAAGCAATTTCATTCCCCTTTCAAGATTTGCTCTGGGAAAGAGGTTTCCTAACAATGGGGGGAAGAGGGGGTGCCAGGTAGCTTTAAGAATGAGAGAGACTAAGGCAAGCCCCATTTAGGAATGGACATTCCCTCCATTCATAATTATACAAATTTTTAATATAATTATATATTAAAGTTGCTTTAAATAAATATTAAATAAGTATTTTAAGTTTTTTTTAATCTTTTTAGAAGTTAGGTGCAATGCAAGCAATTTATACCCTTCAAATGCATGGAGACAGTCTGGAAACTGTACTTCAATACTTTAGCTTTCTAAAATATGCTATTTAATTTTATCATTTTAAAGGAGCATATCCTGGTTGTTCCAGCACATAGCTACAGCTATCCACTTCTTCATAAAGACAGTGTGATTCGGTCATCAGATTTCATCAGCCAGTGTGGTGGCAACAGTTTTTACATTGTGTAAGTCACTGAATATATATAAAAAGAAAGATAGATTATGAATTATGCTAAAGGCATACTAAATAAACACATACTATATAAATGTAAATGAAAGTGAGCATAGCCTTTTTAATAGTGGAAGTCAGATGTGCTCTCCTTCTATCTCTCCCTCTGTTAAACAGTCCTGGCAATTCTTCAGAATTTTGTCGAAATTCAGCTCGATCACTTGTGGCTGCTTTTAATGATGGGGCACTGCCATGCAATTGTCACAGAAAGGGTGCCACCAGCCCTACTTGCAACCCCGAGGGGGGGCAATGTGACTGCAGGCCACACGTCATCGGTCGCCAGTGTAGCAGGTGTCAGACAGGTTTCTATGGATTTCCATTCTGCAAACGTAAGTAGCCATTCCAAATGGGGAGAGGTTACCCACTTTTTGAAATGTTGCCCAAAGAACTGAATATTTTATTTTGTTCTTGATTTCATTCTGAATTTAAGGATTTTGCTCTGAGTTATTCATTAAAAACTTCCTGCTTTGTTTGGATGTAAAGAGTGGATGAGGAAAACATTCATTCATACCTCAGCTTCTTAAACTGAGATGTAATTATCCAGGTACTATCAAGTACCTGAGATTCATCTCTAATGTACTGTATTATTTCTTGCTCAGTTATGTTAAGCAGCTTTTTTTGTGTTATTTACATAACATTGGCGGGGGAACCATGCATTCGATAAAAATGACTACTATTTGTTGAGCATACCTTTATTCAGATCAAGTTTTCATTTTTTAAAAATGAATTTTGGAATGAGATTAAAATAAGTTCTAGTGGATTTTTGTTCCAACAAGAACAATGTATGTAATTCAAATATTCTTTGAGTACAAAATAATTTGTATTCTTGTTCCCAGCTTGCAGCTGTGGAAGGCGTCTTTGTGATGATGTCACTGGGAAATGTCTTTGTCCCCCACAAACTGTTAAGCCTAGATGTGAAGTGTGTGTGAGGTTGCACTTTGGATACCATCCACTTATTGGCTGTGAAAAATGCAATTGCTCAAGCAAAGGAGTTATCAGTGCTATGAATCCTGAATGTAATAAAATTGATGGGCAGTGCAGGTAACTAAGTTTTTCTATGATGGAATGAATCTTGTTTTTGTTTTTGCACAGAAAGTTGCTATAGTTAAAATATTGGACTTGGGAGTTCACTATTTAATCTGGATCAATCTCTTATTCTCAGTCCCATCTCCTTCACATGTTTTTTGAGTGTGGTTTACCAAGGATTTACTCCAAGTTAATTCTTGAGATGTTCTGTATGAAACATGGGCTCTGCTGTTTTTAAGGACAATGGCTAATTACTGGCCAGGCAGCCCAATAGTAAAGCTAGGGAGCCTTCCATTGTGAAAAGTACCAGAAGTATTTTACTTCCCAGGGTAATACCATGAAATGAAAGGGGTTAACATTGGAACAGCAAACAATGTTTTATAGGCTGTTTTGTTAGGACATGATTACTAACTGATTTTGTTTCAGCTATGCAGCTAGCTTATGTATCTGTCTATAGATACATTCACCATAGCTCAATGTTTCTCAAACTTGGCAACTTCAACATGTCTGGACTTCAACGCCTGGAATCCCCACAATCCTGGCTGGGGAATTCTGGGAGTTGAAGTCCAGATATCTTAAAATAGCCAAGAGTGAGAAACACTGCATTAGATATATTCTTCTACTAAAAAAATACCTGTGCCTTAGCATATTGCTATAATCCTGCTATAAAAAGAATTGGATTGCACTTATCCTAAAGCTGAGAGTGACCTTTTTATAATCTTTTATTTTGTACTAATTGGTAATTATTTATAATTATAGAAAAACTTTATCCGACAAGGTTTTGTTTTAAAAGGAAGGACAACTTGTTTATTGAACAACAGATTGCTTATTTCAGTACTCTGGGTACCAAGTGGAGCTAAAAAGGGGCAATTCTTCCATGTACCTATGCAAATTACTGTAGAACATAAATATGATTGCATACAGTAGCAATGTATTTGATTGGATATAGCAGGGTATTAGATATGTAGTTAGTTAGGGCCAAGCTATGAGATGGGAGCAGAACTACAAACATAATGAATAATTTGAAACAACATTAAAAAAACCAAGATCATGGCATCCGGCCCTCTCAATTCCTGGCAAATAGATGGGGAAGAAATGGAGGTAGTGACAGATTTTATTTTCCTGGGCTCCAAGATCACTGCAGATGGGGACTTTAGCCAAGAAATTAAAAGAAGCTTGCTCCTGGGAAGGAAAGCCATGGCAAATCTAGACAGCACACTAAAAAGCAGAGACATCACCCTGTCAACAAAAGTGCGTATAGTCAAGGCTATGGTCTTCCCAGTTGCAATGTATGGCAGTGAAAGTTGGACCACAAAAAAGGCTGAGCACCAAAGAATTGAGGCCTTTGAACTATGGTGCTGGAGAAGACTCCTGCGAGTCCCTTGGACTGCAAGGCGATCAAACCGGTCAGTCCTAGAGGAGATCAACCCTGACTGCTCTTTAGAAGGCCAGATCCTGAAGCTAAAACTCAAATACTTTGGCCACCTAATGAGAAGGACAGACTCGCTGGAGAAGAGCCTAATGCTGGGAAAGATTGAGGGCAATAGAAGGGGACGACAGAGAATGAGGTGGCTGGATGGAGTTACTGAAGCAGTAGGTGTGAGCTTAAATGGACTCCAGAAGATGGTAGAGGACAGGAAGGCCTGGAGGAACGTTGTCCATAGGGTCGCGATGGGTCGGACTCGACTTCGCAGCTAACAACAACAACATGGCAGTAGTCTTCAAACTTGGCCCTTTTAGGACTTGTGAACTTCAACTACCGAGGAAATCTGGGAGTTGAAGTCCACAAGTCATAAAAGGGCCAAGTTTGAAGACCCCTGATCTATGGGGTTTATCTTAAACTATCCTTGGTTTCCAGAGCCATTCTAGTATTTTTCCCTATCCCATCAACATTCTTGATCTTTCTGAATGTTTTATGGCTAAGCTGACAATTGATTTTTCTCTGAGAAAATGTATTTGGAAAACGAGTGTTGTACCTATATATTCCAATGTCATTTTCCAGGCTACATGATGATGTAATACCTAAATCAATGTTAAGTTAGTTCCACAAACTTTATGTTCCCAAGTTATAATATTTTATTTTTGTTGCATCAAAACTTATCATCCAGTATACCTTTCTGCTTCTCACTTTCAAATGATTTAGAATGATTCCATTTAAGTCTTTTGATACAATACACAAATGATAAATCAGAGATCTCAAGCATCATATCTGTTTTTAGTTTGGGGCATAGAAAATAAAAGGAAATTTGCTAGCCACTAGAAAAGAAATGCAAAATGTCATGCTTAGCAAGAGGTTTTTAAGGAATGGAGATCCACTCAACATCTAGGGCAGGTTTATTTTTTACAGGCATAAATCTAACCCTGCATCTACTACTCTACTACTTTAATACTTTAATACAATCTGTCCTATGCACCAATCGCATCTCCTGGGGGGAAAAAAAACCTTTTTCAGAAGTAAATTTTGGCCTTTGTTTTGTTGTTCAAGATGTCGCTCAGGAATAGCAGGGCGGCGGTGTGATCATTGTGCTCCTGGTTCTTATGGGTTTCCCCACTGCAAACCTTGTAAATGTAACAGAGGAGGAACGGAACCAGACATCTGCAACCCACAAACAGGAGTTTGCCTCTGTAAGGTCAGATGCTTTGACATTTCAAAGTTTGTGTGATTATTTTATGTGCGCCTTCTTATTCAATTGTAAACATACTCATTCTCATAATTATTTTTAAAAATAATATACCTAGACATTTGTTTCTAGAAGTTTTAGTGCAGTACATTGTATAGATCTATAATTAGGTGACACGGATGAGAATATGGTTGATTTTTGAGTACAGATTGCATCTCAGTTCTTCAACTGCATTTAGTAGGAATGTGGAAGAACTATTAAGAAAAGGTTGAATGGGTTTATTTATAGATTCTCTGTTATTGTAAACAAAATATTGCTAGGAAGTCCCCTAGAGTTATTGACGAGATCATACACCTCTGTTTTTCCAGCAGTGTATGTGTCTTGCCTAACCTATTTTGTGAATTGAATAAAGGAAAATATGTTGCATTGTTCATTCTAGATATGAATGGGGGCTCACTGAGTGTGGAATTAGGTTTTTGGGAACTGGCCAATCAATATTATTTAGCTGTGATCTCACATTTTAATAACATTTCTGGAATATATGAATTGTTCACTTGATGCCCTAACTATTGTCAAAATGTGATAATATTTCCAGAAAAACTTTCCAAGAGTTGCAATGAATAGTACTTAATTGCTAGTTAGTAATAGGATTAATGATTGGGTATCAGTCAGCACCATATTTATTTCTCCTTATCAACATACCCAGTCCACTTTTTAAATCAAAAAGGCTCTTGATGAATGCAGCATCGATTTTCTTCCTCTACTGATCAAATTCTTCAACTATGTATAATACTAGTGCAAGACAATTTATTTTCCATTCAGATTCCTGTAACTGTTGCAATATGATCAGAATCAAAGCAAAATGCTGAAGTGCACATGGACACAAATGCTGCGGTATTATTAATGCTCTGTGTTGTGCGCTTATTGAATATGTGAGGTGGGCAGGCTTCTTCGCAACAGTCTTTATAGTCTATATTTTTTTACTAGGAATGCAGGAAGGCTTTGGATTTTTTAAATTTTCTCATTAATTAAATGATCAGTCCTTTTTGAACTAAAGCGAAGAGAAGAATGTAATTACCAACCTTCCTAATATTTCAGAGTTCTCAGTTCAAAAAGCATTTGAGAATGTACTTATAAATATGTCTCAGGAGAAATATATTAGAAGGGCTTATTTATATGCAAATCTGTGGGTTTTTTTAAAAAAAATAACGGTAGGATAATATGGAAACAGAAAAGAATAGATGCATTTATTAGTGCAGAGCAGAAACAGATTTTTGGTTTCTTATGATTTGATCAAGAATATTAGGTGCATTCAGCGTGAATCATTTAAGTCACACAGCAATAAAATTTGTGTCAACAGACTTCAGAGATGCCTGTCTGGAAGGCACTTTATTTAAACTGATAACTGCATAATGGTGGTGGCAATGGCTGTTACGTACTGAACAGACAAACATTTTCCTTACGAAAGAGATCATTTTAGTAACATCTATGCTATTGAGTATTGAAAGACCATAGACTGTCTTGAAAATTGACAGCTATTTTTCTCTATATATATTAACTGCAAAGTTTTAAGTGGAAACATTTAATGACTTATTCCAAATGACTTATAGGAGAATGTTGAAGGGGTGCAATGTGACATGTGCCGTTCAGGATCGTTTTATCTGGACCCTGCTAATCCCGAAGGTTGTACTTCTTGCTTTTGTTTTGGAGCAACTGATATTTGCCACAGTACAAATAAACGTAGAATCAAGGTATGCAATGCTACACACACACACACACACACACACACACACACATATGTATATATATTCTTTGGAGGAGACTACTGGATCAGATAGATGAATATATGTGATTGGAGTTTTGCTTTGTATGTTAAAAGCAGTGATGTGATTGAGACGGAAATGAGCAGCAGACCTCTGACTGTAGGGTGGCCAGGGGATTGAACTGGCTGCACACAAATCAGTGGTGGCTTTCCAGGTCCCAAATCTGTTCATGCTAAGAGCATTACTTTTAATCTTTAAAAAAAAGCATGACAGAAAGACATTTAGCGGTCATTAATGCTGTTCTGTTTTCTCTTTTTGTTCTGAGGACATTAAGATGCATTTTCCCCCTTCCTGTGTCTTTATGTCATTGCTGTTCCTTATATTATAAAGTCATTTCCATCCTGTTGAGTTTAAAGCTATTGTTTTTTTTCTTTAGCTTTCAGCAGGTTTTTGCAAAGACAGGTTGCCTTGTTTGTTTGCCATGAGCAGAAGCGTTAACATATGTCACAGTTGCAATGCCCAAAATGTATTTCTTGTCCCAGAGACCAATGTCTCTCTGGAAATTTTCCTGCTTCTCCAGAAAAGCACCTCACTTCTGAAGCAGGGCAGTTGGCTTTCCAGCATTTACTCCATGTTGCTGGGTAACCTACAGAAGGAGTTAGTGAAATGTATTATGTGACTGATTAGTATGCTCTATGCCACTGCCTTATGATACTGATTGGGTATTGATGAGTGGACAATTTTGTTACTGTTACTGTGATGTTGGAAGCAGATCCCATAGGTAATTTTTACACAGCCAATATTTTGTAATGGCAAGAAAATCATACAGGTTTTGTTGGTGGTAGGAATCAGAAAACCTTCTCATACAAGCCAAAGAAGAAAAAGTTTTTACCAGATACCACTCCATCTTGCAAATTAACTTTTGTGTTGTGCAAAAACCTTACTTTAAAACAAAACTTTGTGTATCTCCTCTGTTTTATTGTTAGTCCACCGACATGAGAAACTGGCATCTGGAGGCAGTGGGTAATGCCATGAGGATTCCTACAACTTTCAATCCTATTAGCAACAGTGTTGTTGCTGATGTCCAGGAATTACCCCCCTTTCTACACAATTTATATTGGGTGGCACCATCATCTTACTTGGGGAATAAGGTATATGATCCTTTCTGTAATATCTGTTAAAATTCTCCCATTATCAGCTCTAAACACTATTTTCTCTTATCTTTTTTATTCTATTATAATAGCCAAATACAGACTGGGCTCCCATGTGGCAGACTGTAAAGTATAGTTTATGAATTATAGTAGCTGGATTCATACAACATGCAAAGCCAAAACCAAACAAGTCATAGTATCATTTAGAACAAAGTAAATTCAGGCAAAGTAAGTTTCTAGCAAATGACAATCTGATACATCAGTAAAAAGCCTTTTAATGACAAAGGTTTTTTTTACATTCTTGACTTCTCTGTACCAATATTGGAAATGCAGTTGAAGATATTGTGAAGACTAAATATCAGAATTATCTTAAAGTATAAAATCCAATTTCTATATTTCCTGTAATTTGTTATTTAGCTTTCTTCATATGGAGGATATTTAAGCTATCAGCTGAAATCCTTTGGCTTACCTAGTGAAGGCATGGCTCTCCTGGAAAAAAGACCAGATATACAGCTAATTGTAAGTCAAATAATATATATATATATAAACATGAATGCATCATCTTAGCTTTAAAAAATGTTTATCCTTTATCAGCACATTTTCTGTGCTTATGTGGTGCTTACTACACAGCCACAATGTGAAAATATGGAAGTTTGAGAGGTCTTTATTTAAATATGCCATTTTGATGACTCTTGTTCTTTAAGTTCTGTTACTTGCCATGAAAATGCCTTACTAACCATTTTTAGAGGACATGGACTCATGATATGTGCTTTTTCTCATCAACCCACTATAGTAGCAGTCAAACTGTGTTCTTTATCCTAGTTTTTCTGGTTTCTTTGACCATAGGTCTTGGCATATTTATAATTTCTGATGCCCCATTAATGATCTTGATTATGATAGCCCTGTGGTTAGGGCTAGTATCTGATAAATTCCTATAGTCTAGTTAATGCTATTCATGTTTTCTTCCTTACATTGGCACTGCTCTCCATAGGCTTTTTAGTAGGGCTGTAATAGAAACTGGTCATGGAGTTTCTGTGGAGGCACATGTAAGCCTAGTGCTGTTAACCAAGTGCTGGGAAGACATTATCCAGGTTATTTAAATGCATTAATCAATTGGTTATGTGCCACCATGACAATCTGTCCTTTGATGAAAGGCTGTCCTGGTCTTTCAAGTCTTTCGTCAGTGCACCCACCACTACTGTAATTGATACTATCTAAGTTGTTTCTTCTCTTTCCTTCTCCGTTTCCAAGCATTACAAACTTTCCCCAAAATAATACACATTGGAATGGTGGCTTTCTTGAAGACCACTAGACTTGTTTTTAAAGACATGTTCCATAGTCTTTCAAAAGACAATAGACTCTGTAGAAAGAATACAGTAGACTGCCTGTTGATTTTAACTGATAGAGCTTAGTTGATGGTTCTGTCAAAATTAGTGGATTATAGGCTTTCTGTTGCTTTGGCTGACGAGTAATTTAGGCCATACTCTCTTTTCTTTTTTTAAATTATTTTAGTGTGATGCCATTTTGCCCACTGTACCTTAATAACATTTTACATACTGCATAGATATCTCTTGCTAGTGTTGACTATGGCCACTTGCTGCTGGCATTGCTTTCTTTTGCAGTACTTTGAAATATTTATAAGCTGAGATGGTGTTGACCAGAATTCTGCCAGTTTTCACCTTTAACACAAATGATAGACAAGTAAACCTCTTTCAAATAAACTAGAAATAGTAGAGTAACAAATCAAGGAGATGCAGGATTGGCACAGATGAAGGGGAAAGAAGCTCTCTCAGAGCACCATATGAATTCCCCCTGCCTCTTTAGTCAGTTTTCCTTGTCTGTCCCATCAATCTGTCATCTAAGCTATTTTTGGACACAGGTCTAATGTCTTCCAGAAAGCTGGCAGATCCATGTTCATAAATAGCATGCACGAGAAGTTATCAATGCAGATCAACTCCAGGCTGAAGAGGGACATATATGGTCGATAAAGAAATGAATGTGTGAACTAAGTTTCCTCTAATTTTGAGTTTCCCCAGCCTGGTAGCTTCCAGATACATTGATTGGCACCTGTTATAATTTCTAGCCAGCATGCCATACACTATCTAGGTTCATCTCCATTTAAACAAGGCCTTCACATTATTTCTACTAGTAGGTGTGACTATCAGACTGATATAATACTAAATTACTATGCTATGCTTATTCCCTTATTCTTGTTTGTTGAGATTTATTAATACTGAAAGTATTTCTAAAGTTAATACAATACTAAGAGTAAAAAATATTTCTGATACCACAAAGGTTAATACATTGTTAGCTACATGCATTTCCTTTGACATGTAGCCATAACCATGCAGAAAGCATTATCCTAAGTTGCAGATATTTAGGTACATGATTTGCTGGGAGAAAGAATTGTCAATAATGATGTCAATGCATGATGAAATTCAAAAGTGATAATTATTTACCTCATATACAAGTAGTTATATTGTCTCAATATTTTGTTTCATGTGGCTATCAAACTTTTTTGTACACTGTTGGTCTATAATTTTAAAAGCTCACATTTTAATCACATGATAAATCCATTTGGCAAGAAGATGGTGGGATATAGATTTTGAGCTAATAACTTTAATGATGCTAACTCTGTGGGAAGCATGCTAATTTGGTACATAGGTACAATATTGTACTGACATTGGATTTGAACTATTTTTGTACAGGGAAGGGAGATGAAAATATCCTATATAGATCCTAATAATCCTTTGCCAGACAAAATGTATTATGGATCAGTTCAATTAGTTGAGGTAAGAATGATGTTAACTCACTTCTGATAAGGTATATCATCAAACCTTTGCCTATTTTGATCTACAACAGAAAAAGCAAATGTACATGTTCCTGCTCTAAGGATAATTTCTGCATTTCTGAATATTCCATTGTCTACTGGGGGGGAAAAGCTTACAAGCATGCATTAATTGTGCAGTAAATATTTCTTTGACATGGTACATAATGAATCTTTATAGCGAGCCTCTTATTCAGTAAATAATTGAGATAGCAGTGTTCCAATATCTCAGGGGCTACCACAAAGAAGAGGGAGTCAAGCTATTCTCCAAAGCACCTGAAAGCAGGACAAGAAGCAATGGATGGAAACTAGTCAAGGAGAGAAGCAACCTAGAACTAAGGAGAAACTTCCTGACAGTTAGAACAATTAACCAGTGGAACAACCTGCCTCCAGAGGTGGTGAATGCTCCAACACTGGAGGTTTTTAAGAAGAGACTGGACAGCCATTTGCCTGAAATGGTATAAGGTTTCCTGCCTGAGCAGGGGGTTGGACTAGATGACCTCCAAGGTCCCTTCCAACTTTATTATTATTATTATTATTATTATTATTATTATTATTATTATTATTATTATTATTATTATTATTATTATTATTATTATTATTATTATTATTATTATATTTTCTCAGTGGGGAAAAACCAGCGGTGTGAATCCCAAGATTAGTTTTCATGTGCTACAGAAGATAGCAAGTTTATACTTGGAAGGGAGAACAGCATTTTTAATCAGCATTTGGCAAGAGGGACAGCGTCCCTGGGTTCAGTGGGTCTTTGGGACTCTGGTGGAGGATTACCAGCTGTGCTGCATACTGGCTTGAGTCCTTTTCCTTCCACTTGCTTTGCTTCTATGTTGTAATTAATCGAAGATTTTAGAGACACTATATATATCCAGTGCTTTATCTATTTACAAAAATATGCCTGTTGTGCTACCACAGAACTTCTCATGCCAGAAGACTTTCAGGGGAATATTGCCAGGAGCTAGATTGTAAAGATAGGTTTGCTTGGTTACTTATGTGGATACATTTCTTCCTTCAAAACAGAAAAGCAGCATCAGATTATTCTGGCATTCAATAATTTTGCAATATGGTACAATAATGTGCTGCCTTGCAGTTAAGCAGCTACTTGCACTGGTTACCTGAATAGTCAAGCGGAGTTCTTGGCTGATTCATGTTTAGACTTGAAAAATAAAGATATTTGGCATCAACCTTCAATTACAGATGTACTTGAAGATTGAGGCCATTCCAAACTGACATTTTGATGTATGAGGCTGAGTTAAACATTAGAACTGAAGATAGGAATTGAATCTTGCTCCAAAGCACCCTAGAAATGGTCTAACAAATGCCTTTTATTGTAGTATAAGTGGGAATGAATAGCATTTAATGCAGTTTGCTATTCAAAATGAATAAGAATGGAACCTGTGGACAGTATATGCATAGCATCATACTATCTAATATTTTAATATGTTGGAAATGAAAGATTATATACGGTTTTATTTTCCAACAGTTCTTCCCTTCATATACCCAACTTATTTGATTCTCTCTGACTGATATGATATTAACCTAATAAGATGCCAAAAATGTTTCTCTTAAAGAACATTATCTTCCAGGGCAGAAGCTTGATCAGTTAATTAGAGAAAGGATTTTTTGAGAATTTAGTGATGGGTGAATGTGTGAGTGGATTATTATCTTAGAGTGGGAGGGGTTTATGTCTTTTCATCTTTTGGAGGATATATTGGTGCAGGAGAGATATGAGTAGATGAGACAATTGTGGAAGGTGCTGAGAAGGGGGAGATTATGGTATGACAGAAATAGCAGTTTGTGTCCCATTCTTAGGCCAGTTTACCAGTCAAGGCAAGGAAGACTCCCAACAATTTTCCTTCTGCCTCTTTTCTCCTACTTAATGGCAAGATATACTATATTTCCTGGGAGATTTGATCTAGGGCAGACATGTCAAACACAAGGCCCGGGGGCCAGATCCGGCCCGCGAAGTGGTTTCATGCGGCCCGCGAAGCCATCCTGGAAACAATGAGGGAACGGCCCCCTCTGCCTTGGCCCTGGCCCAGAGACCCTCCTTCTGCCAGAGACCCTCAGATCTGCCCCATTCCTGCCCAGGCCCCCATAGGCACCCTTGATGCAAACGATGTAGAGCTGGCCACGCCCACCCAGTAGGTCATATGCACTCTAGCCATGCCCACCCAGTAGGCCACACCCACCCTGGCCATACCCACCCGGCCCCTTGAGGGCAACCGCAATGCTGATGCGGCCCTCAATGAAATTGAGTTTGACACCCCTGATCTAGGGCAAAAACTGTACTAAGCAAACTGTATAATGTCATCAGGACTAGGTTCTTCCAACCAGGTTTCCAAGTTTGTGAGCAGAGATTTAAAGAGACTTGGATAGCAGAGTAGCAAGGAAGTCCTCAGGATAGCAGAGTAGCAAGGAACACCTATTTCCAATTGTAAATGATCAACCATACCTCTTTTTGGAAAAGACCAGCTTGGCCACTACATCTCACATGCTGGTTCCCTCCTGAATAGATTGTTATAATATAGGGAACCGATCTTCAATTGTTTATATCCCAGTGGGAGCAGGTGGATCCCCCCTCCCCTTGTTTTCTGAAGTAAAATCAAGATGTTTGTGTTGACATATATATCTCCAATTGGTTTGCATAAACCAAGGGTCTTCAAACTTGGCCCTTTTATGACTTGTGGACTTCAACTTCCAGAATTCCTCAGCCAGGCACGCTGGCTGAGGAATTCTGGGAGTTGAAGTCCACAAGTCATAAAAGGGCCAAGTTTGAAGACCCCTGGCCATAAACAAAGAGCTCTTGCCGCTTGACAACAGAACATTTTCAATATACTGTATATATACTGTGTATATTTTGCTCCCAATTTTCTGTTATTATTTGTTGATTGTACATACTGATTCTACCTTCCATATCATTCTTTTAATTATCTCTTGCCTGATTTTAGTTCTTTGTTGATACAATTATTTGCTAGCAACTTTTCCCCCTAGTCTTCCAGCATCTGATTTTCATGGTGTCTTTCTTTGAAAATTGATGTCCCTTTTTTCCTGTGCTGTAGGAGATTATTGCAGTGTATTCCAGACCCAAATTTCATTTGTATCTTGAATGTGCAGGGGAACTTCAGGCATACCAGCAGCAATAACTTAGTATCTCGAGAGGAGCTGATGATGGTCCTGTCTAGACTTAATGGATTACAAATCAGAGGTCTTTACTTCACAGAAACTCAGCGGTTAACTCTGGGCGATGTTGGTCTGGAAGAAGCCACCAGTACAGGAAATGGTAATATCGCTTATGCTGTAGAGACATGTTCCTGCCCTCCTGAATATATGGGTGATTCATGTCAGGTAGGAATTGTCTTTCTTTTTGTTCTGCATCACCCATGAGACATTGCTCAGAATAACAATATTGATTTGGCTCTAGCAAAAAGAAAGGATTATTCACAATGCTTTGACTTAAAAGTGTAGCAGAAACCTATTTTGAATCATCTTAGCAGTTCAGTGAAAAACTGTAATGCATCCACATAAGCTCATGTAGAAAATACATTTATTCAAAGATGTGGTAAAAAACCAAGGTAAGCAAATGTACAAAAAATAGATAAATAAAAATAAAATGTAAGACCAACATAATGTAACCCAGTTAATGTATAACTCTAAACTAAGATTTGCTTAATCATAGTGTATAAATCTCTGTAAATTATTAAAGGATGCTAAATGCACAAGACTTTCCTTATTTTTATAGGCCGCTAACATTTAAGATGCAGTTTGTCAGGTTAGAGTGAAAGAAGCTGCACCCTCTGCAGCTTTCTATACAGCTTCTTCTATGGAGCTATGCCAATCTACCTTTCTGATTACCCTGCTTATTTTTCGATATTATTTCACTACTGTTTTGGCAGCATTGTAACCTTATGCAAAGCAAATATTTTCAAGATTAGCCTGTACCCGTCTCAGTTTTCTGCTCAAGTTATAACACTGGGCTGGTTGAAAGTCATTTTGAAAACATTTTCAGTTTTATTTTTAAGTGATTTTATAATCTGTGATATGAAATATTCAACCGATCAAGCATCGAGCGTGCATTTAAACCCTTCTCGTGGCTTTCTTTATTCCCTAAGCGCACCTTGTCAGGTCTGTGGGTTTGTTTTCTCTAGCCTAGTGAAAATACATAGCCAAAAGCTAGACTTAGATGCACTCCAGGAAGGAACACACCCTCTCAACATATTTCCTCAGAATTACTCAGCCTGTGATTTGCAAGCTGCTTCATCGTCTAGTACTGTCTCACTATGTTCGGGAGGGAAAAGGTGATGCCTGCCACACCTTAATTCAGTGATACGCTCATTTTCAGAAATTGCAATGTGGTCATTAACATCAGGCATTGCCCTATATTGCACAACCTGACTCACGTACAAAGTTTAAAGGAGGAGCAGAGCCTGGCATACGGATAGAGCCAAGAGGAGAACAATACGAAGTAGCATAAGGGGAAAGTGCTGTATAATAACAAGAGCTGTGCAAGGCAGCAGCTCAGCTTCAGGCTCAGCAAAATGAGGGCTGCAGGATGGAAGCTGGGCAGCCTTGGGTGGCTGGCCTTCTGCATAAGCCTGGGGGTCTGTCTGGGACATGTTTCGCAACAGAGGATAGCATTTCCACAGCTCTCTGGCCGAGGGCAACAGCAACAAGGTCACTGGGATTTTAAACCAAGACAGGTAACCACGCTTCTCTTTCTCTACTCTCACCCCACCTATACTTTCGTTCTGAATTTTTTAAAAAAAATCCTGACATGAAAGCATGTTAAGTAGACCCTTGGGGCCAAACTGATTCTTTTCTTGATAGCCATAATCTACACTGGACTCTACTGGTGGAGGAGGTCAGTAAATGGTTAGTTTGCTTCCTTTTGTACTGAAGATTGTAATTCTTGTTCCAAACATATGAAAAACAAAAAGCCATTTTTCCCCCTGTGGGGTTGAAATGCGGACTGCAAACATGTTACTATTCAGTTGGGTGTGGCGCTTTGCTACACATAACAAGTTCAATACCTAAGAAATCTGTTTAAAAAGACAGCTCCTATTATGTTATATTATATTATGAAAAATAATGTTTTTTAAGGCTTTAAATAGCTTTTTTTTGCTAATTTCACACCAAAAACTTGACCACTCAGTTTAAAATGATTAATTCCTATTTAATTGTCCCTAGCAGTTTCCTTTGTCTTTATTGATAATTTAGCCAAATATCTTTGCAATGACCTTCATCTTAAATGTCCATTGTACTGGCTTTGCCAGCATAAATGCCTAGCACACTGATGCGCAGAGAATTACTAATTTGCAAAAGCTTTGTAATGTTATTGTATCTTGTAAGGGAGTTCATTAGCCCAATATTTACAAATTGGGAATTTGGATTATTTCATATAACTTTGTTCAGTGTTAAGTGGTCATTGGGTTAAGCCAAAACATGATTGGTTTGATTTTGTCATCGTATAATGGAACACCTAACAATCTGGTGGTGAATTATGTCTTGAGATAGGTGAATCCAGTCAATCTGGGCCAAGAGGGAAATGGCTTTTAGACGAATATTAGATCTAATCCTTATTGCAACTATTAAATGAATCACATTCACTCTCCATTGAATTTAGCATTGATTGATGAATACCAGTGAACATTTGTGGATCTCCAAATGCTCCTGAACTGCAGCTTCTAGGATCATTGAGCATATTGGCTGAGGCTGTTGGGATTTGCGTTTAAGAAATATCTGGCTAGCCATAGACTTACCACTGCTTTATTATACCGTATTTATACCCATAAATTCCATTCATTAAGCATGTTACTAAATGTTTAATGTACCATTAAATTAATGCACAAGGTTAATATGATCTAATCAGTTACTAGTGGAAGTCTCATTATACTAGAAGGATTAATTATTTTTTAATCAAAGAGTTTCACTAATATTCAAGGTAATCTTTAAGATCTGTTTTTGCATAAGTTCACACATGTAAATAGGTACATTTGTAAGTATATTCCATTGCTCAACTAATTCATTATGTGATTTTCTACATAATGGTTTGTAAAGATGGAAGTATATATTACATGTCAACACATTAATTTCAAGAGCCTTGGTGGAGCAGTGGGCTAATGCCTCCTTAACACCAGCTGCCTGCAATTACGTATTGCAGGTTCACATCCCACCAGGCTCTCAAAGTTGACTCAGCCTTCCATCCTTCTGAGGTAGGTAAAATGAGGACCCAGATTGTTGGGGGCAATAAGCTGACTTTGTAATAATGCCGCTTGGGGGGGCCCCCGAAAGCCCTAATAAGCAGGCATATACATACAATGAAGGCTATTGCTAAGCACATTTGATTTGTGCTTAGATTGTAAGCCGCCCTGAGTCTTCGGAGAAGGGCGGGATATAAATGGGATTAAAATAAAATAAATAAATAATAAATTAATTAAACTCCAATAGGCATATATAATTGGTGAATTATTTCAGTGGAGATGGTTTGCAGCAGAGATGTTGAAAGGAGGGGTTCTTAATAACTGTTTTTCCTGCAGCTTTCCCTCTAAAATTGTCTCCTACACAGCTTTATCGCTTTCTTTAGTATCCAGTTGCCTACTAAACTGCCTTAGACACTTGTATTATAGGCAAGGAAGAGGCTGCAAAGAAAATACATGAATCTGCTATGTGTTAGAGGTAGTATCTTGCCTTTTTGATGAGAATAATCTAGTTTTCATTCAATTTATGAAAGACATTTAGTTTTAGAAATTATTACTAGATTATAATGTATAAGTTATCAAAGATATTTTAATTAATGAATGTGGCATTCTTGCATGAGATGACTAAGGTGTGTGTGTGTGTGTGTGTGTGTGTGTGTGTGTGTGTGTGTGTGTGTGAATGGCCTATCTTTCTCTGGGGCAATCAGCCCAGTAGTCTGCAACCTTTGTGGCTTTTGGCACTTTAGTTAAATCCCATAATCAGACAGAGGTCAAAGACAAGTCCAATGGGAGGTGACACTGAGGTCTTTCTCCCATGTATGTATGAACAGAGAGAACATGGATTCATGTAGTATTTAATATGGTTCAATGCACTGTCCACCAGTTTAGGCTGGATTTGCATTATTATTATTTCCATCCATCTTTTTTCCACAAGCTGAAAAATACGGTCTACAATTTTCTCCAAAGTTTTTCAGTCCAACATAGTAATCAATACACTGCCATCATAGCAATACTTTGGAAATTAATTGCTGTATGCTTGAAAGATATTAATAAATGGTGCACATATATCTCAGAGTATTCTGAATAGCAAATGAAATATACAGTATGCTATCAAATCATCAATGTAGTAATAGAATTCATAAAATATTTTTTGACAAACCTCTGTAATTTAATATGTACAATTACTTTTTCAGTGTTCAGGTAATTCATGGACTTTGAAATTGATATTACTTGTGTTCAATCATATCTTATATAATAAGTAGAGGTTTAAATAAGCTTTGGCTATGCATACGATCCCTTCCTGGGAGCAATCAAGCAAACTAAAAGGTCTTCCACTGACTACAGTTCTTTGTAAGATTTGCTTAATAGCCTGAATTGTCCAGTGGTTATTGTTAACATCTGGATGAAAAGGGACATTGTAGAACAAAGGTCCCCAACCTTTTGGGCACCAGGGACTGGTTACGTGGAGAGAGTTTCTTCCGCGGACCAGAGGGGGCATGGTTTTGTGTACTGCCTGCATCCCGCAGATGGGGCTTTGCTTGTTTGTGCGGCCCGGTTGCTAGCATGCCCCTGTTGTAGAAACTAGAAGATTTCCTGACTTGTTCGCCAGCTTGGATGAAGAAAAGAAGGCAGAATTTGTATGCAAAACCAGAAAAAGTCTCATTATCTTATCTTATTAAGCCAAGATATTGTAATTTATTGTGACTTGTCCAGCTTCATTATGTAATATGTACTAATATGTCAGTGATCCTGTACCATAATTAAATTTCTTCTACCTTCCAATATCTACTTTAAAACAATTAATTTTCTAATCTTCTCAAATCACTATTCAACTTTTCCTTTCTTCTCTATGCACTAGGAATGCAGTCCAGGATTCTATCGTGAGAGTGTGGGTCTATTTACAGGAAGGTGTGTTCTGTGCAATTGTAATGGAAATTCAGATAAATGCCTGGATGGTTCTGGAATTTGTATTGTAAGTATTTACAACAAATGTTGCTGCAGGTGCTCTTATTAATTTCTTTTGCTTCAGGCCAGTAATAACTTTGAGAGAAACTGCTTGTGCCTGCAAAAATAGAAATGTCTTTGAGGTACAGTAAAAACTGACATATCTATTACAGCAAAAATGTCCACAGAACTTTGTTAGCTTTGAAGCATGAATTATCTTCACTTGCTGTGCTTGCATGCACTTCATATTTTTTTCTCTTTCAACAAGTTACCAAGTTTGCACTTGTGCAGTTAACTTAGCTTACAAGCTGAGATATGATCAGATGCTAGATCACTTCACTCTTTTCTTCCTGTGAAGAGTTATGTTTCATGATATATCTGAGCAATGAACAATGAAATAAACCAGGATGTTAAGCCAGCTTTAAAACTTGTTTCATTTTACTTGTTTTGCTCATTAAACTGGAGTCATAATATGCAGCCATGGAATGTAATAGCAGTTCTCACCAAAGAGTAAAAATTAGCAGGATTTATTTATAAGCACAGGTAAAGGAACTTTAAAGTTAATCTACCCAGACATGTGATCTTTACACAGTAATGGTGGTTTCCTTTTGAAATTAGTTAATCAAAGCAAATATGTATAAAGGAGCAATACTTTTTGAATAAAAGTTCTAAGGCTTGCATTTTTTTGCATATTAGACTTGTAAAACATTTCATTGCCTTTTTCTCTATAGTATACTATACTGAAAAAAATATTCTTAAGTTCTTTTTTCTTAAGTAAATACATTTACAGCCTAGCCTCTTTCTTTGCCCACACTTTTTTTTGCTTGTACTTACTCATTTTTCATTGCCTGCACAGAGTTCTTTGACATTGCACAATACTTTTTTTACTTTGTTTTTGACAAACCCTTTTGAGTTTAAATGTAGGAGCTGTTCGCCAAATCAGCCTGTTCCAAATAGGTGTGAATCATAAGGCATTTCAATTGAGGAACAGGCTATAACAAGCAAATACAACCAGCAAGAGCTAGATAGTGTACATTGCCTTAAGACAAGAATTTTCTAAATATTAACTTTTTCAGTCTTGTTCTAATTATCGTTAATGCCCATCAGAGCTACCAGATTGCGTGGCACAAGTCCACATGACTCCTAAATGTTAGCATAGAGTAGTGATCTAGTAGTTGTCTGTTTTTTATTTTGCAATCCAGATTTGGTAGCCCCAATGGTTATTTATACTGCATATTAGACAAATATCATATTTGCAATCAATTTTTATAGCAGGCATTCTATTTGGATAGCTAGTTAGCATTGTTAATTAAGTCTTCCTTTCCATTCAGAAATACAGTACTGAATGAGATTTTAAAATAATTTATAAGGTGTTATTATATGTTCCTCTAGATAAAAAGCAATAATAAATTTAGGATCACAAATAAATAATTTAATCAACTAGTAGCATGTAGACCAGGGGTGTCAAACTCAATTTCATTGAGGGCCGCATCAGCATTGCGGTTGCCCTCAGGGGGCCGGGTGGGTGTGGCCTACTGGGTGGGCGTGGCTAAAGTGCATATGGCCTACTGGGTGGGCGTGGCCAGCTCTACATCATTCGCATCAAGGGTGCCTATGGGGGCCTGGGCAGGAGTGGGACAGATCTGAGGGTCTTTGGCAGGAGGAGGGTCTCTGAGCCAGGGCCAAGGAAGTGGGGGCTGTTCCCTCACTGTTTCCAGGATGGCTTCGCGGGCTGCATGAAACCACTTCACGGGCCGGATCTGGCCCCCGGGCCTTGTGTTTGACATGTCTGATGTAGACTGTTCATATGGCTGGAAAACACATGGATCCAGAAGATAGGGAGCCATATAGTTTTAAACACCATAAAGTTCCTTGCTGCCCAGTGCCTAATACTGGTGTATTATGACAGAGGAATTATATTAATGCCAGGAGAATAGGACTGATGATTAATACTGTAGTAAGTTTTAATTTCCATGCTGGTGGAGCAGCTTTTCATTTTTCCAGTCCTTCTAAGCCAGGAGTGTCAAACTCGCAACATCAAATGACATGTCGCAATGTATCGTGACTTTTTTTCCCGTTGCCGGCAATGGGGTGGGTGCGGTTTCTGCATGACGCATCTGGCCCGCGGGGTGGCAGTTTGACACCCCTGTTCTAAGCTATAATATAAGAGCTAGTTTGGTCTAATAGTTAAGGCACTGGACAAGAAAATGGGAGATAATGACTTCAAGTCCCACTTTAACCATGAAAGCCAGCTGGGTGACTTTGGCCAGTCAGTGTCTCACAACCCACTTCACAGGATTGTTGTTGTGGGGGAAAATAGGAGGTGTGCTGGATATATTCACCACCTCGAGTTATTTGTAAAAATAATGCAGATGGGATACAAATAAATAAAAATACGTATCAACAAGTTACATAGATCAGTCTGTATAAATGTAAGAATATTTAAACCTCATGAGACCAATTGTTCTTTTATTGGTGAGCTATACCCCCATTGCTTTAAGCGATGAATCTATGCAAGCTAAGATGATGATCATAGTATCAGACTAATTTATTTATTAAGAGAACCTACAAGCTAGGTGAAAGTAAACTTTATTATAACTGCTAAATCACTTCCGACCAAGAGTATCTTAATTGTGAAACACCTGCTACTTTAAATTAATAATGTGTGACTCTCTCTGTAATTAACATTATGCCATTACTTCTGCAACTAAGCAGGAAACAATTGTATGCACACCCTTTAGCCAGACACTAACTGGTCTAATTTATTTGTTCAGTCTTGCAATAAGATAAGTATTTGGTGGCTTGGAGCATATCAATTGTCATTTTCTCACATTGGTATTAATAATAAACTTGAAAAACAAGACCACTGCTAACCTTCTGGTTTCTATATATATTTTTTAAAAAAGAACTGTCAACATAATACTGCTGGAGAAAACTGTGAGCGCTGTAAAGAAGGATACTTTCGAGATGCCAGTCAAGGACTTTGTAAGGAATGTCTCTGCCCTTACAGAAACAGGTACTCTGTTGAGCTGAGAATGGGAAGCTGTATTTATTGTGCTTTGCTTGAAGTTGCCCTGGTGGAAATCCTGTGTTTTTATGACAGTAAAAACAGCTATTAGATAATTCTATCATTTGTGCAATAATGTTATGAAGCACAAATGATAGAATTTAGGTGTCATTGCAGCTTATTATGCATGGATGGTAAGATGACAGTGGTCACTCATCTTGAACATCTTCATAAAAAATAAAATAAGAAATTTCCTGTAAAGAAAAAAAAATCATAAAGCAATTTCCACACATTCTAATTGTAAGTGCATTTACCACCAATAAGTAGCCATTCGAACAAGCTGGCCTGGCCTGATGGGATGGGGTTGGGTTTTATTAATCTGTTTTAATCTATTTTTTAATGTGTTCTAACTTATTCATGGGCATTTTGTTTAATTGTTTTTAATTTTTGTATCTTGTTTTTTAATATGTATTGCCCTGTTCACCGCCCTGAGTCCTTCGGGAGAAGGGCGGTATACAAATAAAATTAATAAATAAATAAATAAATTTCAAATGAGATATTGATGACCTTGGATCAGATCTCCTACTGGATTACATTTTTTAAAAGCTCTATTGCAGTGTGACTCATGACCTTCATAAAGCCTTTACTAAATTGGTACCCTCTAGATGTGCTAGGCATCAATCCCCATAATTACCATAATTGCTAACTAACATCCTAACTGGGCATTGTTGAAATGTAAATCTGCACTTTGGGAGGAATTTAGCTTGAGGAAGAGACAGGAGAGAACACATGGTTTCTTTTCTGTATCATCGCAACTACAGTCTACTTTAAAAGAAATTCAAGGTGCAAGAGACTTGGACTTCAATTTGTCAACTAGTTTGGCCTAAAATATATTTTATTTAGTTGGTATTAATTTAAAATATATTTAAAGCAAGTTCATTGCTTTTACTCATTCATTTTGCCAAATACAATGAACATTTCTTTTGTTTCTTCTACTTTGAATATGATGAGTGTATTAAAAAATAATAGAAATAAAAAAGTGAATATTGGAGCAATTTTCTGAAAGTTTGCCATATTAGTTCATTTCAATAAAACCAAAATAATGTTGTGATACCTTAAAGGCTAATTTCCCCATTGTTACAAGCACTTAAAAGACTTGGTTGTATTTGCTACATACTGTAATGAACAATACCTTCATTTTTTTTAGGGAAGGCCTGTATTTGCTTTATTAGCATAGAGCACCACATCTTTGCTGCTGAACTCTCCTTGATTACATGCTGTTGATTTCAAAAAAGGAAGGGAACTGGGGCAATAACAAAGCTGGCTAGATGATGACTTTCCAGATGTAATTTGAACTCTAGTTTCTAAAACCTCCAGTTAGTTATAACTGATGGGGAACAATTGTGGGGGTTGTAATGCAGCCATTTCAGGAAGACCACAGATTGTCCTGATAATATTGTAGAATAGAATAGAATAGAATAGAATAGAATAGAATAGAATAGAATAGAATAGAATAGAATAGAATAGAATAGAACCTTGGAGGTCTTCTAGTCCAGCCTGCTGCTCAAGCAGAACCTTGGTATTTCAGATAAGTGACTGTCTAGTCTGTTCTTAAAAACCTTCAGTGATGGAGCGCCCACGATTT
This sequence comes from Vipera berus, assembly GCF_964194415.1. Classification (NCBI taxonomy): domain Eukaryota; kingdom Metazoa; phylum Chordata; class Lepidosauria; order Squamata; family Viperidae; genus Vipera; species Vipera berus. Next base: position 169,590,457 of record NC_138204.1, read on the forward strand.
CTGGAGGCAAGCTGTACCACTGGTTAATTGTCATCACTGTTCGGAAGTTTCTCCTTAATTCCAGGTTGCTTCTCTGATTAGTTTCCAACCATTGTTTCTTTTCCTGCCCTCTGGGTGCTTTGGAGAATAATTTGACCCCCTCTTCTTTGTGGTAGCCTCTCAAATACTGGAATACTCCTATCATGTCCCCCCTATTTCTTTTTTTTTTTTAGAATAGCCAAAGCCAAGTCCTGCAACCATTCTTCATGTTTTATTCTCCAGGCCTTTGATCATCTTAGATGCTGTTCTCTGAACTTTTTCCAAAGTCTCAACATCTTTTTTGTAGTATGGTGACCAAAATTGGTTGCAGCATTCCAGGTGTGGTTATACTACTAGGGTTTTTATAAAGCAGTACCAATACTTCACATGATCTTGATTCTATGCCTATGTTTATACAACCCAGGATATTATTAGCTTTTCTGGCTGCTGCTGCACACTGCTGGTTCATAGTCAAGTGGTCATCCACTAGGACTCCAAGATCCCTCTCACAGTTACTGTTTTTGAGCCACGTCTCACCTCTGTAATAACTTTGATTTTCTTGCCTAAATGTAAAACTTTGCTTTTCTCCACATTAAAATGGAGTAATTTTGCTTTTCTCCACATTAAAGTGGAGTAACATTAAAGTAAAGAAAAGTAATAATTTTCTTAGTTAGATATAGACACCATTTTATTTATTGTTCAATGATCTAATGAACATGGAGATTATCCTTTCAACTTGTAACTTCATTGGAGATATTTACATTTCCCAGGTAAACATGCAGATTCAGCTACTGTTCAGTAATAAAATATAATCCAATTGTCTTTTTTATTCCCTAATTCATTATTGCACATTTTGCAATATATTTTCAGGATTATAGGACTGCATTCTGATTTTGGGGGAAAAAGGTAATAGGCAATGATGTATGAGCAAAAATAGTTGCAACTTGTCTGAGACTGAAATTATTTTTGTTAGCCTTTTATTTGATGTTCAGACAGTAACATAACCCTTACCTTTTTTCTCTTTTCCCTTAAGCTGTATAAATATGCCTTAAAAGAAAAAAAAAGCTATTTTCAGGTTTTTCATGTTTCCTGTATTTTTTACTATGTAGTTTTGCTTCTGGCTGTCTGGAAGATAATGGAGAAATTCAATGTTTTTGCAAAGAAGGCTATTCTGGAAAGCATTGTGAAAGGTATGTGACTTGTCTCAATACTGATTTACTATGTAGAAAGTTAAAACAGATCTCAACTGGAAACTACTAACATATTGGAAAAGATTGTTTTCTAAACAGAGACCATATTTTCATGAATTGGGCTGGAGTCCAAAGTGCTACAAGGCTTCATGTGTACACACATGCTCTCTTTAGTAAGCATAAGCTGCTCTCCTTGATTCAGAGTTTCAGAATACTCTGTTCATCCCATTTAGGACTATTTCATTTCATGTTCTTTGAAATAAATTGCACTAGTGCCCAATTATACATTAGATACAGATATTGTATTCATCGATGTTTTTAAATCTGAAGAGTTGTATGAAGTATCGATGCTCAGATTCTTATGATATCAAATAAGTCAAATATCTTTTTGAACTGCACTGTCTCTTATCAAATTATAGATACAATTAAAATATAAAAAGCAATATCTATTATTTGGTCAGGTTAGACAATTGTAACACAAATTGTTAAAATTTATGGATGTGATGCAGATTTTTAAGGCAGCAGAAATCTTTTCAGTGTCAGTTGATTTATATCACTTGCGTGTTTTATTTGTGCATTAATTTATTTTGCAGCTGTGCTCCTGGTTATTTTGGAAATCCATTGAAAAACAGATACTGTCAAAAATGTAATTGCCTGGAGAATGGTCAGCTCACAAAATGCGATCGCTTGACTGGGGGTATGTAAAGTGACATAAATATTTCTGAATAATATTAAAAAGAAAACTATGGAATATTTGAAAATAGTCTACCAGGAAGATTCCTGTGCAAATAAAAGTTATATTTTTTCAATTTAAGGTGCTGGTACTTACCTTTAAACCCCTACATGGCCTAGGCCCAGGATATTTGCAGGACCATCTGCTGCCGGGAACGACTTCCCATCGCCCAGTGCGCTCACACAGAGAGGGCCTCCTCAGGGTGCCGTCCGCCAGACAATGTCGGCTGGCGACCCCCAGGGGGAGGGCCTTCTCTGTGGGAGCACCAGCCCTGTGGAACCAACTCCCCCTTGAGCTCCGGATGGCCCCGGATCTCCGGTCCTTTTGCCGCGGCCTTAAAACATTCCTTTTTCATCAGGCTGTCCTGGACTGACGACAGGGATTTTAAAATGTTTTTTAATTTTTAATTTATTAATTTTAATTTTGGGGGGGCTGTTAATTTAATTCTTCTTAACTTTTTGTATCATTGTATTTTATTGTTGTTAGCCACCCTGAGTCCTTCGGGAGATAGGGCGGCATAAAAGTCCCAAAAATAAATAAATAAATAAATAAAATTCTGTGCTTATAGCTGTTCATTCTTACTACAAATGATAGTCTAGTATAAGGATGAAAAAAGTCTAGCTCTTCAGATGTTGCTGAAGTACAAGTCCCAAGACCCATTGGCTGCTGCTGTAATTCCTCTGTATTTGAAAAAACTGCTTTACACATTTCTGGTTTTAATGAAGTAATTAAATGTGTTAGCTAATGTTTAAATCCTCCATCCTACATATTTCATTGCTGATTGCCATCAGGTAATTTAGATATCCACATGAATTATGAATGTCTTCTATACAATTTTAATGTTGATTGTTTCAAAGTTTCAAGAATAATAAACTTGAACAATAGGCACTGGGAATATATTCAGATATTGTTGAGCTACAGCTTCCAGCAGCGTCAATCTACATGGCCAGTAGTGAAAGATGCTGAAGGTTTTAATTTGAATTTCCAAATGTAAAATTGCTTAACTCTGTGGGTCTTTTTTTTAACAACACAACTACCAGAAGAATTAAAGCAATCCTAAATGCATTCTATGATTATGTATAGCACAAATTATTCCAGTTGATTTCAGTTGATTTCAATAATGTGTCTCTCTTTAGCTTTGTTTAGCTATTTCTGAATCAAAATAAAGTTTGGTATTAAAAAACTTTAATGGATGATAATAGAAAAAGAAACAACCACTTTATAATATATATCTGAAAAACTAATTAAAATATATAATTTTACCTAAAAGAAAATATTAGTCTATGTGGGAATGACCATTCCCTAGGCAGTGACTCTGGGCCCAGTCTCCCAAAATTATTCCCACATACCATTACTGATTTTTGGCTCACTTACATAGTGCTTGCTAATTAATACATACAGGTATTATAGAGTTTGATGCTTTGCACCTTGATTTTTGAATCCAATTTTCTGGGTTGGCGCTCTTATTTCTATATAGGATGCTGTATTTCAGCAACATCTAAAGGTCCACAGATTTGCTACTCAGCCTGCATTGTATGCACTCTGTATTACTCAGAGGAGACGTCAGACTTGGAGCCCATATAATGATGCAGGAGGACTTACATTTCAAGTCCGAGTCAAAGGCAATTGTTAGAGAAGAACAAGAAAGCAGGGAGCTGAACCACGGAACCCAAAAGAACAAGAATATACAAGAGCTAGTAGAACTTGTTTCCCAACCAACAAGAACATTTCCTCAACCAGAGCCAAAGGCAAGCCCAAGGACACATGGCCAGGCCTGGGTCTGAGAAACTTTCACTTGCCAAGGACACATATCTGACTTTTGTTTTGAGACTTGCAGATATTTTTCAGTTCTAGTCTCTAAAATGTTTGAAAAGTTTGAAATATATATGCTTTATTTGAATATATTGCTTTCCATCTCAAGGCAATGTTATTTTCCCAATTCCTTTATGTAAACTACTAGAATTACATAAGTAGGTACATATATTTCAAACAACATATTTTAAAGTGCTGTTCTGCTGCTTAAACTAACAGTTGCTAGAACAAGTTCAGTCTAGATGCAGTTGCTTTAGCAAATCCTGATGTCATTGTGGTTTTGCTGTAGTGTATTGAGCCTTGGTTTAATTGTGGTCGCGCAGTAGCTTATTGAATTCTATAATTACATATCTTTGGATGTTCTCATTCCTATTAGCCAGTGACATGACATATTTAATTGGCACTCTTCTTTATGTGTCAAGAGATAAAAGTGATTAAAAGTGATAGAGTACTTCAATGTTCAGCCTGGCTGGGGAAATTTGATAGTTCAAGGCCACACATCTTAAAATTACTGAGCTTGAAAAAACTGGTCTACTTAATTTTCAGTAGCAATATTTGCAGGATAGCCTCGAATTTTGTATTTGCTTGTCCTGCAAAATTGCATTAGCATGGAGGTTGAAGTTAATGAGATGAGGTGATATTTGAAATTGGAAGAAATCACAAAATATAAGTATTGTGCTGCATATATATAGATAGTCCTTGATTTACAACAGTTTGTTTAGTGACTGTTCAGAGTTACAACAGCACTGACTTATGACTTTTTCACACTTATGACCGTTGCAACATCTCCATGGTCACATGACCAAAATTCAGATGCTTGGCTACTGGTTTATATTTATGACGGTTGCAGTGTCCCGTGGTCATGTGATCACCTTTTGCAACCTTCTGACAAGCAAAGTCAATGGGAAAGCCAGATTCACTTAAAAACCATGTTACTAACTTAACTACTGCAGTGATTCACTTAACAACTGTGGCAGGAAAGGTCATAAAATGGGGCAAAACTCACTTAACAAATGTCTTGCTTAGTAACATAAATTTTGGGCTCAATTGTGGTCGTGAGTACCTGTATTATATTTTGCAGTATTTCATCACTGTAGCATGCTATGGACTGAATTGGGGTATAGGAAGAGGAGTCTGTTTTGAAAAAGGTCTTTTAAAGACTTGGCAGCCAGCAGTGTTTTGACAGCACGGCTCCTTTAGAGGCCAGTATCCCTCCTCTTGGGATAATAGAATTATTCTGGCGAAAGAGGCAGCCACAGTGTGGACACCTGCATTAACCCAAACCCTTCCCTGATTAATAAGGGAAGGAGTTGTACAGGAATAGCTCAAAACGCTGCTAAATGTAGTGTTACCAAGAACCACAAGTATGGTTGTTTTGACTGAATGTTTTGATTATATTTTACATAAATATGGTTGTTTTGATTGAATGTTTTGATTATATTTTACCATTTAATGCCCCATCTTTTGTTTCCGAGCTCAATGAGTTAAATCAGTGGACGAGTTCAGGAGTCCTTGAATTACCTTGCTTTTCTCCCTGCTAAGAGATTTAGTAAATAATGCCTTAGATTTCTGAAGAGCCCAGCAGGGTGACCCAATGTCGTGGTAGAATTTGTTCACGTTAGTTGAAGTTGTTATTTAAGAAAAAACAAGAAATTTGACTTTGGGGAGAACCCTACAAGATCCTGTAAACTTCCTCTCTAATGTATTTTTATTGTAAGCTTCCCACTGTGGAGAGTGAGATGGGAGGCATATAAATTAAGTAAAGAAAGAAAATGGTTAAAAAATATTTTACAATATTGATTCTAGGGAACTTGTTACCTATGTTCTTATCTGCTTAACAATGTGCAGCTTTCAACAGTGTTCAGGGCATCAGTAACACAATGCTTTCTGACATTTCAGAATGTCACACCCTGTAATTGTTGCATCCTTAATTCTACTTTTTCGCCCTCTCTTTTTTTTCTTTTAATTTCCAGAATGCATCAGCCAAGAACCAAAAGACATAGATCCAAATGAAGATTGTAATTGTAAGTTATAAACCTTATTTCATCTGAAAACTTGCTCATAAACCGTGTTTCCCTGAAAGTAAGGCCTACCCCAAAATAAGCCCTAGCTTGATTTTTTGGGTGGGCCTAATGTAAGCCCTGCCCCCAAAATAAGCCCTAGTTTTGGGGCGAGGCACACACTTAAAAATCAAGCTAGGGCAGGGGTAGGGGTGTAGATCTGCCCCCCGCCCCCTTACCTTGCAGCCAGGCCTCTCCTCACCAGCCCACTTCTTCTGCAGCATCTTCTGCAGCCAGGCCTGCATTTCTGAGTCACAGGACTTTCTGGAAGGCCTGTGCAGCCAAGAACTGAGCTATGGATTCACTCTGCAAAGTAGTCGGCTGCAGAGGCCTTCCGGAAAGGCCTGACTGCAAAATGCAGGCTGGAATGCAGCTGCAGAATGAAGCTGCTCTTTTGGCCCCAGAAGGAGTGGACCAGCTGGGCGGGGCTGTCACTGCCGGAGGTGAGTACAACATCCCCCAAAATTAAGACCTGGTGCCTCTTTTGAAGGCAAAAAAAGAAAAAGAAAAAAAAGATCCGGTCTTATTTTCTGGGGAAAATGGTAGCACTAATAAAGAACTATGTTTTGAGAGATTAGAAAGAGCAAATCTGCTGTTTTCTTGTGGATAATAGGTCTATTCAGAACAAGTTATCTAAACCCTTAGTAATGAGAGGGAATCTGTCTGTTAATGATGACGATGCTAAAAGTTGTAATCCAAGACATCTGGAGGGCAGCAAGTTAGGAAAGGTTGAACCTACAAAGAATGACTCCAAGGATTTGGTTTCCTTCTTACATGTATATATATGGCTTTATTGTTTGGTGTAACACTAACATAGTGCACACAAGCAGTACAGTTGTATGACAAACGTAGTTTTATGACACCATTTGAACAGTTTTGTTATTTGCTATAGTAATAGATAACATTTTCTGAAAATATCTTTTTGTCCCATAAATGTTTTCAGTAGACCCATTCTTTTTTTTTAATATACAAAAACTAACACTTTAAACTCTTCCATGTGTGCTCTGTTTTGTTTAGCTTGTGGGAGTTGTGTAATCACATTGCTGGAGGATTTGAGTACAATGGGAAGTGAGCTCCGAGTGATTGAATTTCAAATGCAAAGTATCAACGCTAGTGCCCAACTGCTGGGCCAGATGAAGCACCTGGAGGTCCGTAGCAAGCAACTGGAGGTAACTTGAAAAAAAATGGTTTTCCATGGGATTGGCTACACTTTCCAGAGGTTGAATACATTTCTGAAATGTGCTTTAGAAATCTCATATTAAATGCTCTTATGGGGCTGGAATATGATTCTGAATTTTCATGAGACCCATTCCATTGCTCTTTCTAATGCCACTTCAGAAGAAAGACCCTAGCAGCCAATTCAGATTAGACTGTTGGAATATATATTGCTCAAAAAAATAAAGGGAACACAAGATAAGACATCCTACTATTAAATACAGTACATTGTGTTGTTGTTTAAGTGTTCCCTTTATTTTTTTGAGCAGTATATTATTCATGGATCTGTCTTAGAAGCCTTCTTTAAAATTTAACTCAGCCCAATTCCTGCACAACTTCTGCTCACTTCGTGGACGTGTATTTTTGGCAGCTGTATAGAAATGGTTTGCCATTGCCTTTTTCTGGTTAGTTACTCAAAAGCATAGTGCTAAAGCTTTGCTTGAAATGGAAATAAATGAACTTTTAGCCTTGGGATTTGATGACTAGAACTGTTTATGCCTGCAGAAGAACTGCACGGTACATTTTATTCTAGTTCAAAGGAGCATTGTATTCAATCCTTGAATCTGTACCAAAGAAAGTTGGAAGTTACTCTTTCCTACAGCTTTTTGTTCTTTCTTGGCTGCACCCCAAATTTTGCTTTTTCTCTGCCCTCTTTCCTCTCTTCAACTTTATTTTTTTTTCATTTTTGTATTTTATATTTTTGTTGAAGTTTAATAAAGTTTTGTGGAAAAAAATGCATCTGCTAAATTACCACCAGGGATATCTTGTGAGAATAGTCATATCAACTGCAAATTCATTTCCAAGCACAATTCAAAATAACCATAGATGATTGGGAGCCAAGTCCTTTACCTACTCTATCTTCTCCTATATGAGCATCTTCTGAATTATTTCATGTTTGAAAGCACTTTCATGCTACCCATAAAAGATAGGCAGAAGGTAGGCTGGAGAAACAAAAGAGGATCTTTTTGATTGCAGCCCTTCACTTTTAGAATATCCTCAGCTAGAGTCATCTATTCTTTTGTCTGCTTTGATTTAGCAAAGCAGAAACTTTCTAAATCATTGAAACTTTCTAAATAACATTAGAAATGTTTGATTCTGCTCTTATTGTTTCTGGCTTTTCTTATAATTTTATTTTATTTATTTTTATTTATTTTAATCCCATTTATATCCCGCCCTTCTCCGAAGACTCAGGGTGGCTTACAATTTAAGCACAAACCAATGTGCTTAGCAATAGCCTTCATTCTATGTATATGCCTGCTTATTAGGGCTTTCACCCCCCCCCCAGCGGCATTATTACAAAGTCAGCTTATTGCCCCCAACAATCTGGGTCCTCATTTTAAATACAGTGCTATGACATTGCTTTTATTTAAATGTTAATCATAGCCTATGAGTTTCCTTCAAAATAGAAATATTATAAATTTAAATAAACAAGGCCTCATTTCACAGGAAATTGCAGCTGTTTATAAAGAGCATCCACTATTATTCATTGTCCACACAGAATTTGGTAGATTTTTAAAGCTGTTGAAATCAGCACGTTTAAGATTCCATGTATTCTGGCCCCATTGCAGATGAATTTCTAACATTTCCCTTCTTTTTCCTCATTGCTATCAGAGTTTGTGACTTTCAAGTCTCAGGGCACCCAGGCAACATTTTTCTGTTGAATTCTGCCTTACAATTTAGTAATCTCTTCATCTACTAATGGCAGTAGGAGCTGATTTGTAAAGTTTCATTCCAGCGCTTTCCTGTCCAGTACATTTTTCCTAATTCCATATTGTATTTGTGTTCAGTTTGCTGATTCCCATTTTGTTTTGCCTTTATTTTCAGAGTCTGTTGAATCACTCTCGTTCTGTCATTAAAACGCAAAGTTCAAAGGTAGATGAAATGGAGACAAGTTTATTTCACCTTAATCAAAATATTAATTCTCTGAAAGAAAAGGTAAGTGTTTCAGTCTTATACATGTTGGTATCAGTCCATGGCCTTTTAATAAAAGTTTGTGTTTACTGATCATATTTCAAGGTATTTCAAGACCATGTCTCAAGGTATTTTTAATAAATGGCAAAATGTTACCCTAATGTCCATATTGTGTCGGGTGGAGAAATGCAGCTCAGATCCAGAAGATCTGAGTTTTGTTCCTGCATCCTGCCGAAGGTATTCCCTTCCATGTGTGGACATCTTTTGGCAGGCAGTTTTTTGCCAGCCCTTAGAGATAAGAGGGACCCCAAATCCAAGCGGAGAGTGGAGAGGCAACACAATAGGAAAGGCAGTACAGGTGCCTCAAGTGGCTGGGGGAAGACTGGTGCATACTCCACCTGACATCTCTCACTCAGGAGTTGAAAACCTGGCATGGATTTTAGCAGGGAGGATTTTCAACTCTTAAAGGGAGCTCCTAGGGCCTCTCTCTGTCATGAGGTATCCCCATTCTGTATCTATACTCTGTCAGCTTAATGACCTTCATAGTCATTTAACAACCACAACCAGGAGTGCCAGGATTGCAGTCATTGAGCAAAGCAATTGCATGGGGAATCATGTGACATCTTCCTTAACGACCACTTCACTCAACAATTGAGATTCCAGGCTCAATTTTGGCTGTAAGTCAAGGACTATCTGTAAGCACCATTTGTTTGGTGCAGCCTTAACTTCAAATAATTGCTGAATAAATTGTTGAAACTCGAGGATTACCTGTAATTGTATCATTTCTTTTATATTTCTGTTTGTCAATGTAATTGACCAGAGATATAAAATCTATAGAAGTGTTTCACTTTGGGTATTCTCTCTGTCACTGTTTGTTAGTGAGAAACTTGGTGATCATCATAGAGTTTCCCCCTCAAAAGTATACTTTGTTGCATCTATCCTCCAAAGCTTTGATTTCTATCTTGAGTAAGCAGATTTCTCACAAGTTATCAATACTTGTTTTTCCATCATGTTTTACTTACGTTTTATTAGTAGTTGCTTATCTGTTCCTTTGCTTTTGTATCTTTATTCTTGTGTGATGTCTGTTTAATAATTCTGGTAAATTTTATGCAATGAATACATTTTTTTAAAAAAAATCTTTTAAGAATAGCTAAAAAATGCCAAATTCATCCTTTGGCCAAATTAGTCATATTAGAATAGCAAATTATGCTAGCTTCTACCAAGACGTGTTAATGAAGTACAATGGTACATAAGCACCCAAATAAATCAATAATATTAACTACTTTTAAATCAAACTTTTACTAATGTTATCTCATTTTTATTTCACTATCTTAGGCTGAAGATAATTACAAGAAAGCACAAACTCTTTCAAATAATTTTAGTAAAACTAATCAAAGAGGAAAAGCTTTAATTTCAAAGATCCAATCTATTCTCATCCATATCAATGGTAAGAGTAATGCCTTTTCTTCTACATTAAGGTTGAGGAAATTATGTCAGTCTGCGAACCAAAATAATTCACCAGTACCATAGCAGGCAGTTCTCAATTTGTTTTCTTTCATGCATTTGGGGATTTTTACACTTCATTTAGGCTTTAACCATTTTCTGCTTTACATCAGTGGAAGCTGTTTAAAAATCTTATTGCAGTAGTATTGGGAGCAGTTTTTGAAGTCTGTCTTAGTAAAAAATGTTTATTACTATCCTCCTCAATACCTTGCACTGCAGTAATAAAGTTTTGAAACAGCTTCTATTCACAACAAACTGAATTTATTTAAAGTCTTACACAGCCCCCCCGAAAAAATGTTTATGCATAATACCCCCAGGAAAAGATGCAATTGGTGCATCAGAGGGTGTTTTGTAAAATATCTTATGGCTTTGCCTTCTACATGCTGTTCAAGCAGGAGCTAAAAATCCAGAAGAACTTCCAGATTGTAAACCAGCTCAGTATATGTGAGTATGACCCCACCCAGAGCTAACATATAGGTAAAATATATCTGGTTTCAGAATAATTTCAAATCTACAACTATGCCATTGTGGTAGGGTTCAACCTGGGCCTGTTCCTTCCATCTATTTCCTAACCACTTCCAAGCACTGGGTTAGGACCTTCATTTCCTGTCTGCCCTGTCAAAAGTAGAGGCATACAGGAAAGCTGAATTTGTATACCAATGATGATAGGTCACCCTATATTGACAAATGATCTTTTCTAGCGGCTTAAATTAAATGCTAAATCATAAGGGGAAATGGCTGAGTTCTGCAGTGTCCTATAGCACTCAATTTCTATGCCTCACCAACTGGAAGTAACTGCTCAAGAAGGAGGAGAATCCCTTAGCCCTTGTGTTTGGCTTAGAGGGATACCCCAATCAATGCTGGGTTTCATTCCTTCTTCCCTGGCCTTTAAAAGGTTATCCTCTAGGACAGGGGTCAGCATCTTGAAACAGTGAAAGAGCCACTCGGAACTGGTTCCCTCACAAAAGGAAAAACTGGGAGCCGCAAAAAATGCGTGCACATGCGTGTACATGCGCGCATGTGCAGAACAGGGTTTGACTGAAGAGTGGACACAAGGCGAGATATACACCTACCCTGCATATTTAAATTGATTGGTTGAACTTTTTTAGTCCCACTTTTTTTTTTGGACTGCACATGGCAGAGGACTTGGAGCCGCAGGAGACGGCTGAAAGAGCCGTATGTGGCTCCGGAGCCACAGGTTGCAGACCTGTGCTCTAGGGTGACCATTGCAGTTTCCATCTGATACCCAGATCTGAATTCTAGCTGTTATGATCTAGACAATCCATTTCTTCTAGAGTTCTCTAGATAGTTGCTAACTTACCACCTTCTCTATGATCTTCCCTAGAATGTGGATATTGGAGAATAGTTGTCTAAAACAGCCCAATCATTTGTTTTAAGACATGAGGCAATTTCCCTCCCCCAAGGATATGTTTGTCACCTTCATGAGAGCCATAACATCCATAGACTTTTTATCTTTGACTTGTGGGTTATCCTCTTGATACATAAAAGTGTCACACCTTGCTCATATGACTAAAAGGAGAGGGATCAACCTGGGACATCTGTCAAGGAAGATATATTATTATTCTAGAGCCATGTATTCAGGAGTAAGTCTCATTAAGCTAAATTAACTTTACTTCTGAGAAGCCATGGATAAGGCTGCAATGTTTTGATAAGCCTTGTGAACATTGGCAGTTTCTATCGACTGAGATAAATTAGAATGTTATTAATAATTTACTTATAGCATGTTGAACAGAAAGTTCCACCTTTCAAATTTAAAAGAGGGCTGTGCAACTGCCTGCAGGTTCTGTATTTTATCTGATTTTTGACTGGTTTGCTAGGGCTCCAGTCCAAGAAGAGGTCAAAGCAAGACAAAACCTATTATCATTAATATAGTTATTTCTCATATATTTAACAAATATATTTTAACAAATTCCCACAAATGGATGTGACTCCTGGAGAGACCTCCAACTGCACTGAAGAGCACCCGTCTGCAATCCTACTTTAAAAATACACCACATATCTTTGTAATAGGTAAAAGTCTCTTATTTATTCAAATTATGTTTTTTTTGTCAGTTCTCTTGGGACAGATAGACGACACTTCTACAGAAGGAACCTCTGTGTCTACCAAACACTCTGCAAAAGAGCTTCTGCAAGCTCAGCAAATGATCAATGAAATGAGAAGCCGTAATTTTGGCCAACAGCTAACAGAAGCAGAAAAGGAAAAAGGGAAAGCCCAACACTGTAAGAACTATAAACTGTAAATATTTTGGGTAGAAATGGCTTGATTGGATGAGGTGGGAACAGATGGAGAAAGACTGTTGCCTTATCTGGAAATGCTCACTGAGTTTGTCATGGGTGTGAAAGTAGTTGTGGTTTAATAATGAAGAAAACTGCCAATAGTCACTTCAAAAATATTGTACTTTGTTGCTGCTTGAAACTAGTTCAGGACTTGGGTTGAGCTTTTGCAGTCATATAGACTTTACAGAAAATTTGGAAATATAAAAATATACAGACTGGTTGGATAATTCCTATCTATATTTACGCTTACTAGGCCAGGTGATCTACCCAACTAAAAATAATTTCTTGATGAGAAATTAATTTATAGAAAGACTGTAAGATAAAAGGACTTGAAGGACCTAATGCTCATAGGATATTTGATTTATTCCTGTTTTGCTTTATTCATTCTGCATAGTGCTAGATCGAATAAGGAATGAACTAGAAAAGCGTAAAGCAAACAACCAAGGGCTCATTAAAATTGTGAGAGATTCACTAAATGAATATGAATCCAAGCTCAATGATCTTCATGAATCTTTGAGAGACGCAAAGGAACAAACCAAGCTAGCTGAAAATTTAAATGGAGAAAATAAACGCCTTTTGGAAGAGATTAAGGTAAATCTATCTACCTGCCTACCTACTTACCTATCTAGGCTTATGGTCTTTATGCATGTTGCATTAAATAGGGAAAATTCCATAATTTGGAGAAAATTTGGCAAAAACTATTGTAAGTGTTAATAGATTTGTTACCTGTCTCAAGACAATTCTGTAAAAGATCCTGTGAATTAGATTTCTACTATGTGGTTTGTTTGTTTTTTTGCTATTTTATTTTTTTAGAACGCTATAACATAGTTTACTTAAAGACATATTTAAGCAAATGTTTAGTCATCTGGCATGCCCCAGCCCATTCTTTTTGTCCTGCAAGTACCATGACTGACCCAATCATACCAGGACATGTAAAAAATATTATTTCACGTTCTGTTTCCTTGCCAAATACCTAAGATATTCATCACTGTTCAGTAAAAGAAATAATTATTCAGCAATGAATACAAGATAGATTTCATGCAGAATAGCATTTTCTCTTAGTTGCCAAACAGGCTCTTTTCAAAGAATAGACCTCCTCAAGTGGGAGGTCTTTCCTTTTGAAAATAGGCAAGAAAGAGTGAGGCACTGGACTTGTCTAGGGGCTAAATTCAGCCACAAAGTTGTCCTTTCAGGGCAGGGCTTAATGGATGGAAACTTCACCTCTGATATCCATGTCTCCATGCAGAAAGACAAAGCATAAATAAATCATGCACTAAGTGGATTGACTTTAGGGGATAAAAGGGACCTCATTCAAGTCCTTGAGGGCCATATGAACCCAGATGTTTGGTAATTTAAGCACCTAACAGCAGCATATGACCAAGGGAGAAAAATTCACAGAGATCCTCATAAATGAGGTTTAATGCCAAGTTACAAAATTTTAGTAACTAGAAGAGTATAGACCAGTCCTAGTTTGTTAGTGAATACATGAAGATGGAGTGTTGATGAACTGTTTGAACTTCTTTCTCACTGAATCCCTAACAAATGGATTGACATCTCGCTTAAGGGGCAAGACTGAAGCATCTGTCTTCTATTTAGCTGCCATGTTTTGAAAACCTCTCTCTTCTTTCCCAGACTCTGAGAATTCCGATATCTCGCAGAACAATGCCTCTGTTTAATTTATTTATTCGCTGAAGATGTTTCTGAGGAAATAGCTCAAAAGAAAAACCCTTCACTTTCACACCTCATGATCTACTGTCATTTTATACCAAATCTACATTTCCACCTTCTTAAAAAATGTTATACCATATCACCAAGTGAGATTATGAGGCAGATATTGGCTGAATTGCAAACCTTCTAATGCTTTGCATTTCTCTTCTGGAATCAGCCCAGCCACTTTCACCCCAATCATATTGATTTTAACCATTCCCAAGTACTGGGAGAGCAGCGGGTAGCCCTTCACTATTTTCAGGAAGTTGTTTTTCCATTGTTGGCCCAGTCGTCTGGAGTGGCTTCCTATGAGAAATGTGTTTGGCCTCAGTGCTGATAGAAGCTGTTTGAAACAAAGCTTTAACAGAAAGCACTTAGGAGCTGACACCAAACCTTCACCTCTTTTGGAGTTTAGGATTGTCTGTTGGCTTTATTTTATAAAATTTCTATTGTTATTGTTTTCCTTTTTATATTTTGAGCTACCAAGAGTCTGTGTATGATTGTGGCAGTATATAGAAATCATATTTTAATTAATATATAAATAGTAATTATACTATGCCACCGAACTTACTTCTGCATTAAAAAGGGGAATCACTTTTTATTTTTCTATCAGAAACAGACAGAAGAAATGACTGGTCAACAGAGTGCCATAAAGGATCTTCTGAATTCTGCTAAAGCATCAGTGTCTCAAACAAACAGTATATTTGAATTGTTCCAGAAGAGTAAGGAGGTAAATTTGAAAGAATTAATGCTTTTATGAGGCTGAAAAGAGGAAAATAACATTCATGTTATGATGAAAATAAGATTACCCATAATGACTTGGTTTGTAGATAGTAGTAACTGCTTGCAAAATACAGGAGCTGTTACTACTCACATGAAAAAAGGGATCTCTAGCTCATCTGTGAGGGACGCGGTGGCTCAGTGGGTTAGGATGCTGAGCTTGTTGATCAGAAGGTCGGCAGTTTGGCGGGTTGAATCCCGAGTGCTGCGTAGCAGAGTGAGCGCCTGTTACTTGTCCCAGCTTCTGCCAAACTAGCTGTTCGAAAGCACGTAAAAAATGCAAGTAGAAAAATAGGGACCACTACAGTGGGAAGGTAACAGCGTTCCGTGCGCCCTTGGCGTCCAGTCATGCCAGCCACATGACCACGGAGGCGTCCTCGGACAAGCGCTGGCTCTTCGGGTTTGAAACGGAGATGAGCACCAGCCCCTAGAGTCAGAAATGACTAGCACGCATGTGCGGGGGAACCTTTACCTTTACCTTTTTAGCTCATCTGTTGTATGCAATCTTCATATTGTGTTCAAATGCACAGCCATTTGGGTTTATATAAGAAATTAAAGCAAACAAAAGTTTGCCACTTGTTTCTTATAGATATGTAATGCATGTTAGTCACAGTTCATAAATTTCTCTTCTAATTCCAGGAATATGAAAGCCTAGCTGCCAATTTGGATGGAGCAAAGAAAGATCTGGATGAAAAACTAAAGAACCAGTTCTTATCGTCCAGTAAGGAACCTTTGGTAGTGAAAGCAGAAATGCATGCTAACTCTTTACAAGACCTGGCAAGAAAGTTGGATGAGTATGTCTTCAATTTTGTAAATAAATTGTTTTAGAATGGCTTATTCCTTGCTCGAAGTGTTTTATGCATTGGACTATGGTTCCTTTCTGGTGGAAAGGTAAACTATGTACTTGTGCTGAAACTGATTTAAGAGGAAGGGGGAGGTTGCTGTATTGTACTGTAGAGATGAGTGACGTTTAAGGTTCTGGGGGCATAATTAAGTTTCCCAAAGAGGGGTCCAAATAATGAAAAGAGTAAGATTGTTTTAAATTTCTGCAAATATTTTCAATATTTGGCTAATAATATTGATTCTGCAGATCCCTGAACTTTTGGGGAACTCCAGGGGTTCTTGAACCATGGTTTAAGAAATACTGGTTTAGACTATGCCCTCCCCTAGTTAATCCCATCCATTCCCATCCATCCCTGCGAGAAATAATCAGGGATGAAATTATACACATTTCCATTTTTAAAAAATCTGTTTTCTGAATGGATTCGTTTTTATTTCAAATTGATGATAGTCTCTTCTTTAAATGGCAGTAGAGTATTTCAAATTAGCCTATCATACAAAATATGCTGTGTTCAATAAAATAGCAAAGTGATAGACTATCCATCTCTCTTTCTTTCTTTCTTTCTTTCTTTCTTTCTTTCTTTCTTTCTTTCTTTCTTTCTTTCTTTCTTTCTTTCTTTCTTTCTTTCTTTTTCTTTCTTTCTTTCTTTCTTTCTTTCCTTCTTTCCTTCTTTCCTTCTTTCTCTCTTTCGACAGTAATTAATGAAAACCAAATTATCAACTGAAGTATTTTAATTTTCTTGATACCTGTACTCTATTTTGGCTTCCCACCACCACACAGACTCCAGAAGAATGCCAGCAAGAATGAGATAGTGACCTGTGCTGTGGGAGCTGCTAACACTTTTGAGAACATTACTGATATTATTAGAGCAGCAGAAGCATCAGCCAACAAAGCATCAAGTGCAGCAGATTCAGCTTTATCAGTAAGAGTATTCTAAATGCACAGCATACAGAATTGCTTTATATTTTAATACAAATAAATTCAATGAAAGAAGTAGATCTGAGATGTTAGCATTGTTTGGGAAGGCTGGGAAGGCCAACTGTAGAAACTTAGTCTGTCTGTATAAAACCTGAAGACAGGATTTTAGTTGTCTCCAATGAGCCCACTGCCTTAATGTAAGAGGCTAATAGGCTGAACATGTTCTACACTGTAAAGGAAAATGAGCAATCTAAGCAAAAGCTAATTCTTTAAGAGGAGTACCAACCAAACTATAAGAAGATCCCCAGAACTCTTCTGAATCCATGTTAATGGGCTGTTTTAATTGATCTTTTACCTCTGTAGAAAAGAATAGTCACTGCAAGCCTAAATCTCAAAGCAAGATCTGGTCTGATTATGACAAGGTAACAGATGTAGAACTATTTTCAGGCTGCCCTCCTCCTGCCCAGTAGAAAAATAAACAAACTTGACATGTTATCTGTTGCGCTTGTAGGACAGTAACATATTGAGACAGGCTCTAAGACCTCACATAACTTCTAGAAACCTGAAGTGCAATTTCTGGAGATTTCCCAAAGTTGGCACTAAATTGTAATTTTCAGTGTGACTCTTAGGAGAAATGATTGGAGACCAAGCTTATTAGATATATGTAGTTGTTCTCATCAGAATGCTGTTTAATTAGTTTCTTTGTCTTGGCTTTGCAACTATGTACCTTCTCAGTCTCCAGATAATTACTCTGCTTCAAATGAAATTTATTGGGGAAAAAGATAACATTAACTTACATTTGTAATTCCTATGGTATCTTTTTTCTTCTCACAAATTCTTAAATAAAAATAATTGCTGTGTGATCGCGTTGATAGGAAACACTAGAAACATCTTATATTGTCAGGAGATTTGTGAGGGATGCACTTGTTTTTTTTTGTTTTTTTTTACAAAATAGCAACAGAAAGAGAGAGAGAGAAAACCCTACAAGAAAACACATAAACCTATAATTAATGAAATTAAAGAAATAGACAAGGGGACGACAGAGAATGAGGTGGCTGGATGGAGTCACTGAAGCAGTAGGTGTGAGCCTAAATGGACTCCAGAAGATGGTAGAGGACAGGAAGGCCTGGAGGAACGTTGTCCATAGGGTCGCGATGGGTCGGACGCGACTTCGCAGCTAACGACAACCAAGAAATAGACATAAAATACAATAACATTACATAATCTAGTAACAATAGTACAGATAATAGTGGCAATCACCAAAATTTATAGTAATCTTCAGTCATAGGTAGGATGAATAGAACAAATGGTGGCACAAAAAGAGGCAATCTGGAAAGACTTACCAGTATTCTGGTCTGATAGAACCAGAGATACTCCCAGGGTAATTTTTTCAAATGTGATAGATAAAGAGAGAGAGAGAGAGAGAGAGAGAGAGAGAGAGAGAGAGAGAGAGAGAGAGAGAGAGAGAGAGAGAGAGAGAGAGAGAGAGAGAGAGAGTGAGTGTGTTTGGCTACTGAGATAAATAAACTTCAAAAGAAATAGATTTTTGTATTGTAACAGCAATATTTATGGAGCATATTGCTCTGTCCTGGCCCTCTTTCTGTGCCATTTGCCTCATTTTGCACCAACCTCCAGTTCCACGTCTTCTGAATTCACACAAAACAGTTACAGCAATTCTGCTACTGCTGGCTTCGATGCTGAATTTGTACTTGTTTTGCT
Source organism: Vipera berus (assembly GCF_964194415.1). Classification (NCBI taxonomy): domain Eukaryota; kingdom Metazoa; phylum Chordata; class Lepidosauria; order Squamata; family Viperidae; genus Vipera; species Vipera berus. The sequence goes on from NC_138204.1 coordinate 169,609,162, forward strand.
GTACAAACCTTTCACCTGGCAGTGCTTCATTTTCAGATAGTGGATGAAAAAGATCTGTCTGGAATGGCTGAAAGACTGAAAACCAACAGTGGAAAAGTGTTAAACAAAGCACGAGAAACACAGAAGACATTGCAAGGTATCATCAGCACACCATACGTTGCAAGCATTAGGAAACACAATAAAAAGCTTTACGTTTTCATCCTCTACTATTGTTCCAGGCCTGATCTTGTTAGAAGCTAAGTTATATTTACCACTGACGGACTCCTTTTTGGAAATTGGCAGTTTTCACATCAGCCTAGATCACAGTCACTATATTTGATAAAAAGGGTATAGTAGTTGGTGGTGAAAGTGCTTTTCTTTGTTTTAAGATGGCCTTTCAACAGAATGGGTTGAAACCGAGAAACAGACCTTACAAAACTCAAGCTAGTAAAAGCTGCGTGTGTGAGAAGGGAGGCTACAAAATCTAGTGGTTTCTTCCTCTTACAGCATTGGCAGCTTTAAGATGTATGGACTTCAACTTCCAGAATTGTTTGAACTGGATTCCTTCCATTGACTACCAGTAATTGTAAATTATCTGGGAAAGACTCTGAACCAATTCATGTGATATTTCTAAAACGCTCAAACCAGTCATATTTCAATGTAGTTAAATTTGCCTAGTGGGATTAAAGGGATAATGAATTTGGCTGTGATGAGTTCATGGTCTGGCCACCTGGGCAAAAGAATGACTAGAGGAAAGCAGAGAAACCTTATCAGAAAGCAGTGAGTTATAGGAACATGAATAGTAAAACTACTATTAGTATTAAAGTGAGGACAATCCATAGTTATCAGGATGATTTATAGTGGATTATTTTATAGATCTCAGTCCAGCACTTGATGATATGAGGAGCAAACTTCAGGAAGCCGAACGCAAAAAAACTACAGTACAGGGAGTTCTTAGTGCATTCCAAAATAATCTCCAGGGAATAAAGAGAGGTAAGTAATAGAAAGTGGGTTTTTACTAATGTACATTTTGTTGGATTTATTGTACACATTATTATTATTTTTATAAGCATTAAATAAAAAAAGAAAAGAAAAAAATGGTATAAAAATTACATTCTTACAATAGTGCAGAATCCAAACCTCATATATTTCAGTAGAGAGCATTTTACATTTTTTTGTATCTTAAAAATAAATGTTATCCTGAATTTATATGCCACTTTATCTGCCTACTAGATAATACAGAGAGCTTAATCACAATTGCAAATACTATGATTAAGAATGCCAACAATATTACTACAAATGTACTCAGTGAACTGGACCCAATTAAAGCTGGAGTTGAGAACATAAAGCAGACCTATGAAAATGTACAGATTACTGATTTCAACAAGGCTTTGAGAGAAGCAAGCCGTTCAGGTAGCTTTTTTCTTTTACATGGATTCCTTAAACTATTTTTAAATTAATGTTCAAGTTTTCATATGATATCTTTTATGAAAAAGGACAGTTGTTAAAACTCCTATTGAGTCATCACTTAGCAGACAGACCCACCTGTGAGTGTTATGGAACCAAACATTGTGGAGAATTTTCTGGAATGATCAAAACCCAAAATAATTTAGATCCTCACTCTAGAATTATACCTAGCAACACCTGTCAAAACTTAAATAGCATAGACATATGGAAGGCAGCTCTAGGATACCTAATTTTAGAGAATAAGAGTTTGATAAAATCTAAGCAGTAGTAAAATGTTTGAATCCCCTTCCTCCGTTTTAATGTCATAGTCATTGGGTTGAAGCAGCTGGGAATACAGCTTGTAATGATTTCAGGAATCAAGTCATGGGTAGGTTTAACTTCTTGTGGTGGTAGGTTTAGGTTTAACAGATCACATTGTTAAATTTAAGGAAGTTTATATGGTGAAGCAACTCTGCACAGGACTATCACTTCCTGCATCAGCCTCATTTTGTATATAGGAAAAGGTTCCACTTTCTGTTGTATAACACTGTTTGAGAGTGATTATTGGGCTTATAACACAATACTAGTCATGTTTCCTCCAAAATAATAATTCTATTTCCCAGTGGGTGTTTAGATGAGTCTCAAATTCCTCAACTTGAATGTAGGGTATGTGTTGTGTACTGGGTTTCTTGCAAGAAGGAGGAGAGACGAGAGAGTTCAGACAGGAACATTGCTTTATTGAATAACAGGAACTGAACTAGTAACCAAGGCTTCTACGCAGCTACTTATACTGCTGGCCAGTAGGCGGCAGCAAATAGGTTTGAAGGAACCTATTGCCGCCCTAGAGCCAACCAATGATTGTCCTGGAGACTGCATGTCTGGGAAGTCAGTGACCATTACACAGACTCCCTGATTAAGCAATCTCAAGCAGCATTCAAAGATGTGGAACAGTTCAAGTAAAACAGGCCCAATACATTACAGTATGGGTGAATAATTTTTGTAGTCCAAGATATTTGGAGGATGTGAAAGACTGAAAAAGGCTTCTCATATGTTTAATCTTAACAGTGTAGCTATTCCTTCTAGTTTGTGTTCTTGAAAACAAAATAGGGCATAGCAAGCTAGTCAATTATCATTTTCCTTTCCGTTCCCACTTGGGTTTAATAATTGACAAGTAATTAAACTAGTGTATTATTAATAACTAAAAATTAAGTTTATAGATATGTTAGCCATAATTTTAATAAGTACGTAGACTGGCAATCACTATGTGATATGTACTATCCTATATTTCTCCCTCATTTTAAAATGCTTTCAACAGTAAATAACTTAACAAGCATGCTCCCAGATCTGTTTAACAAGATTACAAATATCAACCAGCAAGTCATATCAACAAGCAATATAACTGAGAATATAAATCGCATCAGGGAGCTCATACAGCAAGCCAGAGATGCTGCAAATAAGGTGTGTGGCAAAAAATTTCTTGCTTCCTTTTTAAAAATTATTCTCACATACTTACATAAATATTCTTAGGCATCCTTTCTCAACATTATTTTATTTTGGATGCCTACATGGGTCAGGCCAATGGGGACAAGAGTAATATTCACAAAACTGTATAAGTCTAAGTTGGTTGAATTGTTTAAGAATGATATACTGTAAATACTGAATTCTGTGTAAGTTGAAGTTTTGCTTTGCTTCCTAAGTTTGTTATTACTTACAAACCTTATTTTAGGTGGCCATCCCTATGAAATTCAATGGCAAATCGGGAGTTGAGGTTCGACTTCCTGATATCCTGGATGATCTGAAGGGCTACACATTCCTTTCTTTCCTTCTTCAAAGGCCTAATGAAAAGGAAGACACGTCACAACCAGAGACACCTAACATGTTTGTCATGTATCTGGGTAACAAAGATGTGAGTATTGAATATTTCGTATTGAGCCATTATTGAAAAGATCATAACTCTATAGCCAAAATATATTTTATTTTACTATAATTTATTCGTTTTTTTCTGCAATTTTGATTTTAAGCCTAATACTTTTATTTTTTAATTTTACCTTTAACATTGCTTCTGAGGGTCGTTTTCTTTTTTAAACTTTGCTGGTCGCTGACCATAATTAAATAAATTTGAGGTGAAGGGAGGCATTCTGCTTGTTGCAGAGGCCATCTCCTCACCTTTGGGAAAAGTCATGGCTATAACATGGTCTCAATCCAGAACCTTTTAAGTTATTGGATTCTGTTATCTCTAAAAGCTCTTCATTCTTCCCCCCAAAAGGAGCCTCTTGTGGATTGCTATGCTGTATATGAGCTGGAAGCGCATTGTGTTTGTATCTTTGAACATGGCACTAGGCACCTTCTTCACTGCTGTTTAATTTGAGATAGCATTTTTAAAATTGTATAACCTTAATATGCCAAAAAAGATAAGGAAAAAAATCAGCAAACAAAACAAGAGAAAGAAAAAAAATCAGAAACAGAAGGAAAATAACAATAAATAATATTGTATTATGTATAGAGAATCATTAAGCTTAATTTTTAAATACATCCTTGAAGATCACATGAAATAATAGCAAGCAATATTGATTAGATCAATAGAAAATTCATAACTGAAAACAATGTAACAGTGTTCCAATTTTTTTAAAAAAAGAGTCTGTCATGAAAGAAATCATATGTAAGCAAAATGTCTGTCTACTACAGAATGGAGAAAGTATGTTTCTTTGGCAGACTCAGATTTTAAATCCTAAGACTTCTATTGTTTTGAATCAAAATATTTACTTTATTCTGGGCCTTGAGACATCAGTTCCATGTTTATGTATGGGGTTGTCTTGGACCTGTATATCAGTGATCATGTCTCACCAGTTTTAGGCACTAAACAATAAGCTGATCTAACATAAACCATACTTTTCTGTGACTTCCTCCACCCCAATAAATTATTTACTTGTTATTTTCAATGTGGGATTTATCATGTGAATAACGTTCAAAATTATCTTCCAAATATATCATTAATGCAGGAAATAAACAGAATTATAGCTAAAAATAGAGCCAAGCTCCTGTCATTATGTCAAAGCAGCCACATAATTACTTTCTAAAAACAGCAAATGTGTACTGTCATGGATTATTTAATTACCCATCCTGTTATAATTCTTCTAATTGGTTCTTTCAATGTAATGTTTTAAGCCTGTTGTTTCATGTGAAGCTTTGGACATTGTGTGTTTTCCATACGTTGTGAACCATATATGAAACTTTTAGACATGTATAAGTCTGATTCACCTTTTAAAGGACATTGGCTGAAATGAGCACCACTTCACCTTTTAATCTGTTAATCAGTAATTACTATGTGTGCATTTGTGTATGTACAGGTAATTTATTTATTTATTTTTATTTTATTTTTATTCCATTTATATCCCGCCCTTCTCCGAAGACTCAGGGCGGGATATAATCCCCGAACATTACGAACGTTCCCTTAGTGAATGTTTGAAATTACTCAATAAGCGCCACCTAGTGTTTACAAAAAAGTCCCAAAATTATGAATGTTGCTGCACCACAGCAGTCATTCACCCTTACAAATGACCCTCCCCCCACCCTGGGTCTCCCTAGAGAGTCTTCACTTCTTAGCTGTTTTGCTGCTTCAGGCCTTCTGTGTGTTCACAGAGAATGGAGATGTAAAATACTGCAAGATCACACAAGATCTCATGCCACTGATCTTGCATGATCTCACAGAACTTTAGGGCTCTGTTCTCTGCAAATGGAGGACTAGATGAGATCTGCAGCAAAAGGCTTTGCAAATGGAGGTAAGGGCTAAAACATTGAAGCTTTCCATCCATTTGCAAAGCCTTTGCCATCTTTGCAAAGAGCCTTTGCCGCCAAGAAGGGACCTCCAGAGCCATGCAGCCACCATTCATGACCTCCGTTCTGGGCGTTGGAGGCCTGCAGGAGGCCTTCCTCACCTAGGACAAACCTCCGAAGACCCGTTGCCGCTGCTCCCAACCTCCGTTCTGGGCATGGGAGGCCTGGAGGGGGCCTCCCCCACCCAGAACGGATCTCCAGAGACCCACTGCTCATTCCAGAGACCCATTCTGGGCATGGGAGGCCTCCGGGCTTCTCCCGCCCAGAATGGACCTCTGAAGACCTGTTGCCACTGCTCCCAAACTTCATGCTGGGCATGGGAGGCCCCTGGGCTTCTCCCACCCAGAACGGAAGTCAGGACCAATGGCAGTGGGTCTCTGGAGGTCTGTTCTTGGTGGGGAGGCCTCCTAGCCTTCCACACCCAGAACAGAGGTTGGGAGCAGCAGGAGAAGGTCTCCGAAGGTCCGTTCTGGGCAGGGGACGCTTCCTCCTGGTCTCCACCCAGAATGAAGATTGGGAGTAGCAGCAGTGGGTCTCTGGAGGTCTGTTCTGGGTGGGGGAAAGCATTATCTATCAGATAATTAAAGGGTTGTAAATACCAGGGTTCTGTGGAGAATTTGAACCATCCAATTAAATTGAATATCTATACTGAATTTCGATTTATCTCTAAGGCAGCTTTTGTCCCAAGGTGAACACAAGTTTATGTGGGAATTTATTTATTTTTTTTGAATCTTGCTTGCATACTCCTCCTTTGCAGGTGTTATGTTTGCTGATTTTTTTAAAAAAAGGATTATATAATTTGTTGTCTGAAGAATTAACTTAAGCTTTCATGTTTAGCGTTCCAGCTATATTGGTATGGCTATTCGTGGTGGTCATCTTATTTGCGCCTATAGCCTAGGAGGCTCTGAATATGAAATACGAGTGACGGAAAAAATGTATGAGAAAAACACCAGGGACATAGCTTTGGATCAAATCACATTTAAGAGGTATGGACCCTTAAAATAGATCCTTTCCAATTATTTTGCACTCATATTGGAAGTTTTATACATTTTTCTTCTTCTCTAGAATTTACCAGTATGCAGAATTAGAATACAAGCATGCTGCACCTTCAGATTTTTCAGTCAAATACGAACCTTTTCAAGTTCCCAGTAGGAATAGTAACAATCTTCTTAACTTGGATCCTGACAAAGTGGTCTTCTATGTGGGAGGATATCCACCAGAATTTACGGTAACGGCTTTATGTCTTATGCAAATATTAGAAAAAACAGATCATTATTTTTTGTAATCCAATAGATGACACCTCTCATAATTTTATCATATTGTTCTTACAAAAAAAGTACTTGGAAAGAATATCTCCACTGCAGGATATACCTCGAGAGGTTATGTTGTTTATTTTTGGTCAAATTTTGTGTCAAGCATTACCCAGCTTTGAAACAAAGAAGCAAAATTTTGAAAATGGAACAAATTACTCAGTTTCCATGATTTGTTTGATTTTTGGAGTTATAGAAAAAGGTTAAAATTTAATTTAATTTAATTTATTAATATTTCTATACCGCCCTTCTCCCGAAGGACTCAGGGCGGTGTACAGGGCAAGAATAAAACACAGAGTTACAAAAATTAAAAGATAATTAAATACATGCCCATAAAAACAGTTGGTACATTAATAAAAACCCCAATAAAATGATAGTAAAAAACCCCACCAATCCCCCCTCAGGCCAGGCCGGCTTGTTCGAACAGGTATGTTTTCAGATCGCGGCGAAAGGAGCGAAGATCGGGCGCCGTCCGGAGCTCAACCGGTAACTGGTTCCATAGCTCTGGGGCGCCCACAGAGAAAGATCTCCCCCTGGGGGCCACCAATCTACATTCTCTGACCGGTGGCACCCTGAAAAGTCCCTCTCTGTGGGAACGCACAGGGCGGAGGGAAGTTGACGCCGGCAGCAGGTGTTCCCTAAGGTACTCCGTACCCCTGCCATGTAGGGCTTTAAACACCATTACTAGTACCTTGAATCTCACCCGGAAGACAACTGGCAACCAATGCAGCTCACGGAGCAGAGGTGTGACATGGGAGTATCGGGAAACTCCCAACACAACTCTCGCGGCTGCATTCTGTGCCAGTTGGAGCTTCCGGGTGGTCCTCAAGGGCAGCCCCATGTAGAGAGCGTTGCAGTAGTCTAGTCGAGAGGTCACGAGCGCGTGAGTGACCGTGCATAGATCATCCCGGCTTAGATAGGGCCGCAACTGGCGCACCAGGCGAACCTGGGCGAAAGCCCCCCTAGTCACAGCTCCTATGTGGTCTTCCAGAGTGAGCCGTGAATCTAGGAGGACTCCCAAGTTGCGAGCCCTATCTACGGGGGGTAATAATTCGCCCCCCATAGCGAGAGGTGGAATGTCCGAATAAACCTGGGATGAAGGTATGCAAAGCCACTCGGTCTTGTCGGGGTTGAGTTGAAGTCTGTTCCTCCCCATCCAGACCCGAACCGCCTCCAGGCAACGGGACATCACGGTGAGGGCATCACTGGGGTGGTTTGGGGTCGAAAAGAAAAGCTGGGTATCATCAGCATACTGATGATACCCAACTCCAAAACCACGAATGATCTCACCCAGCGGTTTCATATAGATGTTGAACAGGAGAGGCGAGAGGACTGACCCCTGAGGAACTCCACAAATGAGAGACCTCGCGGTCGACCTGTATGTATAGATTTGTCAAACCTATTGCATTTTTTTAATAAATATAAAATCAATTTGATTTCAGAAGCAGATTTCTTTAAAAACAAGAATACTTCAGTTTCCTTGAAGCATCTGAAGCATCTGCTTAAGGCAGGCTTCAGTTAAATTATATTACCCCTGTGGTGTATTAGGCAAAAAAAGAAGCCATTAAAATTCCTTAAAATAATAAGTATAAAATAATTGATTTAAAGTTACTATTCCAAATTCTGCATATACTTTCAAGTAAAGTAGGGCCATCTATTTTTAGAGTAAAATTGAACATGGTCAATTCACGGAGTTTTCTTGGCCACATTTTTGGAAGTGACTTGGCATTTGCCTTCTTCCAGGATGTTAGAGAGAGGCTTTTACCTCATGCCTAAGGTAGAATGATAACTCATGGTCTCCTGTTTCTAGCCTAATACCTTTAACCACTACACCAAACTGGCTCTCAAATATAATTGCAATCCTTATAATTAAAGAAGGGGGAAATCCACATCCACATGTAACTTGCTTTAGAAAATTAATCTGAACCATTTCAAAAGATATTCAGCTTCTAAAGATTTTAATGTAGCAGAATCTAATACATCTTGACTGAGATGGATAAATTATGTATGTTAACACTGCAATGATCTAGCCAACAAAACAGTTAATAGTGTCTACCTTAATTAATGATATGGGTCTATACCTTTCCATGCAATTTAGAATCTTTACCTGATTTTAAATTCAGTTTATATAAGCCTCATAAAAAGATAAAGGCAATTACTCATATGTAAACTATTTAGTATAAATCTTTTAGAATATCAGGCTCAAAATATCTATAAAATATTTATACCATTTAATAGGAAAACCATTTAGGCTGGAGGCTTTCTACTTTTCACCAGCTGAATTGTCTCAAATATCTCTTTAAGTTTCAAAGCTGCTCTCAAAATCCCTGCACAATTCTGTAGTAACAGTTGAATATCAAATTTACTCAAAATATTACTTGTTTGCTGTTGATCTATCATATCATCAAGATCATAAAATTACTTATATTAAAATACATTTGAAAAATTGTAAATTAATATATCTGTGATTCTCTGCCCATTTATCTTGTGTTTCTCTTGTTTTAAATAATGTGCTTATTTAGCACATTACCATCTTTTTCATTACTTTCCCAATATTTAACTTCAATATTTTCAAAGAAAATTTGAAATCTAACAATCTAAAAATTATCCATCTGCCACTTGGATGAATGTAAACTGTGGGATTCTTTGCACATTCCAGTAAACATTCTTTAACTATATTTTCCATAAATTTGCAACCAGGTATTCTATTGTTGCTTATCACAGAGACAATAACCCACCTTATAAGCCTTATATACATCTCTTACAATCAGGCTAGTTAGAATTTCAATTACATTCCAAAAAAACTCCTGTTTGCTGCTTGATATAACCAAAAATTATCATCCCATGTAAAAAAGACTTAAAATATCATATACCATTAGCTGGAGTACTGTCTGTTTTCTTTCTTTCTTCAGCATGGTGTGAACAGGAATGCAATGCTCTGATTACAGAGAGTCCTAAACCTACAATCACAATTGAGCTCAAAATTTCCATTCCAACTTCATTTGTGAATGAAGGCATGCTATTAACTGTATTTATTTTATTTAGAATATGAAATTGGGGGGGGGATTTTGCTTATTCTAGAACACCCCTTTTTCCGCTCCCCTGCCCCTGGAGGCAATTTCAGCCTCCTGTTCCAGATGTATGTTTGTTGGCATCCTTTAGGATTTATTATCCCGTTTCTTCCACTTCATTTATCACTCTAGCTTCCAACTATGGCTAGAGGCTTTGTGAGAAGTATTTGATTACAAACTTGACTTGATACCACACTATTTTCACAGTTTTCCTATACTGTAAGGATGACAACTTAAGAGCCAGATCTTTATCTCTGTGACAAATGTGTCAGTGTGTGGGTTTTTTTATTATTTTGCAACCAATGAGAAATATGTACTGGATAGAAGAACTGCTCTCAATCTATTTTCTTTTCTTTTTGCATTACAGAGTGACAGGGTTTGTTGCAATAGTTTTAGATGGGACACTGAGGGGATAATTGATTTTGCATACCTATAGATCAGCTGAAGAGTAAACACCAATTGTCTCATCATTTTCTCTGCCTGTTTTCTTTATTCTGAAGAACAAATATAACTGCATGGTTGACTTCAAAATAAGTTGGAGGAATTGAGGAATGTTGTGTGGAAGTGTGATTTTTAGTTTAGGCTGAACATTCAGTGAATCAGTAAATCCCAAATATTCAAAATTATTTTTGCAATCTTAAAAGCCAAAACTTTTCTTTTTAAGTTCTTTTAATTAAGAATGAGAATTTTAAGGATATGGAATTTTGAATATAGTTATAATGATTGGGTCTGTGCAATGCAATAATGAAAATGCATTGGGGGCTACAGAATCTCATGACAATTGCAATTTCTATGTTTATATAGTATTGAGCATGATAGAAATATGCTGCTATTTTTTTCTTGAAGAGTATTCTTATTTTTACAGCCTCCTAGTACACTGGACTATCAACATTACAAAGGCTGCATTGAATTAAACAGCTTAAATGACAGAGTTTTCAGCTTATACAATTTCAAGAGGACTTTTAATCTTAATACTACTGCGGTGCAACCATGCAGGAGGTAATTTTTTTAAAACTAGATGTGCTTTAATTATTATGGAATGTTATCAAGCACAATCTATCACATTCTGTTTCTCCTATTCAGATATGGATAGTTTTTTTTATCAGCCTTACACCTCTATGTATCTTTTAAAATCATATTCAGATTTTAAGTTGGTCACGTACATAGCCATGCTACTCCTTGTTCTTCCACCTATTGGCGTCTGATCTACAGTAAAGTATTCCTCTCCATTTAGTGAGGTATTATTAGTTATCTGTAAGATCAAATATAGGTGGCTGAAACTTTTAGCGGTTTGTTATTATTATGATTTTTGAGGATCTGCATGGTGAAACTATGTAACCCCCCCCCCCAAAGGGCAAAGAAATATTTTCTGGCAAGTGATCAGAATTAATATTGAAGGGCTCCTTTTGGCTTTGAGCTTGGGTGACTTAAGTACCCTCTGGAGTCCTTGACTGAGACACCTCCTGAGATAGTAGTTTCAAAATATCTTTCAGAGTGTACTGACTCCAACGATGAAACCTTGGAGACGGAGTCAGTGGCATTAATATAGAGTCATAAGGAAAAATGGATAAAACCTGCATGGTGCCAATGTGATGCAAGCCTTAATCTTTTCCCACATGTATTGTGACAATATGTGCATGTATTAAAGGGATAAAGTTCATGGCACAGCACTGTTCCTGTCCTTTTTTTATGAAAGAGGTAGATCCTATGGATGCCTCTGGGTTAGGTTCATTTTTGAGGAGACCAATGCATGATGTAGGCTGCCATTGGCTGGGCATTTTATTACCACTTGAAGAATGCAGTCAGTGAGAGCAGAAGGAATTAGACTAACAACAGTTAAGCTTATTCACAACTTTTTTTTTCTGTATGCCAAAGTTCTCCTTCACATGTACAGTAGAGAACCTATATTTCAATTCCCACTGAGCTTCAGTTAAAATATTACGTGCATTCTCTGATACTTTCCTCATTCTGTGGTTGAGCTTTGACATTGCATTAAGCAATGGTTTGTTTGCTTTTGACTTCATATGTATCATCCTTTGCGAGGTAGTCAGATGAGAAGCACACCCAGAAATACTAGTTCTATCTTTATTATAAGGTTACATTAGGAAAATCTTGCAAGTCTGAAAGTACATCTCTCTCCCCTCCCCTTTACAATCCAACAAACTAAGGAAGGTCACTTTTGAGATGTTGGCCATATCTACATTCCTTCTAATGGCTGAGCTGCCTCTTATTTAACACTCGTGTAGTCTGCAGCTCTTCACCCTGTCTCTCCAAGATCATTCATACATGCCATTGCAATATGTTAGGTAGGACTTTGCGTAAGCAGTTGGATCAAAACTTGGAACTGAATTGCTGAATCGATTCAAAGTGGCAGGTTACGTGGATCCCTTCAAATAGATTTAGACTTTGATTAACTCTTGTGCAGGTGCTATAAGCTTCCTGTTGAAGCAATGTGATCCACACACTTCAAATCAAAGTTGAATTGCAAGTGTATGTTATTTATTTGATATATATTCCACCTTTCTTCAGGTTTATGTAGCACCTTTTCCTTCAGTTCCCCTTCCCTCCCCTCCCAATGCACTGGAGGGGTCCCAAGTCACCCAGAGAACTTCAGTGGCTGAAAGTGGAGAACCTGAGTTCCCCTACAGTATCCTAGTTCAGTCTTTGAGCCATTGTCCCATGCTAGCTCTTTATGCCTGAGCTCTTTATGAGAACACTGGTCATGATTTTGAAACGAGGACTGGTGCTTAGCATGATGTTTGAATTGTGACTTATTCAATAAATACGTTTGAAACAAAAACAGCTTAGGGCAATTCGTGAAGCGAGTTTTGAAATTCAAGGAAATTTGTTCCTCTGTAGGTTGAAGAAAGATAAAGGAAGTTTGGTTAACTTTCACTTTCTTCTCCGACACAGCTTTATTTTAGAATTCAAAAAACCAAGTGTAAGCTATTATTTAAACTTCATAAATGTGCAATTGGACTGTTAAAAAGAATAAGAAAACAAATTGAAGGAATGATTATATCTTTAACATATAGTTTACTTCCTTATGAAGGGAAACACAATTTTCACTTAGCTTGACTGTTTTCTTTGTTTAAAACATTTCTTGATATATCAAATATGCTTGGTAGGACGGTAGTATTTTCATCCGCAGTTTTCTTTATTTCAGATACAGAGAACAATCTGCTGAATTTTACTTTGAAGGCATAGGTTATGCACAAATAAAGGCTTCTCCAGGCCCAGGAGTCATAAGATATGAACAAACCATTCAAACTACTTCAGATGTCGGGTTGGTGTTCTTTGCAGAAAATCAGGTAATTAATGTTCATGTAAATGTTTCCAGGCAAACTGGAAGGTGGCAGAGAAGAAAAAAGAATGAAATTAGGCACAGGGAAAGGAAGATCCATGCAAATAAATATTTCTGAACCAATGTAAATATGTCAACCCCAAATTTGTATCTATTAACTTATAATTGAAAATAATTTGAAACACATATTCAAATAGTCAGTCATTTCAGATTCCAACATACACTGTATTGTACTGTTGGAAAAATTATTCATAAACAGTTTTGATAGTTTTGTGATATGAAGAAATAGATTTGGTGGAAGTGCATCTTAGAGATCTATTAGCTTACTCTTAATTCATTTAAATCTTTTTTCTCTTATTAAGGAATGATGTTACCTTAAATCAGGGGTGTCACACTTGCAACGTCACATGACTTGTCGTGACGTATCGTGACTTTTTTCCATTGTTGGCAGTGGGGTGGGCGTGGTTTCGCCAAGATGCATCTGGTCCGTGGGCTGGCAGTTTGACACCCCTGCCTTAAATGCATCTGGAGGAAGTTTTAAAATACACAATTATTTTAAGACTTAAATAAACAAAGAATAGCTGCTTAAATGTTTTTAATGAAAACTTACAAAAAATGTCCAGCAAAGGAGTGATCCCACCTTATCCAGATTCCTCATTCATTCCACTATATGGAGTTTGTTGGCGGGTGATGTTGTATTCAGAGTTGAGGCCAGCTGAGTGGGAAAACTGAACTGTCGGTTTGCAGTTTGCACCCATCCTGAGGGTCTCTTCAGTAATATTTGATTTAAACAATAGTAAAGGCATCTCAAGGGACGCGGTGGCTCAGTGGGTTAGGACGCTGAGCTTGTCGATCAGAAGGTCGGCAGTTTGGCGGGTCGAATCCCGAGTGCCACGTAACAGAGTGAGCGCCTGTTACTCGTCCCAGCTTCTGCCAACCTAGCAGTTCGAAAGCACATAAAAATGCAAGTAGAAAAATAGGGACCACTACGGTGGGAAGGTAACAGCGTTCTGTGCGCCTTTGGCATCTAGTCATGCCGGCCACATGACCACAGAGACGTCCTCGGACAAGCGCTGGCTCTTCGGCTTTGAAACGGAGATGAGCACCGGCCCCTAGAATCGGAAATGACTAGCACGCATGTGCGGGGGAACCTTTACCTTTACCTTAAAGGCATCTCATAAATAGTTGTATTAACTAGCATAATCCCAAAAGAAAAGGAATAGTTTTTAAAATATTTTAAATAAAGATGTCCAGATATTAAAATGTTATTCTGGGCATTACTTTCTCAGCTGTAATTTCCATAATATCTGTTGACTGCAATAAATTGTTTTCATTGTTTTTCTCAGTAAGCTAGGAATATTCAAATATTGCATGGAGAGTTATTTAGCCATAAACTGTGGAGTGCAGAATTTATGTTTTCCTTTAGGTTACAGATGTGTGGTTTAGGTTTCATAATATTTTCTGAATCTCATTTTTCAGATCTTAACATTGTGTCAAGCAGATCAGCTTAGTAATACTTCCTGAGCCCTTATGATGCCAACTGCATTGAAGTTTTTGGAACATAACCTTAACTTTCTCACAACTTTATGCTGAGTCTTTTTGGGGGGGGGGGCTAAATAAATGAAAAATTGATCACTGTAGTGTCTGAATGTAGCTATAAAGATCAGACTGAGCACTCAGATCCAGTCCCTGATGCTTCATGAGCTACTGCCTCACCTGAAGAAAATGAAAGATATAGGGATGGTAGTTGGGCTTGAATGGCAGTAAGCAAAATCCAATGTTTACCTGTTAAAACCTCTGTCCTTTTAGTTCATATATTTTGCCAGTCTTGGCCTATGCTCAAGCAAATGTAGGGCTATTGTTGCCTGTATTCGTGAGCATATATAAAATTTTAGGTTCCTGATCTTATAGTTGTCTGGTGATAGAAACAAGCAGCCCAAATGACAAAGCAGAAAGATGCATTATGGCTTTCTCATAGAATAAAAATGAAAAATTGTTGGATGTTGGATTTGTAGTTGGATTTATAGTTGGATGTGAAAATGTTGGTCTTCATTGGCTTCAATCAGTCTTTCCCAACAATACTCCCCAGTTGTTGCTCAAAAATGTTTCAAGTTGTAATTCATCAAATCTGTGGGAAAGGATAGCCCTCTTTTTCCACTTAAGAAGGAACAATGCATTTTTTTTCTTTAAAAAATGAAAGCTGAAACAATCAAACTATTAGGAAAAGATATAAATATTAATATGTTATTTAGTATAAAAGAAAATATGCCTGTTTCAGTTAATGCCTATTTCTGTATTATTTTGCATAAAACATTATTTCTGGATTATAGGACAGGTTTATTAGTTTGCGAATCGAAAATGACCGCCCAATATTGACATACAAAGTTGATTCACAACCTCCAAGAGAGATAACAAATGGAACCATGAAAAATGTAGCAGAAAAACTGGTAAGTTTCTCTGCACAAAACAAATCTCAGACTTGTTATCATTATGAAAATGCTCACAAACGACCCTTTGCAATGTGCTAGCTATTTTATTAACCTTAGCTACACATATGGAAATTTTTAAAGTTTATCCTTAAAACAAATATGTGAGATTGCTCCCAAATATATATGTCAGCATAAGGGGACATTATGTAGGAGATTAGGACTGTGTGTCAGTCCCACCACCAAATTTGTCATACTCTGGCTTTGCCCCTCCAGACAAAAGGTTCTCAGGAGGAGGTTGTATTAACATGTTTGGGAACTTCCATATTATCAGAAGGTTGATATCAGAAGGTTATAAGACAGTCTTGCCCAACTTTACTATCTTCTGGGTATGCAGAAGATGGGAGGATTCCAACACCTAGGCTTCTTGGCAATGGCCATGCTGGCTAGAGAATTGCAGGAGTTGAAAACTGCATTTAGGTTGGAAAAGGCTAAACATGATTAATATTCAGCAGAGTGTTTATGTAAAAATTAGGAAATGGACAGAGTCAGCCAGCAATGAAGAAATGTCTCAGGTAGCAGTTGATGGAGAACAGGAATACCCTTTCCCTATTCCTCCTGAATAAACAAAGCATTTTTGGGTTGTGGAACCATCACCCTGTTAACTACTAGCCCAGTTGCTTTTTAAAAAATATATATAAAAAGGCAAGGGGTGTTGTCCGTTTGTTTGCCTCAGGCAGCGGAATGTTTTCATGCAGATCTGAGAAAAAAGACATCTTATTTACAGTAAGTTGCTGCCAGCAGATATTACCCCAGCTGCTCATGTATCCCCTGCCTGTAATGTTCAGGCCTCATGCCTGGTTGTCTCTGCAATGACTGTGGAGTGGAACTGCCAGTCAAAGGTTAGCAATGCTGAGCACTCCCTCTTAGCAGGAGGAGAGAATTAATATAGAGAAAGGGATTTTGAGGGATAGTCGCAGAACCCAAGCCTAGGAATACCTGTCAGAGAAAGAGGGTTAGGAGTCATTTTAGAACTGGAGTGGGGTAGCAGTTATGAGATAATCTGTGGAAATCAGTAGATCTCTTTTCAAATTCCATTTTGGGATCATTATTTAGCAAAAATCCACTTACTCTTTTATTGCTATATTAATCAAGGCTCTGCACTATCTTACATCTTTCCCACATTCAGTTATATTGTCTTAGAGATTTAAAGAAGGTTAAATCCTCATTAGGACTTGATGGTATTAAAATAAAAGGTTACAGGAAAAGATCGGCATAATGCGGAGGCACCCGTGTTGTTCAAAGCAAACGTTTTTAAGTTTGAAATTTGAAAGTAATGGGTGGGGTGGGGGGAATGAAAATGCTTTGTGCTTGTTGGCCATATCAACATTTTCTATCTTTTAGGAAAGAACTAGAAGCTAATATATATTTCTGGCAAAGTTTGTGTTGTAGTTGTTAGTTGCGAAGTCGTGTCCGACCCATCGCGACCCCTATGGACAATGTTCTATTTTAAAAGGGAACTTCAGGTTTCTTCTCCCCTCTTGTTGATTTTGTTTCCTGTTGACTAGACTTTAATATTGTCTTAATTTTTGTTTCTTACCTATAATATTGACTGTTCATTGTTTTAATTAATTATTAAAAACTAATTCAAAAAACATAAAAAGGCACAGTATTGGAAATAATAAAGATACTCCTTGTAAATGTAAATGTTGAAATCATAAGGAAATAACGAATAACACAAAAGGCTTTAAACCTGATTGTTTTATTTGTTTCAGGTTATTTTACACGTTTCCCCCAAACAATATATTTTTGGGGTTGACAAACTTAGATTATTTGCCAGCGTGAATACATTTCATTTTGATTCATATTACTTGGGAGGAATTCCAAACTCTCTAAGAGAACGGTAAGTGGCACCATCTTAAAGATAGGGACTGGTGCAGAGTAAGGATGCATGTTAGGCCTTGGCCATGCTGAATGCATTCTTGCACCTGGATTGTGGTTTAGCTGGAGACTTTTGCCTTTCTTGGGTTTGGTATTAATGCCTGGTATGGATATTGTCAGCCATCTAGAAGCAATATTACTGTTTATAATGACCGAGGTGCATTTGGCTTGGTAGGTTATAAGTTCATGCTTGATGTAAGTTAACAGAAAGAAGATCCAGCCGGATAACTAAATACCGTATATACTTGAGTATAAGCCGACTCGAGTATAAGCCTAGACCCCCATTTTCACCCCCAAAAACTGGAAAAAGTTCGTGACTCGAGTATAAGCCGATCCGCCGTTCTGCAAGCCTCCGCCGCCAGCAGAGGCTCGATCCGCCATTTTGCAAGCCTGAATACACAGGAATACCCTGTGTGGCCGCGGCTCTCGGGGAAGCCCTGGCTGTCCGCTTCCTCGTTCCACGCTGCCATTCGGGGCCCGCGCGTTCCCCGGGCAAATCGCGGCGCCCAGCAGGCGAGGAAACACGCCCGCTCCAGTCGCCCCCCCTTCCCTCAGGAGACGCGAAGAAAGTGACCGCCCGGAGCTTACCGAGGACTTGCGCGCGGCCGAGGCTTCGGTGCTTCCAGGATCGCGCGCACCTCTCCCAAGCCGCCGCCGCCCGGAGACCTGCCGAAGTTTGGGGAGATTTGGGGAGGTGCGCGCGCACCTCCCCAAACCTCCCCAAACGTCAGCAGGTCTCCGGATCTCCGTGCTTTGCCTGCTTGCTTCTTTCCGCTGCGGAAAGAAGCAGGCAGGCAGGTCACGGAGATCCGGAGACCTGCCGACGTTTGGGGAGGTTTGGGGAGGTGCCCAAACCTCCCCAATCATCAGCAGGTCTCCGGATCTCCGTGCCTTGCCTGCCTGCTTCTTTCCGCAGCGGAAAGAAGCAGGCAGGCAAGGCACGGAGATCCGGAGACCTGCCGACGTTTGGGGAGGTTTGGGCACCTCCCCAAACCTCCCCAAACGTCGGCAGGTCTCCGGATCTCCGTGCCTTGCCTGCCTGCTTCTTTCCGCTGCGGAAAGAAGCAGGCAGGCAAGGCACGGAGATCCGGAGACCTGCTGACGATTGGGGAGGTTTGGGCACCTCCCCAAACCTCCCCAAACGTCGGCAGGTCTCCGGATCTCCGTGCCTTGCCTGCCTGCTTCTTTCCGCTGCGGAAAGAAGCAGGCAGGCAAGGCACGGAGATCCGGAGACCTGCTGATGATTGGGGAGGTTTGGGCACCTCCCCAAACCTCCCCAAACGTCGGCAGGTCTCCGGATCTCCGTGCCTTGCCTGCCTGCTTCTTTTGGGGAGGTTTGGGGAGGCTTGCGGAGCGCGGATCCAGTGTGGGGGGGGGAAAGCCCTTTAGCAGGATTTGCCTGCATGCCGGCGGAGGCTGGATCCGTGCTCCACAAGCCTCTGCCGCCGGCTGGATCCGCGCCCTGCCGCCGGCAGAGGCTTGCGGAGCGCGGATCCAGTGGGGGGGAAAAGCCCTTTAGCAGGATTTGCCTGCATGCCGGCGGAGGCTGGATCCGTGCTCCACAAGCCTCTGCCGCTGGCTGGATCCACGCCCTGCCGCTGCGGAGCGCGGATCCAGCCTCCGCTGGCGGCGGAGGTCTAGGGGTAGTGGGGGGGGGCCCGCGGACATAGATGGACTCAAGTGGAAGCCAAGCAGCCCTCCCGAATCTGGGCTTCTGGACGGAGCAGCCGGTGGTGCGTTTCAAAAAGCCAGATAAGGCAGACAGGGAGATGAAGAGTTCAACCGAGTTTCCTCTTTTGTTCAGGCTCCCCGATCAGACAAAGAACTAGCCAGCGGCAGGTTTCTCCCCTTTTCCCTCCCATCTCTCTTCCCCCAACCCTTGGGTCCCACAGCAACTCACGAACTCCAGCCGCCCCTTCTCCTTCGAAAGGTCTAGATCCCGAGATAAGATATATACAGAAATATACATAAAGAGAGACGGACGCAGGCTGTTGGTTTCTCGCCTCATCCCACGCACGCACGAGGGGGAGAAACAACGCTCTGGGTGGCAGAGTCTAGGAGAAGGAAAAATCGGCCGCAGCCTCGGGGTAGGCTTCTCCGGGGGCGCCGCCGCGATTCTGCAGGGGCCAGGTAGGGAAAACTCGCCGGGGAAAACGGGTGCCGTTGCAGCGCCCGGCGAGTTTAAAAGCAGCGGGTGCAGATGCCTGAACAAAAGAGGAAACTCGGTTGAACTCTTCATCTCCCTGTCTGCCTTATCTGGTCTTTCAAGAGGAGGGTATTCCTTTCACTTCTTGAACTTTCCCAAAGACTTGCAAACTTTTCCAACCATTACTTCCAAGGATCTTTGATGGGGAGAGAAAGCACGGGTGAGCGATGGGGGGGGAAAGCACGGGTGAGCGACTCCGCTCCCTCCCCTCACCTCCGGGCCGGGCTTCTCGCCGGCGGGCTGGCTGGCTGGTGCTGGTCCCCGGGCGAGGAAGCGAGCAAGCGGGCGAGCGGCAGCGGCATTTTCGGGGCGGCACGGGTGAGCGATGGGGAGAGAAAGCACGGGTGAGCGATGGGGGGGGGAAAGCACGGGTGAGCGATGGGGGGGGAAAGCACGGGTGAGCGATGGGGGGGGAAAGCAAGGGTGAGCGATGGGGGGGGAAAGCAAGGGTGAGCGATGGGGAGAGAAAGCACGGGTGAGCGATGGGGGGGAAAGCACGGGTGAGCGATGGGGAGAGAAAGCACGGGTGAGCGATGGGGGGGGAAAGCACGGGTGAGCGATGGGGAGAGAAAGCACGGGTGAGCGATGGGGGGGGGAAAGCACGGGTGAGCGATGGGGAGAGAAAGCACGGGTGAGCGATGGGGGGGAAAGCACGGGTGAGCGATGGGGAGAGAAAGCACGGGTGAGCGATGGGGAGAGAAAGCACGGGTGAGCGATGGGGGGGAAAGCACGGGTGAGCGATGGGGAGAGAAAGCACGGGTGAGCGATGGGGGGGAAAGCACGGGTGAGCGATGGGGGGGGAAAGCACGGGTGAGCGATGGGGAGGGAAAGCACGGGTGAGCGATGGGGGGGGAAAGCACGGGTGAGCGATGGGGAGAGAAAGCACGGGTGAGCGATGGGGGGGGAAAGCACGGGTGAGCGATGGGGGGGGGAAAGCACGGGTGAGCGATGGGGAGGGAAAGCACGGGTGAGCGATGGGGGGGGAAAGCACGGGTGAGCGATGGGGAGAGAAAGCACGGGTGAGCGATGGGGGGGGAAAGCACGGGTGAGCGATGGGGGGGAAAGCACGGGTGAGCGATGGGGAGAGAAAGCACGGGTGAGCGATGGGGGGGGAAAGCACGGGTGAGCGATGGGGGGGAAAGCACGGGTGAGCGATGGGGAGGGAAAGCACGGGTGAGCGATGGGGAGAGAAAGCACGGGTGAGCGATGGGGGGGGGAAAGCACGGGTGAGCGATGGGGAGAGAAAGCACGGGTGAGCGATGGGGAGAGAAAGCACGGGTGAGCGATGGGGGGGAAAGCACGGGTGAGCGATGGGGAGAGAAAGCACGGGTGAGCGATGGGGGGGAAAGCACGGGTGAGCGATGGGGGGGGAAAGCACGGGTGAGCGATGGGGAGAGAAAGCACGGGTGAGCGATGGGGGGGGAAAGCACGGGTGAGCGATGGGGGGGGAAAGCACGGGTGAGCGATGGGGAGGGAAAGCACGGGTGAGCGATGGGGAGAGAAAGCACGGGTGAGCGATGGGGGGGAAAGCACGGGTGAGCGATGGGGAGAGAAAGCACGGGTGAGCGATGGGGGGGGAAAGCACGGGTGAGCGATGGGGGGGAAAGCACGGGTGAGCGATGGGGAGAGAAAGCACGGGTGAGCGATGGGGAGAGAAAGCACGGGTGAGCGATGGGGGGGGAAAGCACGGGTGAGCGATGGGGAGAGAAAGCACGGGTGAGCGATGGGGGGAAAGCACGGGTGAGCGATGGGGGGGAAAAGCGGCAGCGGCATTTTCAGGGGCAGCGGGTGAGCGATGGGGGGGGGAAAGCGGCAGCGGCATTTTCGGGGGCAGCGGGTGAGCGATGGGGGGGGAAAGCGGCAGCGGCATTTTCGGGGGCAGCGGGTGAGCGATGGGGGGGGGAAAGCGGCAGCGGCGGTTGTTGGGGGCGCAGCAGGCGAGGCAGCTTCTCTCAGCAGCCTGTTCCGAACGAAGGGACAGTTCTTTTTTTTGTTGACTGGAGTATAAGCCGAAGTGGAGTTTTTCAGCCCAAAAAGTGGGCTGAAAAATTCGGCTTATACTCAAGTATATACGGTAATTCTTTCCTTCTTCTAAGCTGGAATGAAGAACTTTTAACTAAAGCTTTTCCTTTCTGGAAATTGAGCTTGCCATTCAAATGATCTGGGCATAATACACAATCATAATATATTTTTTTCCAAAAGAAGTAAGCATGAGGATGCTGTTATTTTCTGTAGTTTCTAAAACTACAGTTTTATAATATATATGTGGATTCCAGAATTTCCCATAGTATACTTTTTTTTGTACAAAAAAGTGCACTTGGTATAAACGTGTGTAATTATAAATAATGGTAAGAAAAAAAACCTCTTTATTTTCTATATATAATTTTAAAAATACGTTATTCTTTGAATAAATATATATTTTGAAGAGAACACCCAAACATAATTTAGAGATGAGTAAGAATTGTTTGTTTTCTCCTGTATGGTGAATTCTGCTCTCAACAATGCAGTCATCACAGACACTTAGAATTAAAATTAAAACAACATTAAAGAGGATGTAAATTCTTTACCCTGGCTTTACAGTAATTGGAAAGTTTATTTATTTATTAGATTTTTATCCCGCCTTTATTTTTATAAATAACTTAAGGCAGTTAACATACCTAATGCTCCTTCCTTTTCCTATTTCCTACCACAACAACCATGTGAGGTGAACTGGACTGAGAAACAGTGATTAGCCCAAAATCATCCAGCTGACTTTCATGCCTAAGGCAGGACTAGAACTCAGGGTCTCCTCCTTTCTAGCCTGGCGCCAAGACCAAACACTAGAGCAAAGAAGTGATTACAAGTGCAACCCTTTTCTTCCTGCATAGTTTATGGAATTCTTTCTGATAGTAGAGTAGTTTATCTACCCCAAAAGACAAGAGATTTGCATAATATCAACTTTAAAGCTGTGGTTTGCTCGTTGCTGTTATTTACTTATTTTTGGAAGCAGGTTTAATATATCCACACCACCATTTCGTGGGTGCATGATGAATATTAAAACCTCATTTGAACGTTCTATAAGCTTCTCTGAAAGTTTTGGTGTCAGCAGAAAGTGCCCGGAGGATTGGAAGGTAATTAATCACCACTTATTTTATTACTTGGTATTACTCCATAAAGGGACGCGGTGGCTCAGTAGGTTAGGATGCTGAGCTTGTCGATCAGAAGGTCGGCAGTTTGGCGGGTCGAATCCCGAGTGCCGCGTAACAGAGTTGAGTGCCTCTTACTCGTCCCAGCTTCTGCCAACCTAGCAGTTCGAAAGCATGTAAAAATGCAAGTAGAAAAATAGGGACCACTACGGTGGGAAGGTAACAGCGTTCCATGCGCCTTTGGCTTCTACTCATGCTGGCCACATGACCACGGAGGCATCCTTGGACAAGCGCTGGCTCTTCGGCTGTGAAACGGAGATGAGCACCGGCCCCTAGAGTCGGAAACGACTAGCACGCATGTGCGGGGGAACCTTTACCTTTACCTTTATTACTCCATAATGTTCACAATTCTTTAGTTCACAATTCGTCTTCATTATTTAATCATAATGCCTCTAAATATTTCTAAAACTATGAAAGATCTGTTAATCTTATTATAAATAATAGAGAAGCAAGCAAAATAAAGATCACTCACTTGTTTTAAAAAGGAAGTGTTTATCATCTACTTGTATTTTTTAGCTGGTGAGAAACGCAAACTTTTTCAAGAATGGAGTTCTTGACTTAAGTGATAAAGATTTTCCATTCCCTGATAATTTCCAAGTTGGATTTGGTTTTCACACATTGGCAGTTAATGGAATGCTATTAAGTTATAAAATGCAGGTAAGAAACATGAATTATCTTTTGTTGTCTTCTAAAATTCAGTCAGATTGCTTTCCTACAAAATCCAAAATCTCAATATTAAAAAAAATGTCTGTTTCTTTTTCCTTCTCTTAGCTTGCTGATTTTACTGTTTTCCTAAGAAATGGCTATGTAATTGTAAAGCTGGCTGATGAAGAAATCCAATCTAGCAAAAAATGTGAAATTGGTTCAATGCATTACATAACAGTGATAAAAGAAGATGATACGTATGTTGAAATGATTATTGTATTGAGTAATGCTTTGGTCAAAATATAATTTTATTGCTTAATTTGATGCTTGGTTATAAAGGTTGTGAATGTTTAAACTGTATTAGAAATAATAAGTCAATGGATCTGGATCCTGAAAATGATTTGTTTTTCACAGAGGTATTCCTGAATATGACAGCATTATCAATAATAAAATACAAAATTACTGTGTTTGAAGGGTGGCAGATTCTAAGCCAAATTACATAGTGATGTGATGTATAATAGGAACTTTGGTAACAGTTGCTGGAAGGGAATGTACAAATGATATAAGTAAATAATTATTATTTAGTATCATAGTTTTGCGATGATAATTTCACTCTTATATGCATTTTTTGTCCTTCTAGGCTGACGTTATTAGTTGATGATATGCCTAACTCCAAAACAGTTGTAACACCTGAAAGGAAATTAATGAATCAACCAATAAAACTGGGTGGGACTAACTTTGAAGGGTGTATGTCCAATGTCTTTATAGAAAGGTAAATATATTATGTAATCATATTCTGTACATGGTGACCATTTTAATAGAGCAAAGCATGAAATTTCCAACATGATTTTTTAAAGTACTAAACAATCCATGATCAATTGGATCATTCTTTTAGATATATTTGGAAGTGCAGGGACCGGTGGGGATTGTATAGATGTGGGAGCAACTTGTGGCATTCCCTGCAAAGTTTCCCACTGACTTTCTCCCTGCAAGCTTCCCAGAAAGGAAGTTGCAAGTCCAAATCCACTAACGTGTTGCCACCATTAGCTACAATCACACAAACCCTTTTTCCCTGTAAGTTTCCCAGGCTTCCTTATTGACTTGTGGGAAGATATTAGGGAATGTTGTAAATGAGGATCAAATTACTATGGTAATGATGGTATACAGTAGCAGCTAACAACACTGAAACAGGAAGAACTTTCCAAAATTTCATTCCAATGGGAATAATTAGTCCCGGCATTCTGTAACTTAGCCCTTTTGAAGTACTTTGGTTGAAAATGTTTTGCCCTATGATGCATTGTTTCAACCAGTTAAAGGTTACAGTCACAAGAATTTTACTGGTATATAGATTTTTATGATATTTTTAGTGACCAAGCAAATTTACAATAGCATTCCATATTGGAAGAAGACAAGACTATATTATGCAGAATGCCAGTCATCATGCCAGTATTGCTTCTGTTTTCCTTACTGTTTCTTAGTCGCCAGGATAGGTGATTCAGGAGAAAGTACACAACATACGTGTGATTTGTACTGCATCACCTCAGCAAGTTCATTTTTAAGTGTATCTTAATCTTTTGTCTATACCTATTTACTTTGAGTTTAAATCTCCAGGACTAGATAGATTTTTTTCTTCTTTTTAAAAAATATTTATTTAACTTTAGAAAAATACTTTGTCCTACTCTGGTCCTGGAGACTTAAACTCAAAGTCTCCAGGACTTTGTCCTTGCCTTTCTCGAACGCAAGCTGAGGTCCTTTGCAGCTAATGTATTAGTCAGATGAACAGCTAGTTCATTTATTCTTTCCCTTTTATTCTGAATTTATTGAAATAAGCCTTTTTGTTATTCCTACATCCTTCTTTATCTACATCATGCTTTGCTTTCAGCAAGTTCTTTTTCTTAACCAATTTATATAAACAACAATATGCTGTATCATTATTCTTTTATCTCCATATTAGTTCAGAGCTACCTGCTCAGGTTCAAAATTTAACCGGTTCTGTTAAGAGAGATGTGTCTCTAGGGTTCTGTATGATTCCAGAACGACAAAAGCCAATGCTGTTGAAAGAATTGCCAGATGCACACCATCCAAAGATTTCAAAGGTTGGGAATGAAGTTAAAGAAAATTCTTTAAATTTTTCTGTGTTCTGTTATACAACCGTATATATAAAGTTTGCTACATATTTTTATCATGAAAAATAATACAGAAAATAAACAGTAGGGCCATGTAAAATTACAAGCAGTCAAAAAATACAACAGCAGCAGTGACAATTCAGGCAAAATTTGGAGGGAATAAATCTTCAGCTGATAGTGAAAGTTTATAAACCTAAATATTAGCTAATAGGGGTAGAACTGCACAATTAGAACACATATATTCAGAATGCTCTTTGCAGCATTGTCCCATAATGAATAGCAAATTATGAACATTAAGGCAGCATCTTCATTAGCAGTTCATGGAAGAGTAGCTAGAGATAATTCAATATAATAGGTATTCTATATCTATGCACTGATTTAAATGAGATGGGAAGCATCCTTCACCACTTTTATTGCAGAGAACAGCTTGTTCTTTCAGAGGTGAAGGTGATGGATTTAATAAATAAATCTGCTATGAAATTTTATCTTTTTATAAGGAAACTCAGATTGATTGATTGATTGATAGGAGTAAAGAATAGCAGTCTGATCATAAGCTAGAATTGAAGCTGAAGCTCAATTTGTTGGTCACCTAATGAGAAGAAGACTCGTTAGAATCTGATGTTGGGAAAGATTAAAGTCAAAAGGAGAAAGGGGTGGGAGAGGATGAGATAGCGTCATCGAGGCAATGAACATGAATTTGGGCAAACTTCAGGAGATAGTGGAGAACATAGGAGACTGGGGTACTATGGTCCATAGGATTGAGAAGAGTCAGATGATGTAGCAACTGAACAACAACAATTTATTGATCCCATATAGTGAAATTCATTACTAATAAAAATGAACATTAAACAAAGTAGTAACATAACAATGCACAATCACATATGAAAGATGTATGAATCTCTCTCTCTCTCTCTCTCTCTCTCTCTCTCTCTCTCTCTCTCTCTCTCTCTCTCTCTCTCTCTCTCTCTCTCTCTCTCTCTCTCTCTCTCTCTCATGGTATTTAAGTAGAAGCAAATAGTTTAAGATCCTTATAGACCCCTCTTTTTCTTTAGCTAAAAAACATGTCAGTAATTTTCATAAAGTGATAGGCTGCTATCTTACAATGCTGTCATTTGCAAGTACCATCAGTTTTAATTTTTCTGAGTTTTAGAAAGTTTGCTACCTATTTTTATCATGAAAAATAATACAGAAAATAAACAAGTCATTCAGGATTATATCATTAATCAGTAAGCATTGTTCATTGAATTGTAACTGTATCTATAATCAGTTTATAAAACTATAAGAAAAAAGTAAAATTATGCATGTAAGTTAGTGGATATAGTCCCAATTTCTAAACAGTCTTTTAGTGAAGACTCTGTTAATAAAATGCTTGTTCAAACATACAAAAGGAATTCTTCAAACATGGTATAATTGTTTCAGAGTGAATGTTCTTCACATCTTATAACAGTTAATTTGCAATCATAAAATCAAACAATATCCATTTCTGTTGTTCGTTTCCAATTATTGGAATATAATTTCAAAAAGCATGAGAATTTATATTTTTATAAGTAAAGTGTACTTTAAAGAACAGAACAGAAGCTGGATGATATGTAAAATGATATATAAAAATCCCAGAAGGAAAATTTAGAAGTGATGAATTCATTTTGAAGGATATCTCTAAAAATGTCTTCAGATCTGTGACAGGAACTAAGAAGTAAAGTGAAATGTTTGATAATACAAATAGTAATAATAGTTGTTACCCATCCTGCTAAAGGAGAAGTGAATTCATGATTATTATAAGAAAAACATAATCCTGAATGATTTTCCCTCTTAATAAACCTCTATCTGGTATTCCTGGAATCATCAATTCTAAATATATTATTTCCATTTCCAGAAGAGGAAAAATATTGCCCATTTGATGGATTCAAATAGACAGCGGAACAAGAATGACTGTCCTTTGCGTGCTGGCTTAAAATTTGTCCCTGAAGCCTACCACTTTGGCAATAATCCAGGAACTTATTTATTGTTTACAGTATCCCAAACATCAACAGACAGGTAATGGGATTAATTTTTATTTTATTCCAAATAGAAACCAGTACATGAAATTTAAGCCTTAGGTAAAGTCCAAGCTTTTGATTCTTTGGAATATATAACATATATGTATACATGATCATGTGTGTGTATGTTCTCTCTCTCTTCTCTCTCATATACACACTTGAGTGTATGTTTATATTGGATAGCTGGCAACTAGGTCCTAGGTTTAGTCTCATTGGGATACACCTTGTGTCTACATGCTGCTGTATGAGCCCATGTTTCATGTTCCTCATTACCTTATGTAACAAATTATGCTTAATAGAAGTAATATAAAAAGATATATAGCATTTGGTCATTTCTATGATAATGCGGCTTTGACATGATTGCAGTCAGTTAAAATGTCTGTTTAACCAAGAATTTCAGTGGATAATTTTTTAGCAAGCCCTAACCATCTTTTACCAAATAATAATAATAATAATAATCAGAATACAAATCAGATAAGAACTATAGAAGCAGAGTATTAACACTAAAACAATGAGAAGTAAAACACATTCTACTTGCACTTTGCTTTCTCTTTTTCTGCCTTCTCTGATTCTTATTTTTTATATGTTTGTATATTCAAGATCCCATTTTGCTGTTGATGTTCGTACATCATCGTCTAGGGGAATGGTCTTCTTCATGGGAGATCAGATGGGGAACAGATATGTTGCTCTTCATCTTTCAAAAGGACGGTATGTCCTTGCAGTTGCCTATGATGGAAAAAAGATAAAAATCAAGAGCAAAGCCAAATACAATGATGGACAGTGGCATATGGTGAGGATGGGTTGCTTATGTTGCTTTTTCTAAACAGCTATTAGTTGTTTTGTTACAGTATATCAATGTATCACATGTCTAGACACTCAAGACCAGAAGTCAGAAATACTTTCACTATTGGACACAATTACATTTCTTATTGTAAAGTTATGAGCATCTTTTTATTTTAAAAAAAATATTTAAAAGTAGGGTTTCCCCCCAAAAAATAGGTTAATCAAACTGCCCGCATCCCGCAGATGGGGCTTCACTTATTTGTTGGCCCGGTTGCTGGCGTGCTGCTGACAGGTGCTGGTCCATGGACCAGGAGTTGGGGACCCCTCTGTTAGAGGATTTGGGTTGCCCTGTTTCTTAAATGTTCCTGATGTGGTTCAGTGTGGGCAGGCATGTTTCTTGTGTTTTGTATTTTAAATATGGTAAGATTCCCAGAGCTGTTTTGAAATCAGGTAGCCTCAAAAGCCAACACACAGATAAATGTATTAATAGATTTTGCTTTCAGTACAGTGTGAAAATTCCACAGCATGCTATTTTTTTGTTTATTGTGTTTATTTTTAAAATGTGCTTTTTTAAAATCTAAGGTCAATTAAGTATTGCTTAATCACCATTTAAGATATCGGTTTAAGATTATGTTTCTCTCCTAAAAAGGTGGCATTCAGCATTAATGAAAAGAAAATGCGCCTTATAATTGATGGTTTGAAGACTCGCGAAGGAAACCTACCATTTTCTTATCCTTATTCCCAGATTGATGCATCAATATATCTAGGAGCTGCTCCTTCATTAAACATTCAGGTAAAAATTGAGAAGTTGTACAATATGAATTTAAATGGTTATGTACACTTTTACCTCAAATTATCTAAAATTGCCAAGGCAGTAAATGTTTCTTTTTCTCTTTCAATTCCTTGTTATTAATGGAAAGCTAAAGTATAATACTCATATCATATTTCCATCTTGACTGTCACTGGGAAATGAAGATGATAATATATAAACTCAATTCCAATTTTGAATAATCACATTCAGGTACTTTATAGCTACACAAAACCTTATGTAGCATCAGAATGGAAGCTAGGCTAATAAAGAGAGCAGTGTCATTTTCATCCAAAGAATATTCTAGAAATCTTTTTTTTTGCATGTTTTGTTCATATGTGATGTTCATGTTATTGAGCAAATCACTGGAGGTCCTTAAACAAGGGCTTGCTCAACCTGAAGTAATTTGCTCCTCATTAAGAAGGACTGTCTTCATTTTGCTAGACATATAGTACCTTACCATAATCAGTAGGCTACATGGGGTGATGGTAGTAATATAATGTATGTAATAATATCATTATTGCAATCTGTATTGGGTATATGCATTTTCAGAATATTCCAGAGAAGAGTTTTGTGGGTTGCTTGAGAAACTTTCAAGTTGGGAGAAAACACATGTATACTTACCAGCAAAATAATGGTGTCCTGCCTTGCTTGGACAATATTTTGGAGAATGGTGTTTCATTTTTCAACGAAGGGGGATACATTGTGACTGGTGAGTATAATAGGATGAGTTATTTATTCTGATCTGAAATTCTGTATGTATGTTGCTATCCTACCACATGAGCATAGCGCCATGGGCACAGAGAAAGGAATCCATAGCACTTCCCTATTTTATTAAATAGATACTCAGAGAATTTTTGTAGAAAGCAGTGTAAAACTGGGTAATACTTTTAATTTTCTTTTGAACAAAACTATTCCCCCATTATTAATTCCAGAAAACACTTTTTTAATAAGCATGGAATATAGGATTGCATTTAACATCCGCCCAAGAAGTTTCACTGGCATTTTAATCCATGCGGGCAGCAGCCAAGAAAACTATTTAACTCTTTACATGGAAGAAGGCATGGTAAGAATGATTTTTATCTTGTTTCCTCTTCCTTATCTAAAATGTTACATTGTGCTGTGGACTGGAAGGGAGGGAATGTTTCTGGTCTTGAGTTCCTGAAGTGCATTACCATTTGTTATTGAATCTCCTTTCAGAGGATCTTTCATAGCTGTGATCGCCCAATATATCAATGGACATTGCTGGGGTGCCTATTATGCCCTTTGCCTCATCTGATTACTTAAAAGGAAGCTGGGAAGCTGGCATTGAACAAAGGAAATCCCGCCATCACTTTATTTCCTAGAATGCCTCTGGCTTTACACAGGCCTTAGGAATTCTTTAAAGAATGAAATGGTGCAACCTAGGCCTTATTAGAGGGTGAATTCCAAAAACAATAAAGAGGAAATGGTAAAAAGTATCCTGGGAGTTTCACAAAAGGACACATAAAATCTTCAAAGTTTGCCTCCTTAAGAAACAAATACTTTGTAATTAGCTTTACCTTTCATAGCAGTCCTTTTATTTGAATACCTACAACATGCAGTCATCATTCCAGATAAAGCCATCAGCCCCAAAGATAGAAATTTTATGGAGGTGTGGTTTTCATATTCTTTACTTTTACAAACTACTAGGCTACAGTACACAAATCATACAATAGTATTATGTCTGGTTGTATCCAAAAAAAAGGCAGGTGAAGGGTGGTGCTCTATAAATAGTATTTGGATGGAATTATATTGAAAGATTATTGTTGAGTTTTATGC
This sequence comes from Vipera berus, assembly GCF_964194415.1. NCBI lineage: Eukaryota > Metazoa > Chordata > Lepidosauria > Squamata > Viperidae > Vipera > Vipera berus. The sequence continues at coordinate 169,640,062 of NC_138204.1, forward strand.
TTCAAGAGTGAATGCTTCTGAGATTGGTAAAAAAAAATCTAAAAAAATCTATCCCTTTCCCCTGTTATTGGCAGTACTAGTTAGCTTAGTCTCTTATATGTGTGTTATTGTAAGTTACCAGAGACCAGTAAAATTAGCAGTCTCGGCCCAGGGGAAACCAGTTGAAAAACCCCAGGTTAGTGAAATACAGAATTTAAAAAACTTTTCTGTGGGAATTGTCAGGAGATGGAAACCTTCTCGAAGCATAGCAATCTGAAGAATAGCAGTCTGTTTCTAAAGCTACTGATAATATTAGTAAAGCTCAGAAAATCTGAGAAAGATGTGTTCTTTGTGTCTATTTTTTATATTTAAATGTATTCTTATTGTTGGTAGCAAATGAAAAGGTTTCTCCTTTTCACAGCTCACTGCCTCTGGAAATAATGGTGCTGGAGAGTTTTCTCTGTCAGTCACACCTCAGGAGTCTCTGTGCGATGGACAGTGGCACTCTGTAGCAGGTATGGTGGAGTTTCATTCATTCACTCTTTAGGGAGAGGGCAAAGTGTAAGTCAATGTGAAAGAACTTTACAAAAGTATAGGCTCTCTTCCAAGAGACAAATTTAACTCTTTCAAAGTAATCCCTAAAGACAACTAGAGGTTTGCTTATTCATAACAAAGTTTTATGAAAGTTGGCATAATTGTTTTTGCTATTTCCTTATAATGTATCCTCAATAGTTTTCTGATATATTTTGTCAGTCAAATAATAGAGAAATAAATGAATGTTCTAAATTAAATTCCTATGAAAATATGAAAGTAGAAAAGTATGTGATTGAAGATCAAATGACTTTGTACGTCATCAAAATATAAGATTGGCCTAACTTCTATTTTCTCTTTTGAAAATTATTTTTTGGAGGAAGGAATATTTTGCAATAGAGAAGGGAGAAATCCCTGAGATTTCTCCTTAATGGGCTTCTTTCTGCAAAAGGTTTTGCAGGATAAAAATATAACCAACTCCATAAGAGTAGTTGTAGAGTTGGACAGGCAGGTGGACTTACAGTATACATTTTTTTTAAATAAATAAATGAGAAAGACCAGGTTGAAGGTAGAAAATGTAAATATGAGACATATTTCATGAAGTATAGCATAATTTTCCTTTTAATTTCATGATTATTGCATTTGCCCATCACTGAAGGGATTGACTTAGAATGTTACAAAGCAAATTATTTTCAGATACATTGAGAAACAGAATTAAATGAAAAGCATTTATTTATTTATTTATTTATTTATTTATTTATAGTTAGTTAGTTAGTTAGTTAGTTAGTTAGTTAGTTAGTTAGTTAGTTAGTTAGTTAGCCAGTTATTGTTTTGGGTGGGATATGGAACTGATTTTTTCATCTGATTTTTTTATAGTGTCTCAGAAACAGAATATTATCTACTTAGATGTAGACACAAACAGAAATTATACTGCTGCACTATCATCTAAGCTTTCTACCAGCCATGCTCAACCGCTCTATTTTGGAAGAGTTCCAGGTATGAGATTTCTTTGTTTTGGAATTAAAATAAGTAACTCTGATAATCCTCATTTAAAAACAGCTAAGTTTCTGTCTCATCCATTATGAACTTTCATCTCTCTGATGATCAAAGCAAAATCCATTGTTAATTGCCTGAATGTATTTTATTATCTTTTTTTTAAAAAAATAAACATGTATAGGAACTGGGGGTCAGAAATAATCAGACCACTCAAGAGCAGGAGTTTTATTATCATTTTGAGATATGGCCTTGTTCTCGACTAGCTATTTTGCATCAGGAAGCAAGGTTTTATTGCTTCTATTTTTCTTTATTTGAAGCAACTTATAGTGATGTTTGTTACAGGGAACAATATCTTTTGGGCACAGGTGTAGCAGAAGAATGGTTACAGTCCCCTCCAACCATGCATTCTAAATATTGATCAGGATTTCTTGTAACTCTTACATACATTTTTAAATGAGACGTATTAATTACAACTATATAATTATGGTGCTATTGTCATGTATGCACACATAGGGAAAGGAACAATGTAGAGGTACCATAAATTTCCTAAAGTGCTAGTTCAAGATTATACTGTAAATATTGGGATATTTGATTACTTTTGGATGGTGACACTTTAAATTATTTGGGAGAATAAATACCAGAAAAACCTGATAAGGTGAAATTTCCTGAGAGTGAGAACAATTAATCAGTGGAACAGGTTGCCTCCAGAAGTTGTGGGTACTCCATCACTAGAGGTTTTCAAGAAGAGATTGGATGGCCTTTTGTTCAGAATGGTATAGGGCAGGGGTAGGCAACCTCGGCTCTTTTATGACTCATGGACTTCAACTCCCAGAATTCCTGAGCCAGCTATGCTGGCTCACGAATTCTGGGAGTTGAAGTCCATGAGTCATAAAAGAGCTGAGGTTGCCTACCCCTGGTATAGGGTATCTTGCATGAGCAGGGGATTGGACTAGAAGACTTCCAGGGTCCCTTCCAACTCTGGTATTCTGGTATTCCATTATTCTGACTTTCCATGTTATCACCGAAATTGTTTCATACTGTACTAGAAATCATTTTAGCCACCATTTTGCTGTTGAGGATCTTCTTTTATTAGCTATCAGGGGAGACTGGAAATTATACATGTCAAGGTTTGGAAAATATTCACAAATCAGCTTTGAGTGCAACATATAGCTTAATGGAGTCGTCTTTGCAAAAAGCAAAAGCAAAATGCGTATCACGCTTGTCTTCGCCATAGGAAACCCATCCTTCTGCTTATTTGTATAAATATGCATTAACCCCCTTCAGATCAACTAAAATAATATAATGTTTTAGTTATTAGAATGACTAATATTTGGCTTTATATACCAAAAAATGACAGAAGAGTTTACGGCTTTCTAAATGCTGCTGAATGTCACCCTCCAACTGATTAATAGATGACAAAATTACTCTGAATTTCTCACCCCTGTCTAGCAGGAAAATGTTCAGACATTTAGTATCACACATTCTTTATATCATCATCATCATCATCATCATCATATCATTATTGTCATTGTTCATTAATTCTTCACAATGTTATTCAAACTAAATCAGAGAAATGGCTCCTATATTTATTTATTTATTTATTTATTTTATTACATTTCTATACCGCCCTTTCCCGAAGGACTCAGGGCGGTTTACAGGGTAATTAAAAAACTGAAATACAAAAGTTAAAACAGATTTAAAAAGAAAAAATTGTATGTGCCCCTGTCAAATAAAACCCCAGTTAAAATAAAATTGATCCTCAGCCTGGGCCAGAGAGCTCGAAGAGCCAGGTCTTCAGGCCCCGGCGGAATGAACGGAGGTCGGGGGCAGTCCTCAGCTCCACTGGCAGCTGGTTCCAAAGGGCAGGCGCCCCCACTGAGAAGGCTCTATCCCTGGGTGTTACCCGCCGGCAATCTCTTACCGGTGGGACCCTGAGAAGACCCTCCCTGTGGGAGCGCACTGGATGAAGGGAACTTGATGCCGGCAGCAGGTGTTCCCTCAGATATCCCGGACACAAGCCATTTAGGGCTTTATAGGTCATCACCAGCACCTTGAATCTCACCCGGAGGGCAACTGGAAGCCAATGCAGCTCGCAGAGTAGAGGTGTTACATGGGAGTATCGGGAAACCCCCATCACAACTTGCGCGGCCGCATTCTGCACCAGCTGAAGCCTCCGAGTGGTCTTCAAGGGCAGCCCCATGTAGAGAGCGTTGCAGTAGTCCAAACGGGAGGTCACGAGCGCATGAGTGACTGTGCGTAGGGCATCTCGGTCCAGATAGGGTCGCAACTGGCGCACCAGGCAAACCTGGGCAAAAGCCCCCCTGGTCACAGCTCCTATATGGTCTTCAAAACTGAGTCGTGAATCCAGGAGGACGCCCAAGTTGCGAGCTCTATCAACGGGGGGTAACACCTCACCCCCCATCGTTAAAGATGGAATAGTCTGGTTGACCCGAGATGCCGATATGCACAGCCACTCAGTCTTGGCGGGATTGAGACGAAGCCTGTTTCTCCCCATCCAGACTTGGACCGCCTCCAGGCACCGGGACATCACGGCGAGGGCATCGCTGGGTTGGTTTGGGGTGGAAAGAAAAAGTTGGGTATCATCAGCGTACTGATGATACCCCACCCCGAAACCACGAATGATCTCACCCAGCGGCTTCATATAGATGTTGAACAGGAGGGGCGAGAGAACCGACCCCTGAGGAACTCCACAAATGAGAGGCCTCGGGGCGGATTTCTGCCCTCCCGTCAACACCGACTGCGAACGGCCCAGGAGATAGGAGGAGAACCACCGTAAAATGGTGCCTCCCACTCCCAACCCCCTGAGACGCTGCAGTAGGATACCATGGTTGATGGTATCAAAAGCCGCTGAGAGATCTAATAGGACCAGGACAGAGGAACAACCCCTGTCCCGAGCCCGCCAGAGATCATTCACCAGCGCGACCAATGCCGTCTCCGTGCTGTATCCGGGCCTGAAACCCGATTGGTACGGGTCCAGATAATCAGTTTCCTCCAGGAACAGAGGGAGTATATTATATGTATATTATAGCAGACTATATCTAATATGTATTATTGCAAATTTTAAGAAATGGTAATAGCACTGCTATGCATCACTGATAGTTTGCTTTAAATGGAAATAAGAACAGCTTATTTCATTCAAATATATGTTAATAAAAATATTAAAATTTCTCAGAGACTGTAATTTTCAACAATATCCAATTGTTCATACATTATATATTTAATCAATGTTTATGCTTTGTCTTTACAGTGAATTTGGAAACACCATGGCTTCCAATTCAGGATGTGTTTCTTGGCTGTTTAAAGAATATGAAAATTAATGACAAATCTATCTTACTAAACAAAATGTCAAACATTCATGGTGTTGTCAGCCTGGAAGGGTGTCCCGTCTATTAACTGTTCCATATATATATATATCCATATATATATATATATATATATATATATATATATGTATATATATATATATATATGTATATATATATATATCTGTGTGTGTGTGTGTGTGTGTGTGTTATAGGTCTTGGCGTATTTGGGTCTTTTCCCGTGTAAGATTGAGAGTGTCTTGGCAACATTTCGACGAGGTCCCACTCCTCATCTTCAGGCTGGTGTCTTCAGATTCGTGCTTGTGCGAGCAAAGCACGAAGCCGAAGACACCAAGCCTGAAGATGAGGAGTGGGACCTCGTTGAAACGTCGCGAAGACACTCTCAATCTTACATGGGAAAAGACCCGAATATGCCAAGACCTACATACCTGTACCCGTGAAAATGTACGAAAACAAATACACACACACACACACACACACTCTGAAGATAAAGTCATCTAATGTGCTGTATGGATAGCCACAATATGGTTTGATCTCTTTCTTTGGTCTTTTGCCCTCGTTACCATCACAGTTCAAAAGTATGTTTTCATAATTGTGGTCTCTGTTGCCTTTCTTTGAGGTTTTTTTGAAGCTTTTGTTGTCCTATGTACAAACTGTCTATGAAAAAGCCATTTGAAATATAAAATGACCTTCAAATATAATATGGTGATGTTCTGCTTTCAACAACAGTTGTGTATATTTAGAGCAATTACATTGACAAAATGCTGATTTATAAGGCTCCTGAAATGAAAACAACTCCCCAAAGAATTGGAAGGTCCTTGGACACAAATAGAACCGGACTTCACAGATAAAATTTGGAAAAATAAAATACATTGTTGAATTGTTGAATTATTTTGTTGTATGTATTGAGTAATTGATAAAAAAATAATATAAATTGAGTATGAAGCACTTTAAAAATGTGGCATACTGGAGGTGATAGTCTTAAGAGTTCTATGACCAAATAAATGCAATTTTCATTTTGGAAAATATCAGTATGTTTATTGCACTTACATACACCCGTTGACTTTAATCAAAAAGCTTGACTGAATAAAGACAACGAGTATATAGGATAGATTTAGCTTTTTGAATAAAAGCAATAATTGAACAGATATTTTGCTTCTGTTAAGAAAATGAAGGTGATTTAATCCTTTGGGAGCTTCAACCTGAAGTTGCAAGATCTGTAATCAAAAGCCTTTTTTAAAAATATAATTTTATGATTTGGCTGAACAATTTATAAATATCCTAGATTGTGATTGTGTGCAGGGTTTCTTGCTACTGTGAGGGGGGCAGGGCTCGCCAGCTATTCCTGGGGTCCAGCGGCCAATAGGCCGCAGCCTGGTACCAGGCCACGGACTATTGGTTGGGGAGCCCTGATCTATGTGTTCACTCCATAGCAGTGAAATTTGACATTATATTTTACCACAGGATAAAAGAGTCATGCCCCTACCAGTTTCTTTTGTTTTCTAATCACCACTGCCCTCTTCTCTTGTTCCACTTTGTATAATATGTATACAAACATCTGGTGACTAAAAAAGGGGACAAACACATTCATATGCATCTAATGTATCATTAAACAAGTGTCTATTTGCAGCTGCAACTAGCAATTATTCATCCTACTATTTTCCCATGCTTCCTTTCCTCTTGTTTCCTGCTTCCGAAAGTCAGCTGAAATATTCTTCTCTTGTACAAGAAAAGCTTCAAATGCACACAGAAAATTTACAATAACTAAGTCACATTATGGAAATTCAACAGAATATTGCAACAAATTCTTTCTGCTATGATTGCTCATTCTTTTGTTTCATCCAATGAAATATGGCCATCATTACTTTTTCTAAGATTCTCTAAGCATAGTTTCTTCATTTATAAGGAAACCTGTAATTGAAAATGAGAAAAATGAAAGGTGCCCAAAAAGAGTATTTTGTTTTTGCAAATACTCTAATGGAGGACTTGAAAAAGTGCTTTGGCCATCTGTATTTTCTCCAAGACAGGTCAAAAACATTTTTGCAGTTGTTTTAATGGAATTCTTATAAAGATGTGGGCTCTGCTTTAACTTTCCTGATTTCTGACTTGGAGAAAACAAAAATTATCAAGGAAGAAACAAGAAAGAAAGAAAAAGCTTTTCCTTTAGATAGCTGAAATGAACAGATCTAACAATTACATACATACAGCTTCAGCCCTGAAATACAAATATTCTCTTTTCTTGGAAATTACATATGTAGCAGGAACCTATGCTTAATCTCTTTCTGCTGATTTCTTGCCCCTCGAATGGTTCATTTAGTCTTGAACGTAATAATTCTTGAACACTCAATCCATCATGTACTTCCGACATAAGGCAACCTATGAATCTGAACAAGTTGTTACAGTACAGATCATAAACTCTTAATGCACTTATTAGAATGTCACAGTCTAGAATCTGATAAATAATAGTAGTGAAGGCTGAGAGTTCAAACTCCTTGATGGAAACTGTTAATTAGTGGTATTGTTAAAGCAAGTGCCTTCATTTTCTGCATACACTGTAATAGAAAAGACATTATTCCATTTGCAAATTCCTTTGATTCATTGCTTTCTTAAAATTTTATCATTTCTTTGTGCATGTATAATATGCTGACAGCCTTTTTGCAGTAACAAAATTAATATGCTGTTGAGTGAAAAACCTGGAGCAGGTAAAAAAGCCTCAGAGGTTTGACAACACTAGCTCACAATATGTACATCTATCTTTCTATTTAGAGTTATTAACTCTAGAAAGGAACTGTGCATTCAGTAATCTGGTGAATAAAACATTATTTTATACCCAGCTTTTTATTTCGACCCCAAACCACCCCAGTGATGCCCTCGACGTGATGTCCCGTTGCCTGGAGGCGGTCCGGGTCTGGATGGGGAAGAACAGGCTTCGACTCAACCCTGACAAGACTGAGTGGCTGTTCGTGCCGGCATCCCGGGAAATTCCGATTATTCCATCTCTGGCCATGGGGGGTGAGCTATTACCCCCCGTAGATAGGGCGCGCAACTTGGGGGTCCTTCTAGATTCACAGCTCTCTTTAGAAGAGCATATTGGAGCTGTGACTAGGGGGGCCTTTGCCCAGGTTCGCCTGGTGCACCAGTTGTGACCCTATCTAGACCAGGATGCCTTGCGTACAGTCACTCATGCGCTCGTGACTTCTCGTCTAGACTACTGTAATGCTCTCTACATGGGGCTGCCCTTGAAGTCCACTCGGAGACTCCAACTGGTGCAGAATGCAGCCGCGCGAGTTGTGCTGGGAGCTTCCCGATACTCCCATGCTACACCTTTGCTCCGCGAGCTGCATTGGCTGCCGGTTGCTCTCCGGGTGAGGTTCAAGGTGTTAGTGATGACTTACAAAGCCCTACATGGCATGGGTCCGGATTACCTACGGCGACACCTGCAGCCGGCGTCAACTTCCTTCCGTCCAGTGCGCTCCCACAGAGAGGGCCTCCTCAGGGTGCCTCTGATCAAGGAATGTCGATTGGTGGCCCCCAGGTGGAGGGCATTCTCTGTGGGCGCGCCAGACCTTTGGAACCGCTTGCCGGTTGAGCTCCGAACGGCCCCCGACCTTCGCTCCTTTCGGCGCGATCTCAAAACTTTTCTTTTTGAACAAGCTGGCCTGGTCTGATGGGTTGGGGCTGGGTTTTATAATCGGTTTTAACTTTTAATATGTATTAATTTATTACGGGCATTGTAGTTTAATTACTTTTTAATTTTTTGTATCCTGGTTTTTATTATGTATTGCCCTGTTCACCGCCCTGAGTCCTTCGGGAGAAGGGCGGTATACAAATTAAATTATTAAATTAAATTAAAATTTTGAGGATTTGATTATGACTACAATACTGATGTATTAAATACCTTGTTTAATTATAACCTTTAAAAATACTTGAATTCAATAATGCTTTAGTACAGCATTCTATGTTTTTTTCTGCTCAACAGTGGAATCTTGATGCAAAAATCATGCACAGCTTTGTTTTTCAAATACAACAGATATGTCTTTTTTGGAAGCAATGTTCTCTCAAGCAGGCTACAGCATTTGTCAGCCGTAGCCTCAGATTAAGTTCAGCATGCAGTTTCTTCTGATTTGGAATGACAGTTAAGATGAGCCCAACATATTTTGTTGTTTCAGATAAAGGATAAAATTCTGCTTCCTCTCCTCGTCCTTTAATAACATACAGTATATAATACCTAACATGATTAGCAGGGGAATATTATTTCATATACTCAATACATAAGGCTACATTAGGACAACGCAAGACATTTTTCAAAGTGGTTTGAATTACAGCTCCCATAAGCACTTGCAATTGGCCATGCTGACTTAAACTGACAGAAATCAAAACCCCCACAAACATCTAGATTGGTGTTTCTCAATCTCAGCAATTTAAAATGGGCTTCTACTCCCAGAATTCCCCTGCTAATAGGGGAAATCTGGGATTTGAAGTCCACACATCTTAAAGTTGCCAAGGTTAAAACTGACTTAGAGAGCACCAGTTTATCTGTCCAAGTTTAGGAAGCATAAGTCAGGCCATATGATACTAAAAAAATTGTTGATGAAATCTCATTACTCTTCTCTACCCTACATCATATATTTCCTAATGGTTTTATTTAACTACTGAAACTGCCAACTTCAAATAAAACTGGGGAAAGTTTTATTTGAAGCCCGTGCTCTAGAAATAAACTAATATGGCAATTGCACTGAAGGCCAAGCTATACAATATTTGGAAGAAGTATAATTAACATTTCCCATCATTTTGTGATGCTTCAAAGTTGCAAACAGAGAAGAAAATACGCTTTTGTGCCAGTGCCTCTAGCAGGTTCTCCTGCTACAGTTTGTTATCGGTCATGCTAATATTTAGCTTTTCATCTACTCACAGAGATGATGAGATGTTTACATAAACATTTCAGAGAGGAAAACTTAGTGCTGGAATAGAAAACCAGCAGAATGTAGTAATTAACAATTTCCCATTATATATTTTCAAGCCCTCTCTTTCCCTTACCTTAGCATTTCAGGCCATTTGTCCTGAGAATGAAGAACAGAGTGCCATTGTATCTATTTTGACTAGTAAATCCATTTTGAGAGGAGTAATTGTAAACAGCATTCTTTGCTGCTGCTGCTTTACTGCTGGTTTTGGCCTTCCATACCTGCTTTTTCTTTAATACCAGGACAGAAGAATATAGTCATACGAAGCTTAGAGTTTCAGAATGAAAGCAAGAAGCCTTGAGCTGATTATTCTAAGCATTAACGCTCTGCTGCATACAGAAAATGCTGTTGTTGAAATGTTCATGAAAATTATTATGTTTGAAGATGCACATTTAATGTATAATGAGGAAAATTCTTCCACTTTGGGGAGTTACTGAATAAAATGAGCACTTGCATCAGTTTCACCCCTAAATTATAGACTAAGCTTTATTATTGTTTCAAGCACATACAGCAGAATCTGTAGAACGATATTATCTTCAAATTATACATGAGACATCAGAAAGAAACATGCTTGCCCACTCTGGAGTTGTTTAAAAATTAAAAAACAAAGTTTATAAATTAAAATAATCTATAAAAAGTCCTTACATAGTCAAGCAAATGTGGGCACCATATTATTCTCTAAAAGAAGACAATCCTTAGATAGCATTTTTGGGTGGCTTATGGAAACTGTGGGATATTTTTACTTCAAGTTGCCACATGTGACCACTTTTGACATGTTGGGAGAGGAAGAATTTAGCTCTTTTTTCAAGGACATTTCCTCACTTAAAAGAATATGACCTATTTCCTCCTCTCATATTTTATTCTGTGGCCTCAACGATGTATGGAGAAGATAAAAGAGATCATTAAAATATATCTAAGCAAGTAGCCATGTGCAAGATAGCTAAGAACCTCACAAAATACCAAAAGATGACATATTTCCCCCAATTTAAATTGCTATTAAGTGTTACTGTTAGATGTTCAGGCCTGGATGGTTTTATGCTTCATGCAGAAGAATATAACGTTTGTCATTAACTTCTGCTGTTTTAGTATGTTTATTTTTCAAATTGTTTTATTAGCTTATATTCTTTTGCTGTAATTCTTCTGCTCTTTGTCAATGGATCAAATAGATGAAATAATTCCATAAACTTAAAAAAGAATAGGATTCCAATTATAGGAATTTTGTGACACAGAGATCTTGTATTTGTTATAAGAGAGTTCCAACAATACTCTACAGCCTTCCCCAAAGGACACCTACTTATTTATTTTTGGATGTACCACAACTGATGTTCACAGCCTCTAATGATAGTATCAACAACAGTCAGTGTGGTTATAAAAAGGCTAAGAGTAAAAATAAATTCAGCATCAGTGTTAGTGGAACCGGCCTTGAAGAATACTTTGCTCCCAAAATGTATCTGTCACTTCTATTACGGCAGAGTAATTTACATTCCATCCAAATGTCAAGGGCCAAACAATCACATCAAAGACAGGATATCAATCAATACATTATATATTTGTACCATAGGGCTACCATATTAAATTTGAAAATGTCTGCCTTGCAGTGTGAAAATTGTTTTCCTAATTTGGGTGAAGCACTTGTTCATACATAAAGAATACACACACTGAATAGCCTCCTCTCTTTTCTTCATCTGAATTGGGAGTAGAATTCCTGTACATAAGACAGCAAAAATAAAGTGTCTAAATTACAAGGAATTACAAGAAATTTGATTGGACAAAAAGAATTATGTTCTAATAGTAACAGCCATTTAGTAATAGAATAGATTTCATTGGCAGGGTGGTAGACTCTTCACTGGAGATATTTAAGCAGAGGCCATATGGTTATCTATCTATCTATCTATCTATCTATCTATCTATCTATCTATCTATCTATCTATCGTATAATCTATGACACTTTGAATTATTTCTCTGGAAACTCAAGGTGAAAATGGAGTCTCCCAATATTTTATCCCTATCATAAACTTGTAGTAGTTTTCCCTATGAGAGTCATCTAATGAACCTGGATTATTCAATTCTCAGGTGATGCTATAATGTGTAATCTCTACATTACGTTGTCTAGAGAGATACATGTCCCTTATCATGTATGCTGCAATCCATCCCAACCTGCCTAATTTGATTCTCCCTATAATATGCATATAAAACCAGTACCAGTGGTCAGTGGCCAGATACTGAATCTATTTGCTATGATATCTGGAAATGGGTTGAGTATTGTCACTGAATTCTGCACATTTCCCCATAATTCCAATATACTATCTACAGTTTCACTGATAGAAAAACAATCAGACTTGTCCCAGTGTTTGCTTCCCAACTGCCACTAAAGCTGTATGTTTGCCTATCATCAAGGACAATTCAGCATTAATAACTGGATTTTGCATTTTAAGTCATTGTTCTTTCCTCATCCAATCAGTCCTTAAGCAAAGTCTGGAAGAAGCATAAAATGATGACATGAGGCCAGGGCTTAAAAATCTGAACTAATTATTTAGCAACTCAGCTTCTCTTTCAGAGCTGACAAGTGGATGGATTCCCTTAGATGAGAATTCCAGTCTTCAAGGAGCTTCTAGAATTTCCTCCTATTTTCTGTAGCCAGCTGTTATTATTCTTTCCATTTTGTCACCAGGCCTTCATTGGGGAGAATGAAATACTTCATTGCATCATGCTTATCACCTTTTATCTTTGTTTTTATTGATTTTATCATAATTTCTTTGATTGATGTGAGCCTCCTGGAGTCATGGAGAATAAGGTGGCATAGAAGTTTAATAAATTATGGTTGATCACAAGTCAGCCAGATGTTTAGATTAGATTTAGCATTTTTACTCACATATCAAGTCTTTCCCAAGGACCTGAATTTGGTCCAATAGTATTGCCCTGATCTATTATATAAATCTCTGAAGAAACATGCATTGAGACAAATGCCATATATGGGGGATGTTTATCAGTATGAATTTTGCAAATGGGTGAAATTACTTTTTGCTTTGGAGAAAATGTTCTGGACTAGTTCTATGATTAAGAATACTATCTTAAATTATATGATAAAGATTAAAATGTCACTATAGTGTTCCCAATTTGAGTGAAGAACAGAGAAGAAATTAAAAAAAAGCAAGATAGAACATGTGTCTCAAAGGTGCTTTTTTCTTCAAAAGGCAACTGGACTATTTTTTCCTTGAGAAAGAAGAAGAAAACATTTCTCATCCAAGAAGCATAATCAGTTCTGATTGAGGGGGATGGAAGGATAGGTTCTGATAGGATGGCAATGGTGGTGGAAGGATTGTATTTCTTTGCAGTCATCTGGTTGTTATCACTCTGATCTGGATCCTAAGGGTCAACGGAAATCAGGGTGCAATTGGTTGTGGAATCTTCTTACCTGTGCATTTGTAATTGTAAACAGTCCTTTTCAATATATGGACTTTAAAAGAGGTGGGGCTTCAATTGCACAGTTGTGGCTGTAATCTTGACTTTTTTTGATATCCCATAGCATATGTCTCTGGAAGAAGGGTAAGGAATAAGAAAAATGAAACTGTGAGTGAATTCAGCGCATGACTTGTTTGACTATAGTTTATTGGCTGGGTTGGCAAAACACAATAAAACTATTACGGTAGCAATTGTTTACAAAGCACAGCAGCTGAATTCTCACAGTATGCTGTGGCACGAACAAGCACACTAACTATAGCTTAATGAAAAACATAAGTCCATTTTTTTTAGAATTTATCTCTACTCTAACAGACTAAAAATAAACTCTTAGCTTACATCTTGAGATGATTTGTACTTTATTTAGAACTGACAACAATTACATGAATAAATGTCTGACACGGGAAGAAACAAAAAGCATTTGAGATTTTACAGTACGCAAATCCTTGCCGAAATATTTCAGGAATCTATGGAATATTTTTTGGTGCATTGATCTTTTTAAAATGTGTAAATAAATAGGTTTTTTTTTAAAAAAAAAGTGCAGAAAGAAGACCTGTTAAAAATGTTGATTGAGCTTTAAACAGTAATGTTTTTGCTATCGAATATCAAAACCCAACTAACTATTCGTTATGTAAAAGAACTTTTGTATCGGTTAAAACAGTAACAAAATGACCAATTAGCAATTTTAAGAACCTGACTTAAAACGTTAACGGAATGCAGGATAAATCTGACTGCTATTCTCACTGATAAGGCCATTGAGCATCTTCACTAATAAAGCATGCGGCAGATTTTTTTTTTTAAAAAAAAACATAACATCCCGCCCGCATAACTCAGTATTTCTCAACTTTCAGCTGTTCCTTTCCAAACTCAGAAAGATACGTCCTATGTTACTTATGAAGCTAGTGGAAATCCCCCATGAATTCAAGAGGACTCCGTCTCAGGGTACGTGTGGGAGATGACAGTTTCAGTTCCTATCAAACGCGGCTTTAGATCACGGGTAGGCAACCTCGGCTCTTTTATGACTCATGGACTTCAACTCCCAGAATTCCTGAGCCAGCCAAGCTGGTTCAGGAATTCTGGGAGTTGAAGTCCATGAGTCATAAAAGAGCCGAGGTTGCCTACCCCGTAGCTTAGGACGGATTGGATCTAACTCCAAAGCTCGTGGCAGAAAAGTCTTTCCATACTGAAACTTCGGACGGGATTGTCCAATTGTAATCACATTGTTCGTTACCCGTTTTTGTTGTTTTTTTTTAACTTTTCTTCCTAGCGTTTTCCCCGTAAAAAAGAGGATCTGCTTTTCGGATCCAGAGTGTTAATCCATTGGTTGCGACAGGGACCTTGTTGCCGAAGACTCGTGGGTTGAGACTGAGTGACTGGCCCAAAGTCACCCAGCCGGCTTTCATGCCTAAAACGGGACTGCAACTCAAGTCTCCTCCTGCTTTCTAGACAGGTTGCCTTTAAAGCACTAAACCAGGGGTCGGCAACCTCGGCTCTTTTATGACTCGTGGACTTCAACTCCCAGAATTCCTGAGCCAGCATAGCTGGCTCAGGGATTCTGGGAGTTGAAGTCCACGAGTCATAAAAGAGCCGAGGTTGCCGACCCCTGCACTAAACCAAACTGGTTCTCTAATGGTGTATTTACCTACTCTGCTGCCTTCAATGGACCGCGTACTGTTTTCGTCTTGCTTTGGGTTTTTAGTAGGCCGTCTCGTTTCGCCCCCGTTTTATATTGAAAAAAAAAATCTCCTTTATTCCCCGAAGGATGAGCAACCGGGAGCGCACAATAGGGTCCCGCCCAAGACCTCTCCCCGTGGAAAAGAGAGCAACGGCTCTGAAGCGAAGAAGCCAGGCCGGCGCTCAGGGCAAGCCGCTTCAGAGCTGGCAGCGCGCAGACTCCTGCCCTCCCGCGCAGGCGCCCTAGGAGCGGCAAGCGACAGCCGCCAGCTTTGGCTCGAAGGTTGCGAGGTCTCTCCTCAGCGGTTGGGCTTCTGGCCACGGCTGCGGCTACTGTCGGAGCGGTTAGCCGGTGGAGCGGCCGACCGTGGCCGAAGGAGCGGCAAGGAGCGAGCTGCCCAGCCGGCTTCGACGCCGGGGTGGCTCGTTCTGCTCCAGTGTCCTCCTCCCCCCCCCCCGAGCTGCGGAGCGCCAGGAGCCTGCTGGGTGGGTCTCCCACCTGCGGACGACCATGGCCGGGTCCGAGCAGGACGGCGACACCGGAGAAGCGCCGCTGCCCTTCGAGGACGCCGACCTAGCGCTGGCGGGAATCAATATGCTGCTCAACAACGGATTCCGGGAATCCGACCAGCTCTTCAGGAAATACAGGTACTCTCGCTCTTTTCCTTGCCTGGCAGAATTTTTCAGCCGGGGCTGATTGACGGTCGGCTGAGCGGACCTCCTGGGTTGGAAGGCGAGCGGATCCGTGTGGATTCCCCCCCTCCTCGAGCCTCCTCGACCCCCGCAATGTGAGCGTCACTGAGCAGAGTGCAGCTCTTCCAGCGCTAGACCACAGCGCCGATATATATATATATATATATACATATATACATACATACATACATACATACATACATACATACATACATACATATATATATATATATATATATATATATATATATATATATATATATATATTTAAAAAGGCCTTTGTCCTAGGGCCGCGCGGTCTGCACTTGTCAAGGGGTAAGAACGAGTAATTCAGCCCTTAACGAGGTTCTCTGCCGCCGAACTTGGGTTCTTTTTTTCCCCCCTTTTTTCCTTTTCTTTTTTTTTCAGACTGTCATTGTGACTGCCTTCCAGAAAACCTTGCACTTTCTGTTGTCTTTTTAGGATGAGCGCTTCCTCTTCAGCTTTTCTTATTCCTGCTTTGTTGCTCTGCGGTGAACCCCTCGCGTCTCCACGCATTACTTTCTCTTGGAGGCAGTGCACCGCTGGAGCAGCTTTTAATTCTGATTTTTGCATTAGGGTTTGAATTACTTGAATTAATTAGCAGGGCTTCTGAGCCGATTGCCTTGGCCTGCGTCTGGATGTGGAAGTCTAGAATATGACTTCCAAATGAAGGATTGTTTTCTTTAGGGGTGTTGTCACAGCGTAGAAAAGATCAAGCTTGTCTTAAGTAACCTGGTACTTTAACCGCTATATCGAAACACCTTGCCTATTAGCAAATGTTACAACCTGTTTAAGAATGGTTTCAAGAAAAAAAAATTTCTTTGGATTAAAAGGTTTAGACTTATAGTAAAGAAATGCATGAACATCAGTTTTAAATTAAATGAAATGGAATAATGCTCCAATGTATCATTGCTAGTATAATGAACTTCCATAATTCCAAGCACCATAGGAAAAAAAGGTATAGTTCAGACTTGTGCTTTATATTTATATTGCATAGATTCTATGCATTCCCAGATATTCTTGTTTCCCCCCAAATGCTTATAGTACAGTTTGATGCCACTCTGTCACAAGAAGACCAATAAAATGGAAATGTTTTGCTGTTGTTTTCCTTTTGATTCTACTGAAACTCCTCTCTGGGACACCTTCAATTCTTCTCACTGTAGTCACTATCACTTGTGCTTCACTTACCCATAAATGAATACAAGAGTCATTGTCGTCATGAATTATTGCAGCAAACCTTATATTAATTTCTCTATGGGTGTATATACTTACCTTCCTATCTTCATCCATGTTTCCTTCTCATCTTGCCGATAGTAGTTTGGTGTTTAGACAGAGGTTCCCTATATACCATATTAAAGAGGTTTCCAGGAACATAAACAGTTGTATTTGGTCTAAATTCATTCTTCTGTAGGCTAGTTAATGTTCACTTGGAGAATGTAGTGGTATTAAAACCGATAATCATTTATCCATTTATTTTCCTTAGAGTTCTTGTTCCTGCCCATACTTTGCTCTTGATATCAGATTCTTTCTACTAGTATCTACTTTTCCTTCTCCCAACCTAGTAAACCACCTAGAATTTCTTCCATTTATTTTTCAATTTTAAATACTATTTAGTGGAATGTTATTATTATTCTCCTTTTCCTGCTTTTCTAGAACATCCTTTCCCAGCCAACTACCTCCAGGACTCAGATTGGCTAAGGCTTCTAGAATTGTACTATCAGTATATCTAAAAAGCACCAAGCTGTGGAAGACTGCTCCAAAGCACTGTGAGTTAGGTTTTAGAGTATAGTATAGTATAGCTTGCTTTCTAGACAAAAATCTGTCAAGTATTTTCTGATCATGGTTGCATTTCCAGCAGATTTTTCAAATTGGGACATAGAGACATAAAGAGGTCTTCATAGCTCGGTTGCAATGAAAAAGTAATGATCACAAGATTCATTTTAAGCTTCCTTTGTTTACTATTAATCAACCCTAGACTTAGCAGGTGATAATTTTCCCCCAGTTATATAACAAGGGACTTATTTTGCTAGTCGTATTGTTAGCCTTAACATACCTTTGCAGTGGAAAATGGTTTAGACATTCTTCTTCAGTGTATCTTATTTACAATCTTATCTGATGCTCCCATGACACTCTTGGACAAGGAAACCTGTGATCAGCTGTTTTTTACTGCACAAACTGCCATGTCATTTTGACTTCATTGATCCCATTTCTGCCCCTTCCTGACTTGTCCTTTGTTTTTATTAGTGTGTGTGGGTGTATTCTATTTCCTCTCTCCATATTCACTCACAAGATGCAGAACATATTGATGTACTTGGTTCTACTGATGAGAAAGAAGCTTAAATGCAAATAACACATATCTTGTTAATGAGAGCATTTCTCTGCTTTCTGCAGGTATTTGCTGGAAGAGTACTGTCATCTTCTATTACATTTTCCTTCTGGTTCAATAGAGCAGATTAATTTTCTTAGCCTTTTCCCTTTCTTTCTCTTTCAAGATAACTTTTTTCTATGCAGTCAAAGTGAACTTGGTGTATATATATATATATATATATATATATATATATATATATATATATATATATCTTGAAATGTAGTTTCTAGCACCCAGCTGATCTTGCTTAATCTCATAAAGCTTTAATAATCAAAACTGCTTGGTGCACAGATGGGAGACTAGTGGGATATATCAGAGCTGTAAACTAGATTGGGAACTTGAAAACACAACCAAGAAGATGACAGTGCATGTTTGTTTTATTTCTACAAAAATGATCTGGATATGACCATGAAGCCCCCAAATCAAGCTCAGACTTAAGGAGATGTTACGTTTTAAATGCTTAAACCAATCCTCTAAAGCAGGGGTGTAAAACTGCTGGCCCATGGGCCGGACGTGTCACGATGAAACCGTGCCTACCCCATTGCCGGCAATGGGGAAAAGCTCTGATACATTGCTCAACGTCATGTGATGTCACGAGTTTGACATGTCTGAACTAAAGGTAGGAGATCCTCCAATAAGAACTTTAGCATGACATGGATGCCATTTTAAAAAAAATGTACAAAAAAGTTCTACAAAACGGTGTATCTTTTTCAGAAGTTACATATAAGATTTACTAGAGTTTTTTAAATCATTGAAAGTGTAACATAATGTTGACACAGTCATTGCAATGCTTATGACACTAGTGAATATATATATCTGCAGCCTGTGGTATGCTGGCACTGGCTTATAGAATAGAATTCTTTATTGGCCAAGTGTGGTTGGACACACAAGGAATTTGTCTCCGGTGTATAATCTCTCAGTGTACATACAAGTAATAGTGATAATCATGATCATAAACAATATGAAAATACTTTCATTACACATTGTAAAATACAACACTTGATAAATCATAAGATGCAACACTTTAGTGATAGTCATAGAGTACTAGCTAAGCAAACAACATAAATCATAGTAGGATACTAAAAAAACAATATAAATTGTAAGATATAAGCAACAAAGTTATAGTCATAAAAAGATAAGGATAGGTAATAGAAAAGATGAGTATCATAGTAATACAGCTTTACTAAGTAGTTTGACAGTGTTGCAGGAATTAATTGTTAAGTAGAGTGACGGCATGGGGGAAAAAACTCTGCTTATGTCTAGTTGTTCTGGTGTGCAATGCCCTGTAGCGTCGTCTTGAGGGAAGAAGTTGCAATAGTTTATGTCCAGGATGTGAGAGGTCTGTAGATATTTTCACAGCTATTTCTGGGAAGAAAGTATTTCATAAAGTGGCGATATCAGAGAGTAGACCTGCTGCCTTGGCCACACCAATGTATTTTATTATCTCGTTTTATGTTTTTGTTGCTGTTGTTAGCTGCCTGGAATTATGGCACATATGTTTCATGACCATATAAGTCTCTTAAATAAATAAACTAACTTTTCAATAAAACTGGAATTACATTTATTGATACTGGCCTGTAGACATTTCAAATCATACATAACCTTGCAAGTCACTCCCCCTCCCCACACTTATACCTCAGTGAATCAAGAAGGTATATATCTGAGCTGCATCCGAATGTTTTATTTTATTTTTTTATTTTAATTCCATTTATATCCCGCCCTTCTCCGAAGACTCAGGGCGGCTTACAAGCTTAGCTAGTTCATCAGGCCTTAAACAATATTTCGGTCCTCATTACTTGGGTAACGGTTCCTCCATATTTGTAGGAGATCACCAGGCTGAGCCTGAGGGAGGCATCAAATGCATCATCAGTCTTGAGTCTCTTCATGCCCACAAGAAATCTTAAGTCCAGCCTGCCTTGAATTCCATTGACTGTTATCTATCGCCAATTTGTTTTGACCATTACTAGCTCAGATTCTTGAGGAAAACATTAGCATACATTAAACCTATATTCATTTGAACTGCCTGGACTCCTGATTTCCTGCCACATGACAATATCTCTGTGAACATCATCCTTACTTTCTGCACTGAACAAGCAGGTTCAATTCCAGCAAGGCGCTACCTGAAATAATTCCAGTCCTGCTCTGTGTGGAGCTTTAAAGGTAACAATTAGCCCTTTGAATTGTGTCCCAAAGACTACTAGCCATCACTGCAGCATTTTTATTTTATTTCACTTAAAGCACTTATATAGTAATCCATCCTTCAACTCAGGGTTATCAAAAATTAAAAGACCCATAAAATCATTTTATATTGTAAAGCTGTTTTAAAACATTAAAAACAACAAAAATGTGATGCCAATCAGTTCTAATCTTTAATATAGGTGTTATTCTATACTGGTGGGATTCTAACTCCACCTAGAGTACATTTGAGTGGTCATCAGAGCATGAGGAAATATATAACTAACAACAACCTTTAGATTTCTACTTCCTAACTTTTATACACTTCCAAAACAAACTATATTACACCAGTTCATTCGGATATACATTTTACCATTTTCATTTATAATTAAAATCTGTATCTTTACTTTTTTCTTGCATTCATCTGCGTCACACCATACGTTCATGGTAACTTTATTCACATATATTTTCCCTTTCTTATAGTTTCACAATATAGAAACATTTCATTCTATCACTTCATTTGTTATGTCATGTTTGTTTGTTTGTTTGTTTATTATATATTTAAGATGGATTGATCCCCCAAATGCTTCTGGACATCTTATATAATTAAAGGGGAGGGAAGCGGTAACAAGAGAAAGGGGACATGTATCCCCTGACAAAATCACCCATAAATTGCAAAAATCTGTTAAATTGTTTAACAAACAGCTGAACCCCAGGCCTCAGAACAAAACCAGATTTTCCCAGACTTGCAAATTCCTTGGGGGTGGGATCCACAGGAATACTGTTCCAGGGTGTATGTGTTGTTTCATTTATTCTTATCTTATATTGTAAGTTCCAGTATTCTATATTCAATGGTTGTCAACAGACAAGATTATAGATATTGACCTTCATAGCATTGATCAATCATGGTTTCTAGTAAGATAGAAGTGGTATACTTGTTCCACAGACAGCATTCCTTATTAATAGTAAAGATATATCAAATATTTATGGCGTATTTATTCATTCAGCTATTGCTTAATAATTACCCTATGTGTATATATTAATTATATTTTTATATTTAACTTTTTATTATTATTTAACTAAACAGATGCTTTCCAGTCTTTGTTGAGTTACCTTGACTTGCTGCTAGCAATACTTTCTTAGTTTACAGCACCCTCCCCGTCTTTTTCTGTATATTACTGTATGATTCCAAATATTTAAACATTCCTAAATTATATTCTTACCTCTTTTTAAGCTTACTAGATTTCTTTGAAACTGCTGACTGTGAGTTTTCATATCCTGGTCTGATCAGTCTAGTTAACTGAAAATTAAAGAAACATTTCAGCTAAATGGTGCTATAAAACTAATTCAGTCCAAATTAATATACGAAGTTCTTACAGGCAAACTGGATTCCGAGGAGAAGAAAGAGATTAAGGATTCCAAGACAAACATGTCACAGCAGAAGATTGATGATCATGGCAGAAATAAGGTCAAGGTTTGTAAGAATTCAGTGCAGTCTGATCTGAGGCACACAATACCAGGCTGTACTGGGAAGTTCCAGTATTTATTTGCATTTCAATAAAACCTTGAATACATTCTCCACAATTTTCACAAAAGCATACCTTGTGCCTATGAGTTCTAATTAGAGTGGTGTTACTAGGCCACATACTATTTATAAAGAATCCTGCTCAAACTATGTTTCTTTCCATGTGCATTTGTTCCTTCCTTCTAATTACCTAAAACAAGTAATGTTCCCATCGACTTAGTAACCTATTATCTAATGACTTGTTGGAAGAGAAACTGTAATAAAGTAAAAAAAAATAGTGTTTGGCCTTCAGGCCTTGAGTGCTTAAGTAGAATATAAATATAAATAAAATATAAATACAATTGGACTAATACTTTTCTGTAATTAACTACATTGACTGTTTGTTCAACTTTTGTGCTGGTTCCCAAACTTTAATACAACGCCGCCCTAGATAATTAGACTAAATGTTCTCAATAAGTCACCTTACCTGGACTCAGAAGCTAACCAGGGCAGGACTGGTTAATTCACAGATGGGAACTGTCAGGAAATTTGAGGGGCTCTAGGTTATACTAGGCAATTTCAAAACATTTCAGAAGAAGCAATGGAATACTTGCAACTGCTAATATTAATATTTGGGAAGACCTATTTTCTCCCCAAAAACAAGACTGGAAGGTAGGTTGGATTGAAAGAGAAAGTGACTGGTTCAAAGCCACAACGGAATTATTGTGGCCGAGAATATACTAGAATCTGGGTCTTCCCACTCCTAATCCAACACCTTAATTACAGTACACCCTACAGGAATTGCAATTTTATTACAATTGTCCAATATTTTAATATTTCAGCATGACTGTCTGTTCTTCCCCCCCTCCTCTCCCCACTTCCTTTTGAGAAGAGAACTACAGAACTGTAGTCAATACAGATTTGTTCTTTTTTTTAATCAATAAGTCCCATTGTGAGGATTTCTAGGTCAAAGGAATCGAGCCTTATCAAGGCAATAGTACTGGGGAAAAACTGTGAAAACAACTAGAAAAGACAATATTAAGGTGAACTGTAGAAATTTTCTGGTAGCTTTGGAAAATAATGGGGAGGGGCATTCAAAAAGAGACTATTGGGCCAAAATTCTGGAAAATATTCGTAAGGTTACATAAGGCTCAATGTTTTGATGATTACAAATACTCTGAAATTCTGTTGGAAAGGAAAATGGTGAACAGCAAGAACAAATAAACTCCAGAACTTAAGTTTCTTTGGTTACATAGTAGCCAGTGGAAACAAATAAGAATGGTCACTGATCAAGAGTCAATGCATCCTAATGTCATCAGCTCCTTTAAAGACTGATCTTTTATATCTGCGGTGGGATGACTGATCCTTTCTTGTTCCTGAATACCCCCATGGCTTTGACAGTGTTTGAACTGTAGTAGCCCACTTGGAGAAACAAACTGCATTCTGTTTAATGCTGCTAAAATGTAAACATACTGTCCACATAATCAAAACAGTTTGAACGAGAAATGGTTGAAAATAATAGTTTAGAACATTTCCTTTTCTTCTGCCCCTTACTTCCTTGTCTAAGCACCTTTTTTCTTGTCCCTTTAATTAATGAAGTCATTCAAGAAAATAGGAGGGTTATTATACTATACCTAATTTTTTTGAGCTACTGATTTTAATTATTCTGAAATGTTATAAACTTCGGTAAGAGTATTTAGTATTAGCCATGTTCTGGAGTGTCAACTCTAGAGAATCATGTTGACCAATTGTTTTATTGCCTAGTTGTTTTGGAGTGGAAATTAAGGATAAATCAGCTCAAATATGAGTTTATTATTTCCTAAAGTGAGATACAGGAACAGATTTTTAAATTGTCAGAAAATCCAGCATGCCAACAAATATTACTCCACCTATATGTACTTTATAGACCTGTATCTGATATGCCTATTGTGTGCCCTTTTCCCTCAGCAAACTTCGAGAATTTAACATAACAGCAGCTTCACACCTACTAGATGAAGTCTGCATGTTTGCAGTCCACTCCCATGTTGTAACAAGGCACAAAGAATATTCAAATATTAACATGTTTTCTTTTCTCCCCCCTATCCTGTCCTGATCAGTTTTCCTTATGTAAAGACAAGATTTTGAAAGCTTTCAGATTATATTGTGACTTCTAAAATTGCCTTAATGGCTTTTGATTTTTGTCCCTAGATAATTTACAATCACAGCTGTTCTTAACTGTCTCAAAAAAAACACCTGAGCAGAACCTTGTGTATTTGGATAAGAAACTATAAAAAAATCCCAGACTTGTAGGGAAATTTAAAAAGAACCAATCCTCCTAGAAAAAGAAATTGCAAACCAGTTGTATTGTTGCCAAAAAACCAAGATGGAGTTAGTTTAATTAAACAGACTTAACTCCAAAATGTATGACTGTACCCCAATATATAGCCAGAATGTATTGTGGATTATGTTTTGAAATTTATGGAACAATTTTGTTGTGATAGTATTTGCCATTCACATTGAAAAACTGAGCTTTTGTAAGTAAACTTGAAATACAGGTTTCGGCCTACCTTGTCATAAAGTCATGTTTTAATACAGAACATATACACTTATACAACAATGTTGTACAGTTATATACTATGGTATACATAATGTAATGTATATATTACATTAATGTACAAAATATAATGAACATATTACAATTATGTATCAATATACAATAATAATGTACCCTTACACCTAAATATCAATTTATGCATATGAATATGCATGGATTTGTAGATGCAGTTGAAGCTGTGGAGAATGACCTTCAGATCAGTTTTATCTTTGTTGATTATTGTGTGCTCTAATTAAGCACTGGGAAAACTTGTTTTTTCTTGCAGTTAGTTGTAATCTGTGTGGTTCATTGTGGACTAGATGTTATAAAGGAACCTGTTAATATTTCTTTACTTTGGGACCCTTTAAGATTTTGTCAAACAATTTAAATTAATTTAATGTATGGGACATTAATATTCTATTTTTAAACCTTACCTTGAAATCTGATTGATTGTGACAGTGGAGAAATCTGGGAAATGACCATCTAATTTTGAATTGTACTTCTACACTACAGTTGTTTCTCTTTTGAAGTAGTGTTTCTCAAAGTGCGGTCCATGGACCTCAAGACTCAAGAAAGACTCAAGAAAATCAAGAAAAATAATGCTATGTTAAAATCCTACCAAACAATTGTGAGAAGCAGTAGTGACAGTGAATGCACCATTTTAAATTTTTAATAAAAATAAAAAATAAAAATATTTTTTTTAATAAGATAATATTAATAAATATAACCCATACAAATAAAAGCTTTTGAGGTACTCTTATAATTTTTAAAAGTGGGAATGTCTACTGAAAGACAAAGAAACACTGTTTTACAGTGTTTTACAGTAATGTAGGTTTTTTTTCTTTTTTCATTCAGTGATATATAAGTATACTTTAATCAAGATGCTACTGTACTTCAGGTTAAAAGATGGACATATATTTTCTGGTTTCAGATAATAGCTTCATTTCAGTCTCCAGACTAATAAAATAAGGGGAATGGTTATTTATTGTAAAATTATGAGAAGAAACAGTTGCACAGTGAATTTAAATGCTATTGTGAAGATAAAATTTACTGCTTCTGTGCCCAAATCGTTTTTAACATATCTATTGTAATCTAATATCATAAATTTAGAATTATTTTCTGTCTTCCTAGCTGTCTGTTAGGCCCTTTCCTTTCACAATAAGTTGAACTGCTGCTATAATGTTCCTATAAATCTGATGGTTTAACATTACTTAAAGATCCTGCGGATACCAGTAGAACTAAAGCTATTATACTTCTTTAGGTATTTACCATTATTGTTTTGAAGTTCCTATCTAACACTAGGGGAAAATGGCATTATTTTTAAATATCCTAAACTGTGAATCAAAGTTCTTGACATAGAACTAAGAAGTTTGTTACCAGAAAATTTTGGCAAAAAGCAGAATTATGCAGTTGCCTTAGGCATTACTTATAACTCTTGTGGGGAAATTTTACCTAGTCTCCCAGAAGTAACATGGATAAAATGGTTGTAAGAATCAGCTAGTAACAGATGTGCATGCGATACTAGTCTACATTGATTTCTCATATGTCCCACCCAGAAAGGGGGACAAAGTTTGTAATACCATGTAACTGGTAGAATTTCAACTGTTAATTATTTAATTGAAATATTTCTTTGAATCCTGTACATTTTATTGGTTCAGTAGCAAACCTCTTTGGATATAAGCTGGCAAAGTAGAGACACAAAAAGTAAAATTGTCTGGTTTAATTATAGATTAGAAGAGACAACCTGTAAAAGTTTTGTAAGTGGCCAATCATGAGTCTTTAAAATCCCTTGAGATAAATGTTGCATTTTAACTATTTCACATAAAAGCCCACCAATTAGGCAGAACCGGTAGCTATATTTTTGTTGCCCAGGCCCAGAATGGACTTCTGGACGTGGCATCCACACAGAGAACCAGTTGTTCACATATTTGAATCCCACCACTGAAGTAAACATATATATATACAGTATATATATATAAGGGATGCGGTGGCTCAGTGGGTTAGGACGCTGAGTTTGTCGATCAGAAGGTCGGCAGTTTGGCGGGTCGAATCCCGAGTGCCGCGTAACAGAGTGAGCGCCTGTTATTCGTCCCAGCTTCTGCCAACCTAGCAGTTTGAAAGCACGTAAAAATGCAAGTAGAAAAATAGGGACCACTACGGTGGGAAGGTAACAGCCTTCCGTGCGCCTTTGGCGTCTAGTCATGCCAGCCACATGACCACGGAGACGTCCTCGGACAAGCGCTGGCTCTTTGGCTTTGAAACGGAGATGAGCACCGGCCCCTAGAGTCGGAAACGACTAGCACGCATGTCCGGGGGAACCTTTACCTTTACCTTTTATATATATATAAAATAGTATTTAGCTTTCATTAAATTGAATATTTTTATAGTTCATTGCATAGTTAGCCAGATGTTCAGACTGAATTTGACATTTTTGTCCCCCTGTCTTCCCAAGGACCTGGGTTAGGTAGATGTGGATATTGGATAGTCTTAAAAGTATTGTTGCAGGATGTAAGCTGTTCCAAGTCTTTTGCAATTGACTGGTGGTGATTTTGTCGATGCTGATAGTTCAAGTTATGTAAATATTGGCAGGGCTTTTTTTCTCATAGAATGCTCAGAATGGCGTTCCGGCACCTTTTATTTTTGCAAAAAAAGCTCCCTCTATTCTTTCCTAAGCCTATTGCAGGGCTAGGCAGTCTTGGCCCTTTTTTATGACTCGTGGACTTCAACTCCCAGAAATCCTGAGTCAGTCATGCTGAGGGGAAAGGGAGAGTTTGGCGGATTGAATCCCGAGTGCTGGGTAACAGAGTGAGCACCTGTTACTTGTCCCAGCTTCTGCCAACCTAGCAGTTTGAAAGCACGTAAAAATGCAAGTAGAAAAATAGGGACCACTGCGGTGGGAAGGTAACAGTGTTCCGTGTGCCTTTGGCGTCTAGTCATGCCGGCCACATGACCACAGAGACGTCCTTGGACAAGCGCTGGCTCTTCGGCTTTGAAACGGAGATGAGCACCGGCCCCTAGAGTTGGAAACGACTAGCATGCATGTGTGGGGGAACCTTTACCTTTACCTTATACATAACAATATATGATGTTTAGTCACAATCTTTCACTTTTCACATTATGGACAAGCAGTGGTCATGTATTCTAGCAAAATACGTTACATATGTGCATAAGCGTAATCAGTAGCATATGCCTTTTTAAAAATATCAAACATGCAAAGAAACAAAAATAGTCCAAAATATCTGTATTACATCCAGAAATGCCAACTTTGCAACCAATATTTCTCATCCATAACTATGGTACCCTAAGGATACCTGCATACAATGAAATACTTCTCTGGGTTTAGTAACGCAGCAGGGATTGCTTTTTCCTTCCAGTAACATATACCTAAAACCAATTTATTGCATTTGGCAATTGTACTAAAAAAATATCTCATTGTCAACCAATATAATTCATTTAATTTGAAATCAAGTGAAAAATTGATTTAAATTATTTTATTAAAACAAATTAATAGCAATTCTTTTATAAGAAGTTGCCTCAAACAAAATGAGTTTGACATGAATGCTCCAAAATAAATTCTAGACCAGGCCTGTACATACAGCCTACCAAGCACCCTTGGACAGAGCACAGACTTTTTTTTTAAAAAAAGTAGTAAAATCACCACCACTGCCCTGAAAGTCATGTTGCCTAGTGCCTCCATGGCTTACCATGACCACAAGCTCCAACACTGTAGATGCTCTTCTAGTCACCAAATCATTGATTAGCCCACCAGCATTCCTTTGCAGACCACAAAGATTTTTAATTTATTAGTGTGGGCCTTTCCCTTCTACAGGTTGCACAGATCTCTTCTAGATTTTCCTCTTGCCTTTCTGAGTTAACTCCTTGGTCTGTCATTGAGAAAGAATTGACTTCGTAGGGAAGCATATTATCATTTGATGTATATTTAACATACGTTCTACCTTTATTTATCGATTATATAATATTTGTATGCAATCCACATGGCGAGGTTTGGGGCAACTTACAATAGGAAAAAATATATTTTTAAAATCATAAGATTAAAACATAAAAGCAGGGGTTTTTTTCTCATAGAATGCTCAGAATGGTGTTCTGGCACCTTTTTTTACACACAAAAACTTTTGCATAAGCTATGCTACTCCCTCTATTGGCTTTCAAAAGCTTATTGGCTTTTGAAAGCCAATAGGAATTGCTGCTGAGCATGCCAAAAGACCTGGCCGGCAAACGTTGCACCGGCAAGTTGTCTGCAGCAAAGGTGAGTAGGCAGGAAGTTTGCATCCCTCCCTGCTGCCTAACTACACCATCTCAACTAGGTAAGTAAGAGAGGACAAGGAGTGGGAGGTGGGTTCTGTGGAGTCCGTGTGCACTCCTTCCTTGTGCTCACCCGTGTCAGCCAGGCTGGTGGCCTACCTGGTGCTGTACCTGTGCCACCGTTGCCTTGCCCTGTGCGCCTAAGCGGCTGCCCTGCATCTCCTGGCCCGCACCGCCTCCGCCGCCTACCCCACGCAGCGCCGCCATATAGAGCAGGCCCTGCTGCACCAGCTGCGCTGGCTCCAGCCCCGGGGGGGCAGCCCGCCACCAACACCCCTTGCACCCGTGACCACAGCAGCGCTGCCCACTCACCCACCCCTCCTGCGCCCGCCAAGATGAGAGTTACAGCACTTTTCTTTTAGAAAAAAAGCACTGAATATTGGTGTTATTAAATGTTAGATTGTCAAACGTTATGTAAAATGTCTTTGATAATTAGGCTTTTGAAGATTTTTTTTTAAATAAACATTAAAAGAGATGAAATATTTCTAAGATCAAAAGCTATCCCTTGTGTTCTCACAAGGAGCAGCCATCTGGAACACATGTTGGCGATCTCATATCTTTTTCTTATCCTTTCTCTCAGTCATTGTGTTTAGTTTGCCATACCTCCCCCAGAAAGAACTACCACTTCCCATGACATCACTATTTTCTAAGAAGAAAATGCAAAATAGGAATTTAGAAGTTCTCCCTCCTGTCTGTCATCACCTTGCCATCCTCTCCAACCAGCAGAGTGGCAATTCTATACATATCCAGAACCCCCTTTTTAATATATTTTTTGCATTCATTGTGAGTGTCCGTTCCTTCTGGGTGTTAACCTTTCTGAGTTTATCCTTACAGATTTGAACCTTCCTGATATTCTTTTTTATATATGCCCTTCTTTCTTATTTTAAACTTGTACTTTTTGTTTATTGGTTCATCACAAAGTTCTTTATACAGCTATGCCAGTCAATAGTCTCCTATTATTATCTTTTGACTTGGAATTGTTTGTGTTGGGCCTCAATTATTTCATTTCTCAGAATTTCATACTAGGCTGGGTTTTTACCATTGGTCCATATATCCATCTAGGACTAGGTCTACTCATTAATGTATAATGCAACCCCCTCCATTTTGGTTGGGTATGAAGAAATTATATATTTTAAGTACTATATACTAATACTTGAGTTATATCCACCAGGTATCACTAATGCCAACAATGTCATATTTGCCTCATCCTCAGTATTCTCCATTTCTGAGCCATTAGTACTCAGAATAGTAATTGATTAGTATTTTCCTTTACTTTCTTACTGCATCTCCTGATGTATTCTTAAGTGCTGCTTTATTTTTTGTTGTAAGGTTTATTGCTTTGAGTATGGTCTTCCCTCCTTTCCCATGTTTAGTTTAAAGCCTGCCTGAACTGAAATACATTCTTCCCAATTTTATGAGATCCAGCCTATCTTGGCATACCAGCTCTTGAGCCAATGGTTTTCTTCCAGAATCCTCTATCCCTTCCTTGGGACATGACCTTCATTTAGAAGTATGGATGAAAAAACAATTTGTTTTTCAAATACTGTAATTTTCCTTCCTTAGTTCGTCCTTATTCTTCTACCACACACATTCTGTCAGTATTATTCCAACACAAAACAGAATATAGCAGTCAGGTTGGATTATTCAGTCCAGCCTCTCTTCTTGCATCCCATATTTTTGCATGTGAAAGACAACCTGTTCCTTTCAGCAGTGAATCAGCATCACCACCACAGGCATTTTCTCTTTTGTGACCACCATTGAATTCTTCTCTGAAGAAGCCAGTTTCTCTTCTCCCTAAACCTGAAACACTGTGGCAAAAGAGGGAAAAAAACATTTTCAGAAGTCCATAATCTCACGCTGGGGCAGGGCCTGAAATTGATTGTGCAACTCCAGCAACAGACACTGGTTAGGTTCAAGTGCAAATCATCATAACATTTTTAATTTCAAGAGAAAATAGTTTTTAAGCATGACACAAGATGTTTTAAGCATTTTGGAATAGTTGCAAGATCAAAATAAAATGTTTTGTACTTAGAACAGGCTTACGTTAAGTGTAAAACACTTCCAAAATGATTGAAATAGCTCATTTGACATTCAGAATAACACTGTTGTGCTTAAACGGGGAAATTTGGGGATGATTCATGATTGAAAAATTGAACATTGTATACATTCTGAATGGATAATTTTTTTAATCTGTAGTAACTATTTTCCCTTCTTTTTAACAGAAATCATAGTCCTTTAATGAGTTTTGGAGCCAGCTTTGTCAGCTTTTTGGTAAGTGAGTCTAAACACTTATATTGTTACTGCATGGCATTCCTTTGTTGCCTTACTGATTTTGAAAATGTATCACTAATTTTGAAACTGTAGATTTAGTAAAAAGTTATTTGGAGACACCGGTACGCGTTTTCCCCAACAAGATCCAATGCTGCATCAATGAAATAGAATAAAATGAGAAGTGTAAGAGTTCTTGTATGGATCATTATGCATTTTATTTACTTTTCTGGGGAATTGTCACATGTGAGCAACTAGGCCCACAGGTGCAGAGTTCGAGCTAACTACTTTACTATATTCTTCCTATAATACAGGAATCTCTCCTGTCTAGCAGTCTACTCTTGGGAATAAGCTCCAAGAAACTTAGGAAGGGTCAGTCCTAGCCTTTTGCAGTTTTTGCAATGACTCCAGGTTAACTGCACAATTGATCCCTCCTCTCTACCAGGCCGGGTGCTTCCCAACAGGAATAGAACTAAAGTATCTCTCTTAGTTTTACTACTACATTCCTAAAAGAATTTTCAATCAGGGGACACAGAGATTGTAGAATAAGAGACTATCCCCTCACATGTGCATATGTACTATGTTCGCTATCAATGTCTGCACAAAACCAAGCCAGTTCTTTAATCGTTGTTGAACAAGGTATTGTGATCTGCTTCATATGTAACCATATTAGCTGGGGTTATATGTCACCAAAATCTAGCAGTATTATTTTATGTGTCAGTATTCCCTTCTATTCTGTCACTCTGACTAGATTCATACATTGCATAAAGCTTAAATGTGGTTTGTTTGGAATTTACCATTCAATAATTTCTATAATAAATGATCTATTATGATGCTAATAAACAAGTATCCTATTTGCATGAGCATGTAAGAAAGTTAATGAAAGATTTTAATGTACTATACGTAGTTGCTTCACTATCTATAAAAACAAAGGACGTTGTGGTACTTCTAGGCCAAGTATATGAATATAATAGCTCTACTTCCATTCTTTATTGGTATTATGTAAGAAATCCCGCTAAAAATATAGGAAAAACTTGTTTGATAAGCTCCTTGATGTACAAGTAGTTTTATAAGTCTTAAATTGAAGAGTTTTATTTGAATATATTCTTGTCTTTTGTAAAGAGACTGGAAATATGTTTTTCCTCCTTTATTTAAATGGATTGGTTACTTAAGTAGGATCTTTGAGTGAGTATAACAATCCAATATAGCAATATTATATCCTGCAATGCTTCTTCTGTTCTAAATATAGCTGCAGTAGTTTATGTTCCAGTGTAATTTAGATATTCTATTTTAAAAAATGGAAAATGTATTGTGTTGAAATAAAGATTAAATTAACACATTTCTTCATATCTTTAATTTGAGTGTAAGGCATAGAATTCTTTTAATACATAATAGGTTTTGTTTTCCATTAGCAAACTTATAAAGATATAATTTGTGGCAATAGCAGTAACTAGAAGAGAATTTATATATCTTAGTTATATTTGTAGTTACTGTAGATAAGCTCTGTAGAAAATCTTATAATGATCTGGTAATCTTATAACAATCTTATCAAGTTGATTGCTAATTATTCCTTTTCAGCTTTAATAAAATTACACCTGCAATATATGAGGAGCGATTTGAGAAATAGACTGACTCTTGTTAATATTTTATATTACCAAAATTTATTTTATTACATATGTAAAAAGGCAAAAAATATATATCAAGGCATTGATTTTAAGGAGTATACATGCTCTGTTGTAAATCCTAATTCAGATTTGCTTAAATCTAAACTGCTAAACAGAGTTTAAAATAAACTGTTATTAAACATACACACAAACAAACAAACACTTGAGGCATCGTGATTATGAAGGAGTATTACTTGACATCTTAGTAGTTACATTGATTTTGTATTTAACAGTATACTATTTTTCTTTTAAGAAGATTTCATCCTTCTAGCATTGTAGGTAATTCACAACTGTAAATATACCATGGGTATTTTTTTGATTTTGCAAAGTTATGCCAGTTTTCTTCAGCAAAGAGCCTTGTGAAACCTTAAAGATTAATATATTTATTGTTGCATAATGTGATAATTTGTAGTGTAGCACATTCATTATATGATAATTTGTTAGTTTTTAAAAGGCCAGAAAAATAATATTTTTATTAAATTCTCAACTTCCCAAACAGTTACTTTTAAGTGAAGGGTTCTTATATATAATTATATCTTAGTTAATGAAGTTGCTTCAAAAAGCTTCTAAAAGAACAATATAATATCATTAATTTGTAAAATAGCAAATAGGTTTAGATTAGTTTGGCACTTTTAAATACAGTAGTCTTTTTATGTTTTAACAGAATGCCATGATGACATTTGAAGAAGAGAAAATGCAGCTGGCATGTGACGATTTAAAAGCTACCGAAAAATTATGTGAGAGTGAAGAAGCAGGAGTTATAGAAACAATAAAAAATAAAATTAAGAAGAATGTAAGTGAAACATTGCCAATACATGGATGAACGAGTCCTGTGCCAATATGATACTGGTTTATATATGCCTATCCTATGGGACTCCATAGCATGTAATATGCAGTAATCTCATATTCAGTTTTGTTGCTTTTAAAAATTTGATATTCTCTTATGAGCTGAGGCCTCGTCTCCTATTATTCCTATTTCAAGAGTACCTGACAAATGACCATTCAAATAGGCATTTCTATACAAAAATTGGCCTTTATATCACTAAACAGATAGAAAATAATTCCAGCTAAAAGTTAGCTCTTATAATTGATAGACAGTCTATTGCAGACATGTCAAACACAAGGCCCGGGGGCCGGATCAGGCCCGCGAAGTGGTTTCATGCGGCCCGCGAAGCCATCCTGGAAACAGTGAGGAAACGGCCCCCACTGCCTTGGCCCTGGCCCAGAGACCCCCCTTCTGCCAGAGACCCTCAGATCTGTCCCACTCCTGCCCAGGCCCCCATAGGCACCCTTGATGCGAACGATGTAGAGCTGGCCACGCCCACCCAGTAGGCCATACACACTCTAGCCACGCCCACCCAGTAGACCACGCCCACCCTGGCCACACCCACCCGGCCCCCTGAGGGCAACCGCAATGCTGATGCGGCCCTCAATGAAATTGAGTTTGACACCCCTGGTCTATTGTCTTCTAATATCCTAAATGAAATATAATCTTATTTGGCTATGTTCTATATATAAAAACTTTTCTTTTCCCTAATGAGGTTAGTTGGTGAGCTTTTCATCAAAATGCTTACCTGGTTCTTTAATCCAATCTTCTCTTTCCCCTCTGTTTCCATTTTTTAAGTAAGAAGTAAATGGCAGCTGTTGTCCAATAATATCTGTCCATAGTTATCACGTAGCCTTCAGAATTCAGAATTTTACTAATGCTTTTACCTAGTTGATGGAAATATTTGCAACATTATGATTTAGTTTATGTCTTTGCTTGCCTTTGGAGCTTTGTTTGTCTTGCTAGCTCTTAAAAATAAAAATTAAAATCACAAATTTACTTTATGCCTTTAACTAACAATTTAGGTTATTCCATAACTACAAATAGCTTTTACTTAATTGGCTGCCTGCATCATGTAAATATAATAGCATCTACCTTCAATGGAAATAAAAGAGTGAACTTTAACTAATATTCCTATTGAACTGTCACATTCATGCTGCATATCTTTCCTAGTTCTGTGGAATTAGGTGTAATAAATGTCATAGTCTATAAATAATTTAAGTTTTGGCTTCCTTTGAGAACATACTCCATTATTAATGTTGCGTGCATAGAATCCGAACCCTTTGTTTAGTATCACTATTCTATATAATTTCTAAAGGATTATGTGGAGCTGGTCTTTGTATCTGTTTCCTGATGTAGTCTCTGTAGGAAACTTGCTGTAAAAGACTAGGGAGAAGAGAGCCAATCTACTTGGGGGGACAGTAGTATACCATGTTAAGCAATGGCATTGCTGAGCTGGGGGGAAAGGTTGGTGAAAGATAATAACAAAAAAATATCTTACAAAGTTCACATATTAAGATATTAAGATATTCTAGATATCTTAACTGATACTTTAAATATTTTTGATATAACGTATGTATAAACGTCTAAATCTGAATATTATATTGATGCAAACTTAATATATTGTGTGTCATATTATATTGATGAAAAATTTTAGGGAACCTAAGTTTTTAAGTAAAGGATAGTGAATGTTTTAGCTTTTCCTTCAACAAAGCACATTTCAAAAAGGTTAAGAAATACAGGCCTGCCTAATTTCCATTTGGATTTTTTACTTTGAATAGAATGTATTACAAGGCAATTCACCCTGTCCTGACCAAATTTAAATGATTAATATTTTAATAAGATTAAAACTACCATTCTGTAGCACTGTTTTTTTTAATAGCTGGGTGACATGGGAAAAAATATAAAGCATTTCTGATTCAGAGAATTAACTTCCAGAAAAGTGCCGCAACACACACAGACAGACACACAAACAAATACACACACATCGTTTGGCTGTAACTGGTGTGACCCAGAATGTTCCATTCTTAGAGTGGTATGTTTTATCCATATCTGATTTATATGCTGTTCCTTATTTTCAAATAGGTTGATGGGAGGAAGACTGCCTCATCCATGATGGATCGATTGCAAAGGCAAATCATTGTGGCAGACTGTCAAGTTTACCTTGCTGTGCTCTCTTTTGTAAAACAAGAATTATCGGGTAAGCTATGACTTCTGTTTTTTTAATAATTAGCATTTATTATCTAAAACTACAATGACTTAAATCAGATATGTCAAACTCGCGATGTCACGTGACGTTGTGCAACATTCCGGAGCTTTTTCTCCATTGCCGGCAATGGGGTGGGCGCGGTTTTGGGATGACGCATCCGGCTTGCGGGCCAGCAGTTTGACACCCCTGACTTCGTAGCATACAGTATAAAAACTTGTATAAATTATGAATGCCATTAATTTAAGATCCACATATATTATAAATATTTCTAATTTAAGTCAACTCTAAGTGTAATAAACAGGTATGCCTTTGTCATAGTTTTTGTGATTGATGGTAGGTATCGAGTCTTGCTGTATCTCAAAAAAAGTTAACATTCATCAAAGGAAAAAAATCATCGCTTCCAATGTTTATTTATTATCATGCTTGTTACTTTCTCTTTTTAATGAATTTTTGTGTGTGAATACATTACCTGTTTTTCTAAATGCTAGGTAGCTTCTAATCTTTGGTTATATCCACCATATCTATAAACAAATGTCTAATTTTTATACTTAATACAAGCAGAATATAGTTTATTTGTAGTTATATTTGCCAGTTTACCTATAGATTATTTTGATACAAAAATTTGTGATTTGGGCAGAATATGAGAATAAATCTTTATTGACCATTTGGCAAGTGATTGTTTGAAATTATGATGCTGCTGAATGAAAGGACTTAATGACCAGTGCCTGAAGTTATGACCATTACAGAAACACCTCCCCCCCAGTCACATAATTATGGTCTAGGTTCTTAGCAACCCTTTCACACTTACAAAACCTTACTACTGTCCCTGCCCCCCTTCCCTCCCCCTGTGATCATGTACTGTATTTGCCATTTGCAATCTTCCCTACTGTCTTCCTCAGAGAGGGAAGCTGGCATGGAAAGTCACAAGCCGCCACCATAGGACTCCCTCCAGTTCCTGGAAGCTGGCTGAAAAAAATCTGCTGTGACCCATTTTGGAATGCCGTTTTTCATCCAGTTTCTTTGTGAGCTGAAGGGCTGTCTGCCAGATTGATTTTGCCCTATGTGGAGTGGAGTCTCTCCACCAAGCAGCCCTTTCGCTCTCAAAGACACTGGCTGAAAAAGTCCATAATGAAAGCCAAAAGGGGTTTTAGCAATAGCAATAGCACTTAGGCCTACAGTATATACCGCTTCATAGTGCTTTACAAATCTCTCTAAGCAGTTTACAGAGGCAACAGTTTGCCCCCAACAATCTGGGTCCTCATTTTACCGACCTTGGAAGGATGGAAGGCTGAGTCTACCTTGAGCTGGTCAGCATTGAACCGCTGGCAGTTGGCTGAGTTAGCTTGCAATACTGCATTCCAACCACTATGCCACCATGGCTCTTTTAGCACAGGACACTTGCAGCATGGAGCATTTGATGCCAGGTTGGAGCTAAGCTTCCAGCAAACACGATCTTCCTGAAGTGTGGAAAGGCTTTTCCTAACATAGTGGTTGCTTTCTGCACATGGAGGGAAGGGAGAGGGGGGGAGAGTTGGCCAGAGAAAGAAAGCT
This sequence comes from Vipera berus, assembly GCF_964194415.1. NCBI lineage: Eukaryota > Metazoa > Chordata > Lepidosauria > Squamata > Viperidae > Vipera > Vipera berus. The sequence goes on from NC_138204.1 coordinate 169,677,180, forward strand.
CAGATCTTGGGGATCCAAGCTTCATTTCTCCATCCCAGTGGAGAAATTCCCTTCTGTGCACAGAGAACTGCCTGTGCTCTTTCAGCTGGCAGCTCTTTCACTTTGTCTACTTACCAACCACAACTGGGAAGAGGGATTGCAATCATTGAGCGAGGCAGTCCCATGGGTGCCTCACTTAATGACCACAACTACTTAAACCAAAATTTTGGGCTCAATTGTGGTCATAAATCAAGGACGACCTATATAGACTTGAAATAAGCTGGGGCCTCTAATACATTTTGTGTGTTTGGATGTAGCATGTGGTTGGAAGTTCCGTCACTTGCATTCTGTGTTATGAGAAGGGAGTGCTATGTTTTGTTATTAATTAAATTAATAATGAAATTCAGTTTTAATTCTAGCACCTTTTGGTAACACAATTTCTATTGTTAAACATTCTATTATTAACATTTCCCTTTGATCATAGCTTCCTTCTACATGGCAAAATACAATTTTAAAACACCACAAGTCACTTGTTGGCATATGATTGCTAATTTCTATTAATAGTGGCAAAAATATTTTTAATTATATATATATATATGGAAATATATAAGGTATCGTAACAGATACTTTAAGTAATGAAGTATAATTAAGTAATGATGTTTAACAGAAAGATATTCTGGCTAGAAAAACAGCAAAGCTATATAAAGTTTTTATGAAATGTTCCTCATATTTCTTACTTTATTTGTGATTGCACCATCCAAGGTGAAACGGGTAGAATTTTTGTCCATTTCTCCATGGTTACTGAAGCATTGGTGAGCACTTATTGGCCAAACGCTTATCTTGTGGTGAACCACATGAGAACTAAATATGCTATGCAGCAGAAAGTGACTGAATAGCACAGTCTTGCAGTAATTTTAGCTTCCTGTTAAAGCTGAATCATGCTTCTGGAACAAATGCGCTATTGCAATAGACAGCTTGATTTTCTATATCTTGGGGACACTTGCTTCATTAATCCTTTAGAATAAATCTACCATATCTAGACTATAAAAATTCAAATGATTGCTAGATATGATGAAAAGTGTTAGAGTTTCCTTTGCTGTTACATGTTTGTTGTTTAAATATCTTCATCCCTGTGTTACAGGCCATGTTTGTTGTTTAAATATCTTCATCCCTGTGTTACAGGCCATTGCATAATAAATAGGGATATAACAATTTTGCTTGTGCTACAGTAAATTGAACACTATGTTTTCTTAGTTCTCTAACCTTATGATTGGGCACATACAACACACTAAATTGGAGAGTGTCTTGCTTCTTTACAATTGCAAAGCTTTGGATTTATCTAATCACAAATTCAGAAAATTAAAAATATGTAGTGTTCAGATTATTATGATTTATTGCTTACTATGTTGAATTGTACAGGTAGTTCTTGACTTATGACCGCAGAACTTATGTTGAGAAGTGAGAAATTTGTTTTGTCCCATTTTATGACTTTTCTTGCCACATTTGTTAAGTGAATCACTGCAGATGTTAAATTAGTAACATGATTGTTAAGTGAATCTGGCTTCCTCACTGACTTTGCTTGTCAGAAGGACGCCAAATTTGATTACATGACCCCAGGACACTGCAACCGTCATAAATATGAACTAGTTGTCAAGCATCTGAATGTAAATCACGTGACCATGGGGATGCAGCAGCAGTCATAAGTGTGAAATATGGCCATAAGTGACTTTTTCCAGTGCCGTTGTAACTTTGAATGGTCACTAAATGAACTGTTGTAAGTAGAGGACTACCTGTATTTAATTATAACAGTTTGTTAATATTTCCAAATGATTATGACAATCTTTCTACACATAATGACGCCTTCTTTCTCACATTTTGACTAGGAGAAAATAGAATTGTAATTCACAAATCTGGAGGGCATACAGATGTGGAAATCTGGATGGGACATAGGTTGTTAATTTCTTAACTTAGAAAATCCTTTCTCTTTGACTAAACTCTTTTTATCTCTTTATATATTTTTGTTCCCCTCAGCTTATATAAAAGGTGGGTGGATCCTTAGAAAAGCTTGGAAAATCTACAATAAGTGCTATACAGACATTAATACACTTCAGGAATTATATCAGAAGAAGATAACTCAGGAATCTTTGACTTCTGATGCTACAAATGATAATCATATTGCTGCAGAAGGTGTTACAGAGGATTCTCTTAACAGACTGAAAGGTGCTGTTAGCTTTGGATATGGACTTTTTCATCTTTGCATATCTATGGTGCCCCCAAACCTGCTCAAAATCATCAATCTGCTGGGTTTTCCTGGAGACCGCCTGCAGGGGCTTTCTTCCTTGGTGTATGCAAGTGAAAGTAAGGACATGAAGGCCCCTTTAGCTACGTGAGTAGCTATATTGCAATGCTTTGGTAATAGCTTAGAACTGAAGTAAGTAAGTAAACTTCAAGCCAATGTAAGATAGCAACATTGTCTTTTTTTTTTTATGATAACATCGCCTAGTAAATTAGGAGCTGTATTTTGATATGCTTTAAGTTATAGAATTGGGCCTTTAAGTCAGAAAAGAACCTTATTGTGTCTTCAAATTATTTTTACTCAGTGCAAATTGTTGCACTCAGAACAAATTCCAGTTAAAAAATTATTAAGCTCTTAGTAAAATATCTTCAGTATGCATATTTAAACATTCTACTGAGAACTAATTTTTCTGTATTTGTATGCTTCTGTGTAAATCGGTAGTGGAATGCTTTTTAAAAAATGCAAATATTTGAGTTGGCACTCTTCTGTTCTTCAGCTGACAAGGAGCTTTTGTATCCGGGTTCCATTTCAGTGAAAGGGTTTCCACACACAAATCTTTCTTAGATATAGCCTTTCTTCTCAACTTAACATCATAACACAATGGAGGAGCCTCTTTAACAGATTCTGCAAGTTTAAGGTTATCTTGGATCTGGAACTGAAACTCCCTGAAATGGTCTGTAATCTGTTTAAGCTACCATAAGGTTCTAGTTCTGTGCTTCAACCATCTGGATAACTCCTAGGTGATTGCAATGAGACAATGAATATATAAACTTTGGTTCATACTTAGTGGCTGCCCTAACTAATAGAATAAATTAAGGACTCTTATTTCCTCTTGTGAGAGCCTTTAATTTTTTTGTTGGCAATGGTGGCAGTGTTTCTGATGTCTGAAGTAACAGACATTGTGAGTGACTTTGTTGTGCATTAAAATTATTGGGTACTAATTTGTATATATTTAGAAGGCTTATTTATAATTTGTATAATTGGTATGCTCAGTGGCATTTTCTAGGGAATTGGATATCTCTTCTATCAGATTTCAGCTTCAGAAATTGAAGAATGGTTGTTTCATTCCACTTTTGTTGAGTAAAAGCTAACTTATTTTTTTTAATGTTTTGATAAAACATCTCTGGTAAAGTAATAATTTAGTGACTGGACACTGTTAAACTTTTTGAGACATAAGATCTGTGTTACAGAAAGCTATGCTTCATAGAGAGTAACATCATTTTTATTTAAATAGGCAAAAGGAATATCTGAATGAGACTGATTTAGTACAGTTTTCATTTAGTGTCTATCTAAACATTATGAAACTATGCCACTTTTTAAAGGAGACATAGGAAGACACCAGAAGTGTTTCAGGTGCAAAATGGGATCCTGCGGCCACATATTCTTCATGCTTGCCATAACTCAATCAAATTCTAGACTGCTTCACACAAAATAGGTGTGGAAGTTTTTATTATAGCCATTCATGTAATTTACTTGCAAGCATGTTCCAAAGAAAGATGTGAATGCTTGCTTGTTTCAGAGGGTGACTGGGAGCAGCAGATAATACTGTGTGCATGCTCTCATCCTGCCAGTCTAAGTTGCTGAAGTTTTAAAAAGCAATTTGTTTAATGGACTGACTATTCCATATTACTGTATATTCTTTGATGCTTCTGAATTTCCAAAGTATGGAACTAGCTAATGTCAATATCTCCTTATATTTTTAGGTTAGCCTTGCTGTGGTACCATACAGTGGTTCGCCCTTTCTTTGCTTTGGATGGCAGTGATACCAAGGCAGGATTGCAAGAGGCTGAGGAGATTCTTCAGAAAAAAGAAGCTGCTTATCCCAACTCATCTCTCTTTATGTTTTTCAAAGGCAGAATACAGCGGTTAGAGGTACTGAAAGCTTTGTCCTTGGTGTTCTTCAGATTCTTCTATGATGTAATAGTTTAAAAAAAAGAATGTCCACATATGTTGAGTCCTTGTTATTCAGGTTCTTGGACTCAGAATTGAATGTGGACCTGCAGTAGGGGGTAGTTTGTGATAAATATTTCAGAATAGTGTGGGAATTTGTTGATTTGTTTTTCAACAAACAGTGAGAGATTTTCCTCAGGAGCATTGTTTCTTTTGCCAAATATAATCATATGTTCTTTATGGCATTTCTCCTGGTTGTTGCTTTTTCTGTCATTATCACATATGAGCTGACAGTTTTGGAGAACATGAGTGCAAGGAAGTACAAGATTAGAGTGCTGAATTTTACATTGATTTCAATAACTAGTCCACGTTTTGTAATTCTTGCAAGCATTTCACAAGACGATCATTGCAATTAACTTTCTTTTCTATCATTGTAGCATGATTTGAATGAACACTTCTAAAGTTGATATTTATGTACTTCCACAGTTCGATTGCAGCTTTTTTCTTCTTTTCTTAGTGTCAAATCAACAGTGCCTTGACCTCCTTCAATACTGCTTTGGAACTTGCAACTGATCAGAGAGAGATTCAGCATGTCTGCCTCTATGAAATTGGTATACGATAACATTAATGTTTCCTTTCTGTATAGATATAATAAGTAGCTGAATGAATCACTCTCCAACAGATACATATTTATTTGTTTTCAAAATTTATAGGGCTGCCCAATTCAAACATTGTGATTCTGGATAACATATAGAATAAACATATAATAGATCAAAAGGAAGCAAAACAAAATCTCATACAACAAGGAACAGACAGCATATAAATATAAAATGTAAAATGGCAACCAGGCAGACAAGAAAACGACTACATGTTGCACACAACTAGCCATTAATGCCAAGGGAAAGAGTGTTCTGTACCAGCCTGCTACCGGCCCTGCAGCAAAAGCAGGGACAACCCCTTTAAAGCCTGCCAAATTTATTAACATAAAACAGAGCAAGACAAGACACCAACCATGAAACAGGAGCTATGAAACAGGAACTATCCAAGCGGTTGCCTTCAGCAAACCAGCCCTCCCACACATTCCCCTTAAATACAGTTCAGGGCGTGGCCTCTCTCTGCCTCCTTCCGAGGTGCCCCATTGCCTTCCTCTGTTTACTCCTGATTGACTGCCTCCTGCGTCGGGCGTCCTTGAACAGGGCCAGCTGTGGGTCATCTTCATCCACGCTGTCAGGCTCACACAGCTGGGTCTCCGTTGTGACCAGGTGGGAGGGGCCCGGCTGAGGGCTCTGCGGAGCCTCAAGGCCATCATCTGCAAGCTCTTCAACACCCCCCTCCTCCTCCTCTGAGTCGTCCGACTCAACTGCCGAACCCACAGGCTGACCCTGAATCACAACAAAGAGTCAGATAGGCAAGAAGATTTGGGGCCTGTTATATGGGAGGAGAGGGGGAAGTGTTGAAGAGAACAGAGGGAACCACAGAAAAGGCACACTTTTTTCTAGGTCTCATAAGATGACAAAATTTCTAAAAGCAACCTGGAGCATACACTTTCTGTTGGTCCCTCAAGAAACTCAGTCTTTTGCCACGTAGGGCTTTAAAGGCAATAACTAGCACTTCGAATTCCATTCAGAAACCTATTGGGGGCCAGCTCGCAGACTATATTTTGCTATTTTAAAAATTATCTTCTTTTGTTATGAATAATATATAGGACGTACATAATTTTTGTGTTCAACAATTTTGGTTGTCCCTTTTAGGCTGGTGTAGCATGATAGAAATGAACTTCAAGGATGCATTCGTATCATTTGAACGTCTTAAAAATGAATCAAGATGGTCCCAGTGTTATTATGCCTACTTAACAGCAGGGAAGTATTGTTATATGATTCAGAAGTATGTGCAGTTGGGGTGGAAATAATATAGTGTTTGTTCTTTGGTGTAAGCATATTTTATTAAGAAAATTATTCATATAAATAAATACAGCAATGTCAAAAAATACAGGTAGTCCTTGATTTATGATTGCAATTGGGACCAGAATTTCCATTGCTAAGCAAGATAGTTGTTATGTGAGTCACACCTTATTTTACAACCTTTTTTGCTATGGTTATTAAGCAAATCACTGCAGATTTTAACTGAATTATGCAGTTGTTAAGTGAATCTAACTTTTTCTCCCATTGACTTTGCTTGTAAGAAGCCAGCTGGGAAAGTCTCAAATGGCAATCATGTGACCCTGGGATACTGCAACTGTTGAAAATGCATGACAGATCCCAGGCACCCAAATTTTGATCATGTTACCATAGGGATGTTGCAATGATTGTAAGTGTGAGGACCAGTTGTAAGCCTCTTTTTTCAGTGCTGTTGTAACTTCAAATGGTCGCTAAATGAATGGTTGTAAATCAAGGACTACCTGTGTTGGGCGCATTTCTGTCGTGTCACTTATAATGAGTTTTTGAACATACGTTGGTCTTGCATTATTTATTGATAGGTCTATATCTACCTAATCAAAATGTGACCCTGGGTGCCTAATATTAAATGTAACAATGATAGAAAACAACTAAAAGCAAACAAACAGGTAAATGGAGCAAAACCCAACAAACAGCAATTATCTCACCAAAAAAATTGCAAATGCACCACATTTTATATTTCAGTAACACTGAATCTGCCTACAGATTTGCAGTTTAGCAGACGTGATTCAGAAAGGAAGGAAAAAGGAAAGCCAACAAATTAAGAATCAATGATTCATAAAATTTTCTAAATGTTTAATGGGCATGTTGGATTCTAATTGAAGGGACAGGATTTTTTGTTTTAAATTAATGAAAGGAATTGTTTTTTATTACAGTGTGTCAAGGAGCTACTGGTGAAGTGAATAGTGCGCAGGCTATTTTCAAGGAAGTCCAGAAGCTTTTCAAAAGAAAAAACAACCAAATTGAACAATTCTCAGTCAAAAAGGTCAGGTGAATGTAAACTGGTCTGAATTGTACATGGGTGGACAATCTGCAACTAAAGGGCCACATGTAAATCTCAAATTTCCCCTCTCCTCTGTGATCCTCAACAGCCCCTCTAACTGTGCTGCTAAAGCTCATTAGTAAAACTCCCTGGAAAATGATAGGAAAGCCTCTAAGGTAGAACAAATGCAATTTAAAAAGAAGAAAGGAAACCCTAATTTGCTTTCCCCCCCCAGTTTGCATCAGCTACATATTCTGTCTTGATTCGGTTAAAGTGTGGGTACAGTGACAGACAATAATCTAACTGTAGTTTGTTTATCTAGTTTAGGTATGAGAACCAGCTCTATTTGCATCAGGTGATTTTTTGGGGAGGAGGAATAAGGTTAAGTGACGTCAAAATGTAATAGATGAGATAGTGTACATTTTTGTATCTGATTACCATGTACAAACCATGTTCTGTTAACAATGTGTTTAGATACGTTACTCCAAATGGCACTGTGGGGGAAAGTCATGGTCATTCCTATTTCGTGCTAGCTTGTACCAGCCAAGGCAAGAATTGTGGGAAATACAGGCGTTCTCTTGTTCTTTGCAATGATTTATAATAACTGATAATATCTTAAACTATAAAAGGGGAAAAACTACACTTTAAGCTACACTTAAAGAAACAGTAAGTTTTAAAAAATATTTTATGACTTGTAACCCTACTTATTTGTTCATTACTGTTTGATTAATGTGGGTAGTTTGTACTTTCATGTGTATATTTAAAATTGCCTCCTCCAAAAATAATAATAATAAAATCTTTATTTGGAGCCAAGGCTTCTAAGTTCAAGCTGAGTGTCAGAGATCAAGCAGTCTTCTTGTTCTACGTTCCAATTCCTAGTTATACAACAATCAAAAGCTGGATCATTATTCTCCCAATCTCTCTGTCGATCTGTTTCAGGGCCAGCACAAAGCCGTCTCTATTCTTGTGACCTTTACTACTGTGTTAAAAAAAAGATTAGTAACAGCACTCTTGGGTTCCTATCTTAGGCTGACTGGAGCCCTAAAAATTGAGTCACAGGGCTCTACATTCTGGGGACTGGAGGCTAAAACATATGAAGAACGGTTGCAGGAATTGGGTATGTCTAGGTTAATGAAAGGAAGGACTAGGGATGGCATGATAGAAGTGATCCAATATCTCAAGGGCTGCCACAAAGAAGAGGGAGTCAAACTATTCTCCAAAGCACCTGAAGGCAGAACAATAAGCAATGGATGGAAACTAATCAAGGAGAGAAGCAACCTAGAATTAAGGGAAAACTTCCTGACAGTTAAAACAATTCATCAGTCAAGTGGCTTGCCTTTGGAAGTTTTTGCTGCTTTTTAAGAAAAGATTGGGCTGAAATAATATAGGGTCTCCTGCTTGAGCAAAGGGCTGGACTAGAAGACCAAGATGCCTTCTTACTCTGTTATTCTCTTATTCTATTCTGTTACATTCACTCCTGATGTTTCAGCATTCTGAAATTGTTGACCCTTATGTTGAACTTTCAGTGCTTTTCATGTTTTCCCAGTGTAATCTAATTATATATATATTTATTTTGAAAATAAAGCCAGTATCTGTTCTGTTTTGCAGGCAGATAGATTTAGAAAGCAAAAACCAACCAAACAGCTTTGTGTATTGGCATCCATTGAGGTATTGTACTTGTGGAAGGCCCTTCCAAACTGTTCATTCACCAATCTACAGCACATGAGTCAAGGTACATGTGTGAATTCTGCTTTATTTTTTGCATACAATCTTTCTTCTACAAGACAATATGTTCTACCCTGTCCCTTTTTTCAGTTCCTGCTAGCAAGCAGTTTGTGCCACTATGAAGCAAGAAGCTGATTTCCTGATCTTATTCCTGTACCTTGACCTGATTAATTCTAGCGCATAACATATTAAGAAATAAGTTGAAAATACAGGTAGTCCTTAGGTTAAGACCACTTGTTCAGGGATCATTCAAAGTTAAGATGCCACTGAACCAGGTGATTAGTCTTTTAAATTGCAGCCATTGCAGTTTCCCCATGGTCATTTGTGCACTCAAAAACTCATAATTACAATGGTTGCAGCATCCTGCCAATTATCTGATTGCCATATCACATATGCAACCTTTCCTGCTAGCTTCCCACAAGGAAAATCATTGGGGAAGCTGGCAGGAAGTCACAAGGTGCTCCCACTCTGCCACTTTTTCACCTGTCCATCCTTATACCTGTTCTTCCTTTCAGAGGGCCTGCTTGCCCACTTTCTGTAGCACCCATCCACAGCACCTGCTGGGCCACCCACACTCCTGTGGCACTGCTCATCCCTCCAAACACCATAGTACCCGACCACAGCACCTGCCCACCTATTCCTACCTCTTGCCTTTCAAACTGCTTCCTGAATTTCTGCCTCTTTTCACCAGTCCTCACTTAATGACAGCAATGGGGACTGCCATTAAGTAGTATGGTCGCATAATGTTGCACTTTATTACCACATCACTTGTGATAGAAATTTTGGTCTCAATTGTCCCAAAGACTACCATTAACAATTTGATTTTAAAGTGTCAAATGTGTTTTAGTAAATGCCTTTTTTATTGTAGCTTATTGATTTGGTTGCTTGTACACCAGTCATTTTATATATATAAAAAACCTTTATAACAATTTTTATAGAATTGATAGAGAAAATGGGTGCATATGTATTGAGATAGGTTATTGCCAACTTTTTATTTATTGTTTGTTTGTTTGTTAAACTTATTTGCCGCCCATCTTGCCGTTGGAGTTACTTTGGGCAGCTTTCAACAATAAAAACATGTACCGCATTAAATCATTAGTTCTGCATTGATAACTTAATCACTATTTTCTTTTGGGAGTACCTTTCTTAATCTTGAACTTTTATTTAATGCACATATTTACATTTTATGTAAATATTTATTAAGTAAAAATGTAATATTTTTAATTTTGGTTGCAATTTATTCAAGTCCAGACAAAATAAAATTGATTCCCAATGGGATAAAATAATAAAGAACATAAAACAGAACATGTATCTCTCTTTGGTGATATTTTTAATATCAGTCTACATCTTGGTTTTATTTCTCTGTTTGATTTTTCCTTGCACTTAGCGATAGCTCATTTGATTAAGGAGCCAATCTTGTATTTCTTTCTATAATAAATTTGTACAAGTGCTTTAACTGTACTATTTAACTAGAAAAAACAATTCAAAAATTATTTTATCTGGCTTCAGAATGTTAGTAACCTATTTGAATGAACAAGGAATAATACAGATGATAACATTTTGTGAGTAAGATACACTCCAAAACTGGATAATTTGTTTTATTTGTAAAAACTAGCCATCTGTGATTTCATCTGACTCAGAAATACTTGAATCATTTAGTATTTTAATTCCTGACCAGAAGAAAGAATCATTTCTGTTTTTCTTCACAAAATCTAATCTAACAGAGGCTGTTGGAATACTGGAAGCTGGGGAGAAGGAGGAAGGCAATGGAATTTGCATATTATCTTTATGTGAACAGAGGAATCCAAATTTTTTAGAAAAAACTTCACAGAAGTACATACGATGTCAAATTGTCAAATTAGCATTATGAAAATTAAATATTCAAGAAGGGGACACATACCTTGCTAAGAATAGATTAGCCCTTTTTGTCCAAATGTTACTAGAGGTAAAGGCTGGGTTAAAAACTTTCTTAGCAGCTTTTTAAGTAGGCCTGCCTCTGAAGAATTTTGAATCTAGAGAATGGGTGGTTGTGGAATGGAAGAATAGTATCATTGTAAAATGTATACTCTAATCATTGTGATTTGTCCCTATCCCTTTGTCTTTCTAAAGCTTGCCAGGAAATTGACGATTCAACAGTTGTTGGTTTGAAGAACTTGCTACTTGGTGCCATACATAAATGCTTAGGAAATGCTGAAGATGCTGTTCAGGTAAATTAAGAATTGTGAAAATGTGCTAGTATATTTGAGCATATAAGAAAAAAACACCAATTAACAAGAAAACATACCATTAATGGTAATAAAGCAAATGAAAATTGTAGTATGAGAATACGTAGAGCCAAGAGTAACTTCACCTTATAGGCCAAATTCAAACTGTCAAATCATAATCCAACCCATAGAATTCTTCTACTCTTCCCCTTCCTTTTTGTTTCTTCATTTATTTCCCATTCCCTCTTTTGCCTAGTTTTGCTTGCAGTAAATTAGTGTGTTTTAAAAAAATTAATTGTTTGAAATCCCGGAGAATTTCAGGAATACTTTTAACAGTTTTTCTTTTCTTTTCTTTTTTTAAGAAAGAATGACATTTAGTGATAGTGACTGCAGAGATTGTGTGTATGTGTCAAGTCTTTTCTATTCAGCAGGTTTCAGATTTTGCAACTGTCACCTATTTATCCATAGCCACTAGCAATTATTTCCCCATCTGGTTTTGATTTGGTTCATTTATCAGTTTGAAATGATAATTGGCAAATGAAGAGATTTTGTGACTGGATAACTAATAAAGTTTCTGAGTTGAGTGCAAAAATTCGTTTTGTTCTTAGAAACAATGGGATAATTTTTCTTTTGCAGTTCTTTCAAAGAGCCCTTAAAGATGAAATCTGCCACCAGAACAACCTCTATGTTCAACCATATGCTTGCTATGAACTTGGCTGTCTTTTATTAGAAAACCCTCAGGTAAAGAGAGAGAGGGGAGGGGAGGGGAGGGGAGGGGAGGGAGAGAGAGAGAGAACCAATGTGAGTAAGGGCTACAATAGATTAACATGACTCTTCTCTTCTCTTACAATTCCCACATGGAGCACCTAAGAGAAAACACCCTTCTCTTTTAAGAAAAGGGTAGCATATTAATTAGTTTTATTTTCTGTTTTGAGCTAAATATTGTATTGTTACTATTTTTGTTTTCCGTTTTTGGAAGGTGACATGGAAATTTCTAAAATGATATTTGCTTCTTCCTACAGTCTGTCCCAAGAGGTAAAGTGTTACTGCTTCAGGCAAAGGTAATATTCAGAATGCTTTTAAGTATTTTCTTGGTTGTGTGCTGGGGTCTCTTTTTCTTTGCAGTAGAGCCAGTGATGGGATTCAAATATGTGAACAACCGGTTCTCCATGTGGATGCCGCTTTCAGAAGTGCATTCTGGGCCTGGGCAACAAAAAATTAGCTACCGGTTCTGCTGAAGTGGTGCAAACTGGCTGAATCCCACCACTGTGCATAGCCTGCATGAAAGCGGCTTATTAACTAGGGTGAAACCCCCCCCCCTATATTCTTTTCTCTTTACTATTGAATTTGCCATGGGGAATTAGAAAACATGCTTAACTTTCAAAAACTTACAATTAAAATAAGACACTATCTCGTACATCCCTTTTAAGTTGTCGTGCCTCTTTACTGCTGTGGGTTTAATTTTTACCTTTATTTTCTATCACAGGAAGAATTCACAGGGTATGATTTTGAGAACAGGCTGCATGTTCGCATCCACGCAGCATTAGCCTCTCTGAAAGAAGTGGTCCCCCAGTGATGAACAGAAATGCTTTCATCTTTTCTTTTTCAACTTTTGCACTCTGAGGACCAAGTTGTCAGGAAGATGAGCTTTCCTCCAGAAAACCTTCCTGTGCAAGAGATGTTTTCCTAAAGATGCAAAGCTGGTGATGAAAAAATGTTAACAATCTCAACAATTAAGGACTCAGCCAAAAAGGTTAAGTGACCTTAGGCTCAAACAAATGATGATTTCTCCTGCATAAGTCCTTTTTAAATTAGGGGAAGCTAGACTTTGTATTCAAGCCCAGCCCCACACACAGGGGATGGTGCTGGAGAATTCCTTTGAATATTAAAGTCCTTTAGTTCCAATGCTTAGATATGTCTTTTTTGTTGTTTTTTGTCAAGCTGGAGATCATAGCCAGTGGCTGTACAAATGAACCAACAATGACCACACACTTATTTTCTGTATCATTATTGGCTTGATTTCTAATATTTTTCCATTTCTGAGTAGCTTATTCATTCTTCTGTAGAAAGGAACCTTTTCATAGAAACAATATTATAAAGTTGTTTCAGTATGGTATAGAAATGAATATAGCTATATTTAAAAGCCAATTGATATGGAGCTGGAAACTTGCCTGGTGCATTTACAGCACAACAAACTTGCCCACAGAGCTTTTCTTGGTCATTTAGATATATGTAAATAATGAAACCTGCTCCCATATTTATTTTAAATTATGAAAATATATTTAGAAGCTTTATTTTTAGCCAAATGTTTATTTTTTAAATCCTTAAGAGTTGTGTTAAACATTTGATACCTATTTTAAATGGTAGTGTGGATAATTGGTTGTCAACAAGAGATTTGTGAATCACTCATGTTGCTAAAATGTAGGTTAAACATGAAAAACTTGCCTTCTGGCATTTTTAAACCTATAATAACACTTCTGGTTTTAGAACTTTTAAAACAATATAACACAGTACACTTTTATTCAATTTTCTGACTTAAAGTTGTCACACATTATTTTAGTGTATATGTATTTTTAAGGCAAATATTGGTTTTTAAAAAAACAATTTTTAGCATAGTAGCTTTTCCTATATACTGTGAAACTTTTTTTTATGGCATTAAAGCCTTATTTTCAATTTCTGAAATTTCTCTTTCACAACTCTGGATTATCACCTGAACTGCTAAATGCTTTATCTTGTTTGTAGTTCACTTGAACAAACAAGTCCCAAAGAGCATTAAGAGAGAAGAAATTTACAGACCACGATTTATAGCCCATATGGAGTTACATTCACAAGGGCTTCCCTGTTCACTTTCAGCACTGGGTAATAAATACTGTCATGAGCACACATAGGATAGTTCCTGTCCTGTGTTATGAGCTCAGTGTTTGGATCATCAAATGTGAATTGGAACCAAATGACAAAGTACATCATGTAACTGCTAAATTACATAGGCTATTTCTTGCTACTCTCCCCAAAAGTACTTAATGGCTACTAAATCTGCAGTGCTCTTTTTTAAAAATAAAAATAAAAAAATACTATATTCTCTAAACAATTATCTCAGACTTGATCGTCAAACATTCTTGATTTATTGCTTTGGGGAGATTTTGTTCTAAATGTTCAGTTTCCTATTTTGTATTTCAATATACAGACATTGCTGTTTGTTGTCACATTGCCATTTCAGTGGAAACATGGTATGATTGTCCATGCAATTTGCCCTTTACAAACCAGGAATTACCAGAGTTCTTCAATATGGTGCCTATCCCATATCATCACCATCATCAGAATTACATCAGAGCTGCCATTGCTTAGTCTGATTGTAATCCTGATTCTGGCCTTTTCTGTAGCATCTCCAGACTTTTGGAACCTGCTCCCTACTAAGAGAGGAGGATTAACATAATTTTTGGCATTTAATAAAGCTTTTACACTCATTGCCTCGTCCCTAGCTATTTTAATAGTGGCAATTTATATTTTTATTTGTTTCAGTATTTTTACCCCAGCATTTTAAAATGACTCAATTCTCTCACAATCATAAAATATCCAAATAAAACAAGATTAATTAAATACTGTATAAATTCTAAACCAGTTGTATAATTCTAAACCAGTCAGGTAAATCATTGGAATGAGAAAAAGAACAAATAAGAAATTGTAACAGAGATATAACTTCTGTCTTGCAAATAAGACATCCAAGCATTTTAAATCCAAAATAACTTGCGAAATCGTCTTCATTAACTTTCTTAAAGATACAATGTTCCAGGATAACAGGATTTCTGTGGAGACATTATTTCATAATGATGGCAGCCAGTGAGATCATTTCTAGGCTTCTCCACATCTCCTGAGACACATATTTGGAATGTACAGTTGGCAAGCAAAGCCTTTATAGGCCAGAAACGGCAATTTGAATTATCTTTTGAAATTAATTTGAAACAGCACAGTACCTTGAAGTTACATGGCTGAAGTAGCTTTCACTTGTCAGCAGTTTTCTAGTAGTTTTCGGGGTAGCCTCAAATAAAATGCATTGCCATCACCACATTTTGAGAGGATGAGGGCACAAACCATGCTTGTCAAAACCTTCTTCAAAGAGGGCCTCAACTGGTGCATCAGTCAAAGTGGAGCAAAGGCCACATCTTCCACCTGTGGATCATATTGTGGCTATGAGTTCAAAATTCATGAACCTGCTTTTTAAGGTGGAATGCAACCCTATCTACAGCTAATATAGTAATCAACAAAGGACCAGATAGTTTCTGGACTAGCAGCACCTTACTCTTATTGGACTTAAGTTTCAGCTTGTTTCAACTGTTAATCCGATATAGACTACAGGTATCATATGAGGACTACCAGTGCATCAGTAGTTTGACCTGAGATTGAGCTACACCATGGAATATTAACATATTGATAGCACTTCATCCAGAAATGATCTCTCC
The DNA here is from genome assembly GCF_964194415.1 of Vipera berus. NCBI lineage: Eukaryota > Metazoa > Chordata > Lepidosauria > Squamata > Viperidae > Vipera > Vipera berus. The sequence goes on from NC_138204.1 coordinate 169,692,668, forward strand.
TACTGGTTTCATACAAATGCTAAACACAGAGGCAAGAATGGCATGAAGTAAATGATCAAGGGCTACATTGCTGACCCTCAGCACTAAAGACTGGAGCTCCCCCAACAGAATGAAGTGGAACCATAGCAAAACAATGCAACATACCCCAAATCCTAGCAGATGGTCCAGAAGAAAAGCATGGAGGGTGTGAATGTTTTTGAGAGGTCTATGGGATCAGGAGAGTTCACCTTTCTGTCGGTCTTGACAAAGATAATCTACCAGAATGTCCTATACTGTTTTCATCTTCATTAAAAGGGAAGATGAATCTAGGTGGAAGTTATGTAATACAACATCACTTCATCCGTTTCATCTCCCAGAATTTTTGGTAAATGAGTGGGCAGTCAAAGCAGAGGGAAAGGCTCCTCAGGAGAGAACACATCTGGCATTCTCATCTCTCAGTTTCAGAGCTTGACTAGTTGCATGGCACAACTATCTACCAAAAATCCATAAGCGGCTACCGAAAACGATGCAGTGTTAAGTGTTCAGGTAGCTCATTCTAATCCGTCCTTACCCTTTCAGATGTCACTGGTGCCAATAGACAACATATTGACTGGGAAGTGATCTGATCATGGCTGTTGCCATATTCTTCATAACTCAATCCATCTGCTCTGGCTTGAAAATGGCAACATATGGACATAACATTCATAGCAGTCCAAGGCCAAAGTATGCATCAATCTGCCTCTTGAGCTCGGGGAAAAGGCATCTGAAGAAAAAGAGACAGACCAAGTGGACAACCCCCACTTCTCTAGGAACAGCTTCTTCTTTCATAGTTCCCATTGCTCATCACTGTGGTAATTTGCCTCATCCTCACCCTCAGATGGATCGAGGTCTTTAGGATCTTCCTAACACGAAACTACTATTTCCTACCCCTCCATGAACTATCTGTCTGGCCAAAGACATTACTGGATTATCCTACTTCAAAATCCCCACATCCAACTACAAAATGAATCTCGTAACCCTGAAGAAACTGTTGAGGCTGCCAGGTACCAACAACAGTTCACTCTCTCAGCTTAATTCACCAAAAGTTTACTTGCCTCTAATAATTGATGTCCCAAAAGTTCCTTACTTAGACATAGCATATTCTAGTCAGAATGCTAAACGTTCATCAGATTCTTGGACAGTCAAGTTTAATCATCATTTTAAATCTGGTTTTAGCAGCAGCACTATCTCTACATATTTGTGACACAAGGGGCTTTTGAGTGCCCAATCCCAAAGGAACCCCAGGCATCCTGCCTTTGGAAACTTAGGTAGTTAAAGAAGGGGAAAAATCATTTTAGGATGATGAGAATACAGGATGGAGGGATTCTGTGTAATTCTGAAAATAGTTTTGATCAACTGCGATTTATAGATATATCTCTGCATTATTTTGCTGTAACAGTTTCTTATTTGTACAAGCATTTTTTCCAACATGCAGTCTTTCACAAAACAAATTGCTAAACTGAAAGAGGCCCACACTATAGGCTGTAACAAAATTGCTTAAATGACTTGTGATTACATGCCAGGAGGGGTGTTTGCAGAATATGATGAAAATATTCAAGGTGGCAGCCACGATGGTGTGTTCAAAGATCCACTTGTTTTTATGTGTGTTGGATGTGTATAAAAATGGATGAAACTTTGATTGCAGCATCATAGTTGCCCTTTCTGATTTATTTTTTTAACCATACTCTGTGAACGTGCCTACATGCCAGGAAATGTGTGAACGAGATAAATTTGCAAAACTTGTATATTCTGATTTTGGAGTCATTGGCTGGTTCCTTCAAAAGCCTCAGTTTTATAGAGCCCACAGTTACCTGGCCATGGATATGCTTCTGTCACCACGTCTGTTCTGAGATGCATTAATCTTGCAAGCAAAATGGCTGTCTGGTATATGAATAGTAGCTTCCTGCTCCAACCACCCATGTATTCCCACTCCCTCTATTACTTTCTCCATATATATACCTTCTAGAAGAAACCTCTTGTAAACATGAAAGTTATTTTTATATTAGATTATGCTGGTGATGAGAACAATCGCGACTGTATTTTATGTAATCAGAATGTTTTTATATTTTAAAGCTCGGAGGCATGATCTAATGGCAATAATAGACAAAGCATCTCATAGCTTAATATATATTTTAAGAATTTTACCAGGGCAGATATATTTTTGTTGTTGATACTTTTTACTGCATCGGTGAATAACTTGTCATGTCATTTTAGATTGTTTGCTATGATATACTATAAGTCTCATTTATTTATTTATTTTTTAAAAAATATATTTCTGCTTAGTTAAATTAAAACTTGATATTTTCATGTTTCAATGTCTTGCAACCAGGATGAGTAACATGATTTTCTTCTGTTGTTATTGTCTTCCAGCTCCCATCAGCGATAACTAAGAAGGGTAATTGTGAGGGATATTGGGAGTTGCATTTGGGGGGGAAAAACGGGAGGGCCCAAGATAGGCCACTCTGGCCTACAACCAGATAGTTTTCTGATTTCAAGTACTGCATGTTTTTCAGGGATTAAATATGAAGCAGAATTCTTACTTGTGGCTCCAATTAATGTTGCACAGGATAAGCATAGAATGTATCTTAATACTGTAATAATCCTTGTTTAGTGCAGCAGAAGAGGCTCTTTTCAGAATAGTGGAAAAGAAGGGAGAATATATTGAAAAAAAATCTGCTTTTCCTGATGCTTTTTTGACCACGGGAAACTATTTGAACATGATAATGCCTCCTAATGTATTGGTAAAAAAACAGCAGGGGGAAAGATTTGGATCTGGGAAAAAGCGCTCTCTCTCTCTCTCTCTCTCTCTCTCTCTCTCTCTCTCTCTCTCTCTCACACACACACACACACACACACACACACACACACAATATTAACATATAAATCTCAATTCTTCAGAACAGTGAGTAGACCCAAATTGCTGAGATTTCTGCTGAAGTGGTAAACTTAAGCCTAGCTGTTTAACTTTAATTCATATGTAGGGGATTTGTGTGATTGGATTATTCTTCTTCTAGGTAGAAAATTGTTTCACTATAAATGGTTTCTAACAATAGCATACTTCTTCATAGTTTTTTATGTACAGCCAGGCACTAACTGATCATTTTCCTGAGAATTAAACCAAGTTTCTGTTATGGTTCTCTATGTTTAGTAGATATATTATGTACGGTATGCTTTATTCAATAGAACTTACGTATGACCATCACAGCACAAAACACATGTGGTATCAATTCAGAATAGCTCATTTATTTAAATTGTTAGCTTTTTAAATATACAAAATTATTATCTTTTTCCTGTAACCAACATTGAGAATGATGTAGGAAATTCCAGCTACTTTAATACACACATGCTGTTTTCAGTTGATATTCTGCAATACACTTGGGTGCTGGATACTCAGTTCAAAGTTTCAGCTGTGGACAAGAGTAATTATACTTTGTTTGCTTCCCATGTATAATCTGTATTTTTTTAATGTAGTTTTTCTGTTTCAGTTTTTCTCTGGTGCAGACTTGGTTCTGCTATTTTCAATATTACATTTATTATTCTCGACATTTGTTTTTAAATAAAATCTGTAAGAACTTCTTTTGTCTCTCCAGAAATGTATTTTAATTCCTGCGTGTTGGTAGAAGAGAAAGCAGTTTGTTTCTTTAAAAATGAAAAGTTACCTTCATGCTCTACAACCATAAATAATAGGCAAGAGGGAAGAGGGCTTTAAATGTTAATGTTTCATAAGGATTCTACAGAAGGACAGTTAATGTGAACATTAACTAAATTTTATTATTTTGATTGCCAAACCCCAAAATATAATAAAGAGGCTATTTGGAGACAAAAGGTATGTTGATCTATTTATTTTATTTATTAAATGTATAAGGCCACCCACCTGTAATATAAAACAATTTAAAAATAGAAACAACAAGGGTCTGGAAATCTCTAAGCCATATATTGTATCCCAGGAAAAGGCTGGGTTTTAAGGGCTCTTTTAAATAAGGCCAGGAGAATCCCTGGTGAAATGTGCCTGAGGACTGGCATCGCAATAGAGAAGATATACTTCCTGGATCCCACCAGTAACATTGTTTGCATGATAGGATTTGGAGCATGCCAACTTCCTGATAATAAGAATGGGCAGAAACTACAGAAGGCAAATGATCCCTCAGATGACAGCTTCTATGTCATTTATAACAGAATTGGATACAATTCATAAATTGTAGGCTCATTTGTGATGCTTGAGGTATGTTTCCCTTCCTCTTTCAGAGTGGAAGTACAACAATATCAAATAGGGATTTGAGTCGTGTAAGTTGCATCTGTAATATAATATGGTCAGTTATCTTTTGTAATATGGCTGCTGGTTTTATTTGATATTTGGAAGTATTTCTAATTAAGGGGCATATTGAGGGGTTGAATGGTTGGAGATCATGCCCTAAGTCTTATTTGTACTTGGCATATTGTATTGTGTAGCTAATTTGTCTTTATGGAATTAGTAAATTAAGTAGTTTACTCTGGTTCAGCATTCCTATGGAATGTATGAGTTGACTTGTGGGAGTCTTATAAGCAACTTCTGTCTAAGATTTATTTATTTATTTATTTATTTATTTATTTATTTATTTATTTATTTATTTATTTGATTTATATACCGCCCTTCTCCCGAAGGACTCAGGGCGGTGTACAGGGCAATAAAAATAAGAATACGGGATACAAGATTTAAAGTTAAATGATTGTGCCCAATGTAGTAGGTTAGTTAAAATAAAGTTAAAACCCAAACCCATCAGGCCAGGCCGGCTTGTTCGAATAGATAAGTTTTTAGATCACGCCGGAAGGAGCGAAGGTCGGGGGCCATCTGGAGTTCAGCCGGTAAGCGGTTCCAAAGGATTGGTGCACCCACCGAGAATGCTCTCCCCCTGGGGGTCACCAGCCGACATTCTCTGACCGGTGGTACCCTGAGGAGGCCCTCTCTGTGGGAACGTACAGGACGGAGGGAAGTTGATGCCGGCAGTAGGTGCTCCCGTAGGTAATGCTGTTTATGTTGAATATGGAAACCTGTGATAAAATTCTAAGGAAATTTAATGGCATATATGTAGAACCCATTCTGATTTGGAATTCACAGCTATCAGAATTTTCATCTGGGATTTGTATACATGGACACACCCCCGTGTTTGCAGAGTTCTGTTCAAGATTCTCCTGCTCAACACTCACATGACCTGTATCCAGGAAAGAAAGGAATGTGGATTGGGTTGCATATTTAACTCACTTTTGGTGCCTTCTTCCTACTAAAAGGAACAAGTTGGCATACTAGATCTATGCCTTTCGAAATTCAAAAGCAGCTAATTGCATTTCAGTCTTCATAGTCAGCACCTGCTATGTTCATATCTTCTTGCTAAAATCCTCAAATAGAATATTCTTTTTCTGCATTAATTCTGGCAAATGGAAATTAACAGATACAAGTTATTTCTATAAATGGATCTATAATAATTCCAACCAAGTAAAATATACAAAGTATTGCTTATAGGAATGTTAGTATTTTAATATATGCACACTCCATTTGCAGTTGTTTAATTATAATCCCCATGTTAACGTTGAACACGCAATTGGCAGCAGAAACCCCAGACAAACCTTTCACAATAGGACAGAGATGGGGAGAAGAAACTATTCACAATATCCACTTGTTAGTATCTGGTACTATAAAATGTACACAAGCTTAAATGTTCTCAGAGGCTCATGGGTTAGCTTCATTGCTAAGTTTACAGGGAATCATGTAAAGAGAACAAGTTCTACTCTCAAGAAATCTGAAATACTTTTTTTTTTAAAAAAACACATTTTTATTTAATAGTATGCTGTCTTCGGTTAAGAGAAATTGCAGCAGTTGCTCTAAAAACTAGGAGTTTTGAAGATCGTGTCGCCTGGAGATTAAGGGAACTAAAGTCCAAAACTCCATCAAGGATAGACATTCCCATTGTTTGTGCAAAAGCATGTGAAAACATTGAGACGAACTTAGATGTCTTTAAGGCGGATCATTGGATCATTGGACCAGCAATAGCCGGACTTTGTGACCTCATAAATGCGTGCGCTCTAGTCCCGCCCACTAAGAGCCTATCCGTATAAAAGGTCCTCGGGGCTCTTCTCTGACTTCAGAGGAGGCTCCGGCAAGGGGCGAGAAAGGAGCGATCTTATCGCTGACAAGCGCAAAATTTTTTTAAAAAGGAAGGTTGGGGAATTTTCAGGTCAACCGCGGGACTGTAGTAAAAGGCTTCCTCGGCCTCTTACGCCTGGCACGGTATCGGAAGCGGGGAAGGCAAGTGTGAGAGTGAGGCCCAAGCCGCGGGACCCTTTTCGGGTGGCTGTGCATGGGCGGAACAGGGGAATGTGCAGCAGCAGACATAAGCGTCACCCGAAGCCAGCAACATAGACAACGGCTTGGAAACGCACAGTTGCCAAGGCGCGATGGCTCTGGTGACTTGGCTGATCGACGTCTATTGCAGGAGTTCCCGCCTTCGCAGTTTAGCAATTAAGTAACGTTGCGCGTTTTGTACATTTTCCAGGGCAAAGACCCTGAAATCGTAAATGTGTACTCGCTGGAGTTAAAAGACAAAATCCGAGTGTTTTAGGTTTAGGTCTAGGTTTAGGTTTTATTGTGTTTGTATACTGCCCTTCTCCCGAAGGACTCAGGGCGGTGAACAGGGCATACATAAAAAATACAAGATACAAAAATTAAAAAAGAATTAAATAGTAGCCCAGCTAAAACAGTCAATAACAATATACAATATAAAAATCCCCATTAAAACCCCAACATATCCCCATCAGGCCAGGCCGGCTTGTTCAAATAGATGGGTCTTCAGACCGCGTCGGAAGGAGCAAAGGTCAGGTGCCGTCCGGAGCTCGACCGGCAGCTGATTCCATAAAGCCGGAGCGCCCACAAAGAAGGCCCTCCCCCTGGGGGCCACCAGCCGACATTCTCTGACCGGAGGCACCCTGAGGAGGCCCTCTCTGTGGGAACGCAAAGGGCGGAGGGAAGTTGACGCCGGCAGCAGGTGGTCCCCGAGGTACTCCGGACCCATGCCATGTAGGGCCTTAAAAACCATTACCAAATGGTTTAGGAATACGTGAGTGGAAATTTCACTGCCCAAAGTCGTTGGATACAGAATGGGTGGCAAATTCATTTTATATTTTCACATTTCTTGGAAGAGTTTTACCTCTCATGAACACTAATGGCTCTAAAGCAGTGGTTCCCAACCTTTTCTATACCCCGGACCCCTAGAACGCTTCTGATATATTCTCGCACCCCTTACATAATTCGTATATGCAATGAACTATGCATATGCACTATAATTTTGAAAACCCAAGTTTTCGTATCATCTCACACCCACAGGGGGTGTGAGCACCCCTGGTTAGGAACCCCTGCTATAAAGGGTACAAATATGGTCCTCTGCTCCAAGTTGTGTTTTTTTTTATATATATACCAGAGTTAGCAGTTCTAAGAGCAGAATCAGAATGGGAAAAGAACATTTAAACTACTGCGTTCAACTTTGCTCCAGGCAGAAATCCAAATGAAAAAGATCCTGACAGATTGCTCTCTAGTCTCTGCTTAAACACTTTCAATGAATTGGACCTCAAAACACTTTTGAGTGGTTTCATTGTCAAACTGTTCTTACAAGTAGGAAGTTTTTCCCCCCTATTCCAGGTCTTATCATCAGGGATGAAAGAGTACATTCCTATCCTTTCAGGTACTTGAAAATTTGCCATCATATCCCATCCACTTATTCCATCTTCTGAAGGCTAAACATTTATAGGCCTTGGTGAATTTCAGTCATTCTGTTGCAATGAAATGCTTGGCGTCATGCAGGTGTGCAACTGTCAATAAGCAGAAGTATAATTGGGCTGGTCTACCTTAAACATCTGATCAACTTCAGGGGAAATAACTTCTGGGCATGCACTGGGCATGCACTGTACGTGACAGGAACTACTTTTCCTGAGCCAAGGACCTTTATTGCTCTGCTCTGCTGCACTGGTTAGAAGCAGGACACTGAAGTGTTTGAGCAAAAAGATTTGCATGAGTGCTTTGCTCAAATCTTCATCAAATCAAAGGACCTTTTCAACTATTCATTCAGCCCTACTTAATGTTCCATGTTCCTTTAATCTGCCTTTATAGGATTTTGTTTCTAGTTTATCCTCTTGACTTTTTGGAAATGATTCTTGTTTGTATGCATCCTTGTCAAAATAGAATAACTAGAATTTTGAGTCAGTGCAGAATAAAACTTATTTTCTGTGATTTGTACTTCTTTTCATGTAATCTAAAAGTGCATTTGCTTTTTTTTTTCTTCAGACCCATCATTCTACTGACTCATATTTATTTTCTAATAAACTACAGTTTCAAGATACTATTCACTATTGTCAGGTCAATTATTCCCTATCCTGTCTGTACCTGTGCATTTGTTTCCTGGATGAAAAGCTTTGCATTCATTCTCATTGAATGAATTCAATAAATAATTATTTTATTTACAGTCCATTTCTTTAACAAACTAAGCTTATTTTGAAATATCTTTCTTTGAATATTAGCTGTCCTTCCCAATTTCCTACCATTTTGAAATTTGATAAGTATTTCTACCATTTCTTCTGTCATGGTTTAGAGCACAGAGGCCCACACTCAACTAGCTTGCTATTGCAATATTGTGGAATATTTTGCCAAATGCTTTGCTGAAACCAAGAAAGTTTATGTCTGTAGTATTTCCTCACTCTGCTAATGAAGTTATCCCATCAAAATACTAAAATTAATTAAATTAATTAAAATTAATTAAATCCAGACTAAACTCTCAAAATTACTGCATTATTTTCAGGCCGCATATATAAAATTGCTTTATTATTGCTTTAGAACCTACTGTACAATGGTGTCAAATTGAATACTTTAATTCTTTTAGTCCTGTTTCTCTTTCTTAGAAGCATTTGCCTTATTAATTCTTCAATTCTATGTCCTCATCCTGCTCTTTAAGATGCCTGATGAAATCTATAATATCTTGCTGGAGAAGACTGAGCCAAAATAAGAAGTAACTAATTCTGTCATTTCATTATTATCTTTTAATATTTTTCCATCTTTGGTTTCTTTTTATTTTAAAGAGATCTGAGGTGATCTGTTTTGTTGTTTTAACATCCTTTGTCAAACTTCAACACTTTTTGAGTTAGTCATTCCTCTCAATCTCTACAATTTTATGCTCGCTTTGTACTCTCCTCCTTGATGGCCTGGCCCTCTTTTTTATATCCTATGTGGTGTTTTTTTTGGGAGGGAGGATTTCCAGTAATCTTTTTGTAGCCATAGTGGCTTCTGTTGTCTTTCGTTTTCAGTACCTTGAACTATTTGCAGCTGTACTTTTAGGAGAAAACTAGTATACTAATTTGTAGTTTCCTTTAAAACTCCAACATTACTTGATTGCTTTCCTTTAATGTAGCTACTGTTTCATTTATCACAAACTTGTCCCTATCCCCATTGGATAGTATGAAATCAATTTCATTTGATGCTCTTTTATCTTCAACTGCTCTTTAAAGGGAAAAAGTTTTCAGCAAAACAAAGCAGGAATTTCCTGGAAAATCCATGCTTGACAGAATTCGTCTTTCAACAGATACTGAGGCATTACAATCCTCTTATCTATACAGTATTGTTCCATGTCTTATTATTGGACTATCTGCTGTTTCCTTTTAGAAGGCATAATCCACCTCCTTGGTTAAGGAGGTAATAGTAGATTGCAACAAGAGTATTGTTTTTATTTATTCCTCTGTTTAAAATCTGGATACTCTACACAAGTTAATTAATTCATTTGGGTTTCTAAGAACTTACAGAGCAACTTACGGTGCAATTTCTCCTCATTCATTCTATTGCTTTTCCTCTAGAATACATTTGATTTCTGTATTCCAATAAGACTCATCTCACCAGGTCTGTGATTATTGTCATATTTTGCTTCTTATGATACAAAAATCAAGCTTTTTCCATTCTTTATTTTTCATATTTTGCTTATTAGAACATAGGCCTTAAGTTTTACAAACATTTTCCTCTCATTTTTCAATTTCTGATTTAACTGATTTAACTACAACATCACTCACAAATCCTTTTAAATTGTATACATTTATTTAATATCCTAACTTCACTGTTGTTTTTCTAGATTCATTTAATGTCCTCCTGATTGAGTTCCGTGTACTTCAGTTTCACATATTTTAACTGATTTATTTGCAATTAACAATTATTTGCCATTTATTTACTTGCAGTTTACTGCCATATTCAGTAGGCACTTATTCCTAAAACATGGGAATAAGATTGTACCAATAGTAGTGAAACATTGATTTTAAAATTCTGATAGAGATTCCAGCTAAGCATACAAACTAAAAACTTAAGTACTAATGGAATACTTAGTACTTAGACATAGTAGTGGAATTCTAAAGCCATTGAAGTTGGTCCTGCTGAATTGTCTCTTTTGTTTAATATTATATACAGTTTCAAGAAGTAACATATTCAGTTTAAATCTGATATAACTTTTGTAAATAATGTTCTGACATCAATCAGACAATCTGAGCAAACAGATTGTTTGAGAGCTACCTTATGTCTCATTATGACCTTTGAAATGATTTGTTGGATGATGACACAAAACAAATTTCCACCCAAAGTTGGTATGCACCAGGCTTTTTTTCCTATCAATCAATTCAGTAGTCAGTAGAAGAGATGCATATAAATCCACATGAAGGCAACTTGACCGGATTTGATTCATAAATGCCTTTAGGATAAATCTTCAAGCTCTATAAAGGTGAATCCACAAATGCTACAAGGCTAGATTGATGTTTCCTGATTTGGTACCTTCCAAATATGTTGGACATTCAAGACCTGTAATCTTATAATCAACACCGGCAATGCTTACCCTAGGATTATAACAGTTAAAATCGAACACATCTGGTGCCATTGGATTGGGAGAGGCTGAAGTTGGGGTGCCCCAATCCTTTTTCATCCCTTTTCTTTCCTTTCAGTTGTGAGTTTGCAGTTTCATGTTCAACTGGCAACAATGCATACTGCAAAGCCCAGGATGGTGGTCCCATATGGTCTCAAGACTCTACTTGAAGGAGTGAGCAGAGCAGTTCTCAAAGCTAGTCCCTCCAACATCACTGAGTTTGCTGCTGAATATTTCAAAGAACTGATAGTTTTTCGAGAAGGTTTGTCTTTTTTGTTTTAAAAGGTTAAATATTCATCAATATAAGCAAACCAACAATCAGTCAAACAAGTGTGTCCTTATATTAGCTCTGATAGGAAATGTGTTTCGCATGTCAGTTTTGTACAAGCAGAGATTTAGGTCTATAAATTGATTGCCTTTCTCCGTCTTTTCTTTCCAGAACATCCTAATATGGATATCAAAGAACTGGTGAGAGAATTTCATGTGATAAGAGGTATGAGATTAAAGTACTAAAAATGAATTGTTGCCAGGGTTGCACATTATTTAATGTAATGTTATTTAATTAAACATTATTTAATGTTTCTTTTGAGGGGAGACTTTAAAGAAAATATAAATGTAATTTCTGACCCTGCGACTGAAAGTGGAAGACAAGGCTTTCCTCCCTGACATTGTTTTTACACTGAAAATCTTCCGTCCATCCATCCCGTTCATAACATCCATCCATAGATTATAAATCTGAAAAACCAAAGGTGACTTATATTTATGTGAATTAAATATAGCAGAAAAACACCTGATTTTTAAAAAAACCCAACAGGGTTGTTGTTTGAAATAGTAGTAATGTAAAATTCTTGATTCAATAGATTTGCGTATTTGCCAAAGCCTAATACTTTTGTTCATGGAAATGAGAGGTGAGAGATTGGGTAAGCAGTGAACGTAATTTTAGTGCAGTCCAGGAATGTCCTGAAGATTGGAACAATTTATTGACAGAATGTGAAAGGGTTAATAAGCAAAAGGAAAGATTTCAAGTTGCTACCAGGGCTGAGATTGTACTGTCTCAGTGTGGGAAATATGTGTTAGCATATTCCTCATCAGTCCACAGTTATCTGGCTGGGAGTTAGGGAGCTAGATGATTAAAACAGGGGAAGGATGCTAAGAATGCTTTCATTTGGATTCCATCACTGTGCAGGGGATCAAACTTGATGGCCTTGCTAAGCACCCGGCAAATCCAGCACTGTGATTCTTCTATGTTTCCAAGCAGTTTTTGAAAGCCTCTAGCTGTTCTGAATTTTTCATTTTGACTGCAACTCTGAAGTTGCCATGCACCCTCCCACATTTTTTTGAAAACTAATATTTTTACTTTAAGTAATATTAGATGAGTATCTGGCATGCCGTAAAATAGGGACATCAAATCTTCCTTGCCAAGAATGTCCCTGGATTCTATATGGGCTCCAGAAGCATTCATCTGAAACAAAAAATGATTAAAATGCAAAACTCCAAAAAATTTAAATAGAAAAAAACCAAAAACCTAGCAAAACACTAGAAAAGCACATTGAATAAGAAAAGAAAAGAAAAACTAACAACCCCTTGTTGAATACTGATTAATACAATTACTACAAAATTAATTTCTCATCCCTTGCGAAACAGGCCCAAAAGAATTTAAACTACTAAATCCATTTGCAAAGCTTAAAGAAAAATTTAAAAAATAAGCTCCAAACATTTTGCAAGTTAATAAAGTACAAAAACCCTGTGGGGAAAACCTAACAATGATGTAAATCAAAGCACTTCCAAGGACACACCGCGTTTCCATACAGAAAAGCAAAAATTATTCAAAACAACATAAATCAAAAGGAAGAGGAAAAAAACTCAGATAAAATCCAGCAATGGGTTAAGTTGGGTCAGCATTCAACCAGTCAGTCAACTTTTAAAGACAAAAAGCAAAGTGAAGCAATAAATTCAAAAAGTGAAAGTTAATACCCAGGCATGCTTAGAAAACAAAATGCTGAAGGGAAATGGATGCCTGACTTTCTGACCGCTCCCAAAGGGAACGAATCTTCAAGATTCCCCTTCCCAGATGGGTCCATGGCTGTCCAAAATTTATCTGGCTCATTCCAAAGTGCTCTCATTCAAATTCAAGGAGCACCATTGCCAGCGAACCAATTCTGGCAGCAAAATCAGCAGATTGTTGGTGAGAGAGAGAGAATAATTCCTACCATGGGGCTTCTTTTTATCTCATTGTGCATTTCTCATTTCACTTCTCAGCTTTCTACACTGCACGTATTCTCTTTTCTTGACTACTGCGCTGGTGACAGCTGCCTGGTTCCCACAAAACGCCAGGCAAAAATACATTTGGCTCCTTTGTGACTCAAGGTAGCTCTTTGGCACAGCATGCCTACTCACAACTTTTAGCCAGTTTACCCAATCGAATATTTCTGATTTACACAACACACAAAGCATAAATGAACTAAAAATAGCATGGTGATATGACAAATTAAACTAGTTTGTGGTCTATTGTGCCATGCAAAAATAGCACTTGCGATCTTGAATTTGTCTTTTACTCTATTTCTGATAGAAATTTCTGGATATTTTTACAGGATGGTCTGCATAATGCAGTAGCTTAAATAAAAAAAATGTTTTATAATTCTTTGATTGGCTAACCTTCATGTCTGCAGGCTGCCTTGCCTCTTTGCCTTTTTCCCTCTTCATAATTTTTTCAAAAAACAAAGCAAAAACAAAAACCCTCTCTCCCACCACCAGAGGGCCGTCAAGTTAAGTTGATCCCAGATGTTTTCTCCTTTATCTTGTTCTGCTCCATCATATTATAAAATCACTTTCTCCAAATTGTTGCTCTTCAAATATGTTGAACTATAATTATAAATCCTCTCCTAGTTCAATGGATGGCAGTTATGAAAGTTGAACTCCAATACATTTGAGAAGGCAGCCAGTGGTAAAGGCTGTTTAAAATACACACAAACACGCACGCACGCACACACACACACACACAAACACACACACACACACACACACAAACAAACAAACAAAAGCCACTGAGAACTATCTGAAATTTTAGGCATGATTTTCCACTCTGAAATCTTGTTTATAAGATATTTATCTTTGCTATAACTAAGTACTCATAATTGGGCTTAGACGTGGCAATACTTATGCTGGGTTAGATAGCAAGTCATTGATGTTTCTGTCTTAGCATGATGTAATTTGTAATAATCACTAATAATGGTTTAGTGACATTGTGAACTTCTTCATTTTAAGTTGAAGCCTGCTTAAAGAAAACATGACAGTCGGCAGTGTGAACCTGGTTTATAAGTTGACCCATAGAAATGAGCAGAGCTTAAATGAATTATAACAAACTTTCTTATTGATTTCAATATTTTTCCTTAGTAAGACTAAATCTGAACCATAATTGAGAATTATAGCAGGTGGAAGTACCTAACTGACTCTAGCTGACCTTGAAAAAGCTAAGTAGGGTTGGCTTTGGTTAATAGTTGGATGAGAGACCAGGATGGATTAACGCTATGACAGACCACATCCATAATATTTCCAAGAAAAAACACAGGCATATCCTTGAGCTCACTAAGAGTTAGGACTTTAAAAGAAGCAATTAATATAATTAAAATTGAATTCCCCAGATGTGATTATCTTCAGTGTCCAAAATTTCTGGTCAGAATATGTTATGGTGATGGTTGAGAATTCTGGAAAGTAAAGATCCACATAGTGGGATCACGCCTAGGTTGGCAAAAGCTGTTTAGAATCAACTAAAAAAAACCCTTTTGGACTCTCATTTCCCTCTTGCTGATAATATTAACACGTTCTCCTTTTGTCACACTATATAGCATATTTTTTCATATTTTTCTTTGTCATTTAATTTAGGAACATTTGAGTTGATTCAGCAAGTGCTTCCAGTATAGCTCGTTCTCCACTAACTTAGTGCCTTCTGAAAACAAAAGTACCGGTACCTTTCCTTTTTGGGTATCACTCATTTGCTTCAATTGGTGCTTCCAACTCTAGCTGATTAACCAAATCAATTCCAGGCTGTAAGCATTAGATTAGGAAGAGTGATTTAATGAGTGGGGGAATGGAATGATAGAAAATAATAAATTAAGGAGAGAGAAAATGCTGAGCAATTTTTGCAGGGCTATATTCATTGCTTATTTACCTTTTGGATTATCTAGTGGTTTTATTTTCTAGAAGGGTTTCCAAAATCCTTAACATCCTCAAAATGTGCAGTGTGTGTTTTGGGAATGATGCAAAAATAGGAAGGATCATTTATAAAGCATATACCTGTGATGTATTTTCTTCACATGAAAATAGCATTCAGTGCCTTTTCTTGGCAGGCGGATTGTAAATTTTCTTCAGCTGCTGATTTCCCCAACCAGAAATGTGTTATAGCATATAAGTAGCTGTGATAGCCATCCTTAAATGTGAGGCATATGGAATGTGTGGCAAACCTAAACTCAGGGTCACAGGCCACAGACCATCATTGGTAAGAAATTCAGCCTCTCCCAACTCAGTAGATTTTGGCCGTGCTAGCTGAGATTTTTGGAAGTTGTAGTCCTAGCAATCTAGGGATGGATAGACCAACTGCAAAAGCATTCTTGAGAAATTCCTGGTTTTTTTGTCCAATCTGTGTTTAATTGTCTCCAGGGAAATATTTTTCCACCTCAAGCATAAAATTTTTCCACCTCAAGTACACAGGTAAAAACAAAATTCTTTTCTTTAAACAAAGCAGTCAATTTTGCCATCTCTGCTAACTCCATCAACTTTTGCAGCCATTGTGGGAATCAAAGTATCCTTCCATTTTTGTGCATAAAGTATTCTTGCTGCCATCAACATATATAACATCACGGAGGCACAATGTTATTTTGAAAGAATTTAGCATTTGTATTAGTCAATATAACCCCAGGTATTTCACTTTTTTCTCCACCTTAAAACCCTATATTTTAGTCAATATTTCATAATCCTGAGAGGTCATATTTTTAACAAGCATTGCTCTTTTCTGTCTATTTATTATAAAGTCCACTAAAGCTCCAAACTCATTTAATTTCTTCATCAGATATTCTATACTGGGTTTTGGATCTTGCAAAAATATAACTAAATTGCCAGCAAATGCTCTCATTTATAAACTTCCTTTTTGATATTTATACCTGTTATTTTCCCATCTTGCCTAATATCCCTTTTCAAAACTTCCAACACCAGAAAAATGAAATAAAAGCTGAAAGGGTGTATTATCCAAAGCATAGCAAAGGAGAAACTAACTGTAAAGCATAATTTACACAGGAAGAGCAAAGTTCAACAAAGGGCTGCAAATACAGGAGAAAATCTCAATCTTGTTCAGTAACTGAGAGCCCTTCTTCCTTAGCAAAGATATTCCTTGGATTAGTCTGGCTATAGTTGCTGGCTATAGCACCTTTCCCATATAGGTCTGTACTGAGCTCATCTCAGGTAAGTTTCCAAAACCCTATATAATAAAAGGTAAAAGGTAAAGGTTCCCCCGCACGTGCGTGCTAGTCGTTTCTGACTCTAGGGGCTGGTGCTCATCTCCGTTTCAAAGCCGAAGAGCCAGCGCTTGTCCGAGGACGTCTCCGTGGTCATGTGGCTAGCATGACTAGATGCCAAAGGCGCACGGAACGCTGTTACCTTCCCACCGTAGTGGTCCCTATTTTTCTACTTGCATTTTTACGTGCTTTCGAACTGCTAGGTTGGCAGAAGCTGGGACGAGTAACAGGCGCTCACTCTGTTACGCGGCACTCGGGATTCGACCCACCAAACTGCCGACCTTCTGATCGACAAGCTCAGCGTCCTAACCCACTGAGCCATAGCAATTCCTCCTCCTCCTATTAATACACATTTCTTATTTATACTTCTTGTCCAATAGTTGTTACACATTTGTTTGTGGTAGCACCATCTTATTCATCTGCCTCCCTGCTAGGCATCAGGCCTTGGCAAAGCAGTTCTAGAAGAAAAAAATAATCTTCTGGAAGTAAACTGCAGGAGGAAATAACCAGTAAAATGGGAAGAGTTTTAAAAGCCTTCATACTAAAGCTAAAATTGCTGTTGACCAACTGTCAGAAAAGATAGAAAAGCACGGGGGAAGACTGAAGTCCACCATTTCAACCTCCTCCTCTTCTGCAATAGCACAATGTATGGTTGGTCCAAGAAATATGTAGGATCAATCTGTAACCTCTAATGACAGGACACAGTGAGAAGTTGTTGGTCAAGATGGAAAAACTCTTTAAGGTTTCCAGGGCACATAGAATGTGAGGCTCCAAAGATGTTCCATTAAGAACTTTAAGAGGTTTCCTTATGCCAGATCTGATGGAATATAAACAGTGTGGTGTTTTTCTTAACTGGCAATCTCTCTAGGTCAGTATTTCTCAACCTCAGCAAGGTTGACAGGTGTGGACTTCAACTCCCAGAATCCCGCAGCCAGCAAGTCAACACATCTAAAAATTGCTAAGGTTGAGAAACAATGCTCTAATTTTTAAAGAAGGTTTTTCCCCAACCTACCTCTTAGTAATAGGCATTAAAAATCTTCTCTAGGGCAAAGTTTGCACTTGCAGCATCTTATTCTTCTGCTTACAGCTTTTCTATACAGCATTTGAACAGCTGGTGGTTAGATATCAAATCTCTTCCCATGTGTTTTTTTATGTATTTTGACTTCTTTTTAATGATGGAGGTTTAATTTTTGTTCGTGTTTACTTCTCTGCCATGCCACCCAGAGTCACCTTGCTTGAGTTGATTGGCCTTATAAGTGTATAAAAGGAATAATTAAACAAATATGCAAACTGAATATAGGAAATGGCCAGCCTGGCTTTGTGATGGATTATCACAAAAGCCTGCAGATAATTTCTCATCTGCAACCATAGGCCAATGTGTGCAGTTAGATGAACCGAGTAACCTCTGGGTCCACCAATCATGTACAGCCTTGGATTAACCACTTATTGCATGCTTTTCCTAGTGGCAGACAAAATGTAGATATTTGACTTCCAAAATTGACTTGGAAGTCAGTCACTTTCTTTGTGTTGATGAGGCTTTTTTTTTTTACTCATTTCCTATTTGTCTTCCTGCAGTGGAGAGATGGGCAGAAGGACCAGGAGCAGCAACACAGATGCCCCGTTCTAAAAGGGCAGATGTTGGAGATGCATTTCGGCCAGATCTTGACACAATTCCAATTCATGATGAACCCAAACGGAAGGAGAAATCAACTGACACAGAAGAGGACCAGATAAGCGAAGAGTCTCATGAACTGAGCACCAAAACTACTCAGTTCCCATCTATTGTTGACGAATTTGTAGAAAAGTCTGGGGATGACAAGGGAGCAGGACTTGCCTATATCCCGGCCGATCCAGCTCAGCTAGCAACACAAATGCTAGGTAATGTTGAAACGATGGGTACTGAGCCTGAGTTGAAGGATGTGGCCATCTCTGTGCAGACCCTTCCTACGTTGTCCCTCACTGCCAGCGAGGCAATGGCCGCGATGGCACTTGGCCAACCAGCTGCTCCAGAACCTGCCCCTGAGCCTGCCCCCAAGCCTGCCCCTGAGCCTGCCCCTGAGCCTGCCCCAGCAGAAGCAGAACCTGCTGAAGAAGAAGCAGAACCTGCCCCAGCAGAAGCAGGACCTGCCCCAGCAGAAGCAGGACCTGCTGAGGCAGAAGCAGAACCTGCTGAGGCAGAAGCAGAACCTGCTGAGGCAGAAGCAGAGCCTGCCCCAGCAGAAGCAGAACCTGCCCCAGAGGAAGCAGAGCCCGCCCCAGAGGAAGGGGAAGCTGCCCCAGAGGAAGGGGAAGTTGCCCCAGAGGAAGTAGAAAACAGAACCTCTGCACCTTCTCTCAGGGCTGGATCAGTCACTCAAAGTCAGAGCTCCGTCCAGGAGGAAGTAGCTACCTCGGGCAGCCAGGGGGAGCAGCCACCTGCTGACCTAGTAGAACAAGCTTCCTCAGATCCCTTGCAGGAAGGAGAGCCACCCCCGCCGCTACCACCACCGCCTCTTGATAAAGACCTGTTGCAGGCAGAGGGTTGCCCAAGTGAAATTGAGCTCACATCAGACATACACATCACACCCGTGGGTGATGATGACCCCAGCGCTGGTGGAGAGCCTGTACCACCACCTTATGTAGAGCAGTTTCCACAGCAGATAGTCATTCCTTTTGTAGACAAAGTAGCCTGTCTCTTAGATCCGCTAACGGCTTCACTAAATTCAGGCCAGTTTACTAGTATTCTAGATCCATCTGCAGATGATGCAGAATGTGACCCTGACAGAATGGATACTACAGAGCAACTGAAATCAACTGACCCAGGTTTTATTATGTCAGGTAAGAAAGTCAAGATATTTCTGAATCCTTCCTATTCCAGATTGTAATATTTTAGCTCTGTAAGTAGTAATCATTTCCATCTCCTTGGGTGCATTTATGTTGGTAAGAGCTGACAATAAATTAGCAGGAAAGGGGTTAGTTCTCCAGCTATAGCTGAACTAGAACTGCCAACAGTCCCAGCCATTACAGTTAATACTGAGGGTTGTTGGGTGTTGCAGTTCAGCAACATCTGGAAGGCTACAAGTTTCTCCACTCCTGCAATGTAGCTTTGGCCAAGAAAGTACCTCAAGGACTGGAACTTTACTTGTTTAAATGCAAATAGCCATGCCAGTGCAGGGTTGAAGTAAATGATGCTTACTTTTGTTTTGGGGTGTTACAGGCCCACAGGACTTGTCAGGCAGAATGTGCATGTGTGAAATTTTTGCCTGTGGGATCCTTCTAGATGTGCAGTGGATTGTGAATAAGTCCTAAAGTTTTCTTTGCACAAGTTTGCCCTAGTTTCCTGTTCCTGTATTATATTCTTTTTGTACAGAGACGGAGAAGCAGCATGGGATGAAATTCAGCAAGGGAACACTGGTATAGAAGATGCTTGGCCTTACATTTTCCTACCAGAAGACTTGCTCACAGTAAACTGCACAGCTTGAATCAAAATTGCATACATGCCCATGGCAGCTGGAGGAAAGTGAGGTGGTGACTGTGACTAATTTTTTAAAAACATAGTAGACTCAACTGTGGCGTTGACATGGTTTTTGCATTTAAAAGAAATGGTGGTGGTTGCCTTCGCTTGTCCCATTAGGTCCAATCTTCTCCAGATGCCTACAGAGGATGGACTAGTTGCTTTTTACTTAGAAACATGGGATTGTTGCAACTGGAGGCCTAGCTTTCCTCCCTGGCTGGACTTCTTCCAAACATTTTCTTGCCTCTGTAATAAGCGTCTAAGCCATCACTGTTCCCAGCTGGAGAATGATTAATGGTTTTTATCCATTGACCTCTGATTGCAAAATCTCCCAAGAATCACGTTATGTTAGAGAGATAGGTAGGTAAGAAACAAAAGCATGTTACAGAAGAGAGAATGCTGAAGGGTTAAAAGGATACTGAAGCTTGTCATGGATGTATTTTTTAATATCTTAAGCTGCCAATCATTTGAGTTGGAGTTTTATCATCCAACAGCTTTTGCATTGACTCACTGGAGCTGATGAAAATGAATTCATACAGGACCCTAAGGCTTCACCTGTGGGGCAAGCCTGTAAAATCTAACTGACTGATGTTATGCTGACAAAGGACTCTCACACATGTTGAATATTGGCAATTTGGCAATTTCTTGTAATTAATGAATGATTTGAATCAAAAATGTGCTCTGTGCATCTTTTTAAGCTGAACTGCAGCTTCATCACCACAAGGCACATTGCTGTTGTCCATCTATTTTCAACATACCAAGGTGCACCTTTTTGCCTCTACACTCTCTTCTTTGTAACATGCTTCTTTGCGGCATAAAGTTGTTTGTAAAGATATGCATTATGACTGCAGTTCATACATCCTAGTAGATGGTCTTTCATGCCAGCAAATTTTTCTTTAAATTTTTATTTTATAGCCATGGCAACAAGCGAACCAGGACAGCCACCACCATATTCTAATGTGTGGACTCTCTATTGTCTAACTGATTTGAAACAACAAGGTCGTAAGTCACCACCACCTCCACCACCCCTTCCACCTGTTGGAACTGGTGCTACTGTTCCCCAAGCAACCCTATTCATATCTAGTGGTAAGGACCAACCGCAGTATCTACAGCCGCAGATGATACAACAAGGTCAACCACCACAAGTGTCCTCTCCAACTTATGTGATGATGGAAGATGGGAAGAAGGGAAATGCACCACCTTTCATTTTAGTGGGCTCTTCTGTTCAGAATAAACAGGACTGGAAACCTATCCCAGGCCATGCTGTTCTAACACAGCCGGACGCTAATGGTACTGTGAGGAGGTTCGCTACAATCCCCGTACCAGTCGCCAGGGCAGCAGATACAAAAACGGCCAACCCCAATTTTAACCCTGCACAAGATAGTGGCAGGCCTCCAACTCCAGTTTTTCTTTCAGTTGCCATACCTCTTGAAGATGTGATGAATGGGAAGATGGGCTCAGGAGCTGGGGATAAAGCAGCTTTTGCAGGCAGTTATGGTATAGCAGGAGAAATCACATTTACAACTGCCTCTCTACGCAGGACAGAATAGCAAAACGGTGAGTGGATGTTCAGGGTTTGGTAGAGGCCCTAAAAGCTTGATAATGCTTTAAACACACACCTTTCAAACCTGGTGTTTTTCAGATATGTAGCGTTCAATCTCATTGGTCCCATCAACATGGACAGTGAATATGGTTGGGATTAGATGAGAGATGAAACCTGACACATTTGTCTAAAGTGGGCTCATAAGATGTTTCTTGGTATAGTTGCTCTTCTGCCCATATGATATTCTTGATGGTTTGTAGCAACCACTCCCAGATATCATTCTAAGGGCACAAGCCAAAGATCAGCGTTAAGCAGAGCAAGCAGCTTTTATTTTCTTTTGCAACTGAATGGTACTTTTTTTCTTTGAGGGGGAGCAGGGATGCACAAGATTTGACAGGGTGCCGACATGGTATAATGTTGAGTTCCTTCATTTTTCTCTTCTTAGGGGCAAGGAATCAAGCAAGTGCAGCTGTTTTAAGATGAACAAATATCAAAATACAGTGAATGTAGAGATAATGCCTCTTTTCCAGAAAGTTATAAAAATATTTCTAATTTTATTTATATCCCCACTTTGTGTAAAAGAACGCAGGGCAGCCTACATAATGCTCCCTCCTCCTATTTTTCTGACAAGAATCCTGTCAGGTAGGCTGGGCCAAGAGAGACGGTCTAAAGCCACCTCAAGAGCATCCATTGGATCAGTGGACAACTGATCAGTGGATAGCTTTTAAGTTGTGTGGATTTCAACTTCCCACCTGTATCTTAAAGTTGCCATGGTTGAGATTCCTGCAATAGATTAGTACTAAATTTCTTAAAATCTCATCTTATATATATAATTCAGGGAAACAAACAAACCTAATGCTCTTGCCTCCTAATTTTCCCACAACTCTTAACTTGGGTTAATGAGAGACAAGAACCAGGGTTTCTCTACTCCTAGAGTCCAGGGGTAGGCAACCTCGGCTCTTTTATGATTCATGGACTTCAACTCCCAGAATTCCTGAGTCAGCTATGCTGGCTCAGGAATTCTGGGAGTTGAAGTCCATGAGTCATAAAAGAGCCGAGGTTGCCTACCCGTCCTAGACCATCTTTAACATTATTCTAATGGCTCACTAAAAACCCAAGGAGGAGCATATTAAATGTTCCTTGGGTTTGAAGGTGCATTGGTTTGCAACCTATTGAAGCAGCCATACTGTTTTCCTGATATCATAGGCTGCCTTCTCCAGCTGTGCTCTGAATGCAGGAAATAAATTTTGGTTGAGTTGCAGAAGAGTGCTCTATTTGGGCCTCTCTTCCCAGCCTTTTAAAACTTTGGCTAAATCTGCCTTCTTTCAATTAAAAAACATGTGAGCTAGCTTTCAACAGCAGCACTTACATACAAACCCTTTTGGTGCATTTTTATCATTGCCTTCCTTTCCTTTCATGCATAGTGCTATTTATCAGAATTAATGGTAGACCCCTGAAAACCTGCTTGTTTCCAAGTTGTAATAATAAAGAAAGCTTGATTTTCCTGCCACTATTACAGGTAAAAGAGAGAAATAGGGTTGTTTGTAAAATTGACTGAAAACCCCAGCTTATGGCATATTTCTGTACCATATTGATGGCAATAGTGTTCTCACACATTTATAGCACATTGAGGTTATGTCCAACTGATGTGTGTTTGCTGTATTCAAAACATTCAAGCCATACTTGTTCAAAATCAGTGCGTTTTTCCTGAAAATACAATTTGTGATGCTGATTTCAGGCTAACTATGAATCTTGTCATTCAGTAGCGTATGTTTTATATATATATATGTATTAGACTGAAGATGTGGTACACTGGCTAAAAAGATACAATGGAAATTTGATTATATAGCAGTGGTTTTTGAAGTTCAAAGCATTCCAAAACCACAATTAAGTTTTAGTAGGTTGAAATGAATGTTAGATGGAAGAAATGGTTTTTCACAAAGTGTTTGTTACTGTCATCAGCTAGACTGGTGGACCTACTTTTGCCTGTATAGTTCACTGAAACTGATAAAAAAAATTTAGACTATATAAAACTTAATTTGTTCCTACCACAAATAAATGGTTGACAGCAGTAATGAGAAGATAGTGATAGTGACCTATTTAAAGTCATGAGTAGTAATCATGGGCTGATTAAAAGGAAAAATGTGTCCTGATTTCACTCCTCTTCTGCTCCTATTAGTCTAACTTGCTGAGAAGCAAACCTTGGATCCAACGTATTATGTGAAACTAAAACATTTATTAATATCTTCATAAGGCATTTTTAAAAAGTCTGCAGCTTGTTCCCATCTTTTCCCCACTTGGAAGAAATGTCTCTAAGGAAATTTTTAAAGAGCCTTGGTGGAGCAGTGGGCTAATGCCTCCTTAAGTAACACCAGCTGCCTGCAATTAGTGCAGGTTCGCATCCCACCAGGCTCAAGGTTGACTCAGCCTTCCCTCCTTCCGAGGTAGGTAAAATGAGGACCCAGATTGTTGGGGGCAGTAAGCTGACTTTGTAATAATGCCGCTTGGGGGGGGGGGGGGCGAAAGCCCTAATAAGCAGGCATATACATAGAATGAAGGCTATTGCTAAGCACATTGGTTTGTGCTTAAATTGTAAGCCGCCCTGAGTCTTCGGAGAAGGGCGGGATATAAATGGGATTAAAAAAATAAATAAATAAAAAATTGCAAATAGTTAACTACACATGTGAATAAGATTCCACCAGGAGCGTGTGAACCCCTACAATATATGTTCTACTGTGTACAATTACCGGCATTGTTATATCCATGACTAAACAGATCTCCTTGCACCAATAATTCAGAACAGGCAGAGATTTGTTCCAAGCCCCTCCTTGTATATGCATTTACCTATAGTAAAAAAACCTACTTAAAACTACTCATTTCATCTATCAGATTTCCCACATTATAAAGTTGTGGATATCAGTGACTATTTTCACCCACTATACTAAGTCATAGCTTGTTTCTTCCATGGTTTGCAGAAAAGGCCATCATTCCTGGATTCCCATAGTACTCTAAGCCAAAACCTAATAAGCTGAATTATGGCTTAGTACAATTGAGAAACCCTGTATAGTAGGATAGGGTAACCTAAGAGCAGCCGTTGAAGTGCAACTCTGTTTACTTTTGGAGGCTATCCAAATTTGAACTACACACTCTTGTATGAAGGGTTTTGTCCTTTGTAAAATAAATTCATCCAAGCTTTTGAGCAGGATGAGAAAGCCTGAATGTTTCCAGGGGTTGTTGGATTCTAAATCCAATGACTATTATCTCGAGTCAAGACCAAATCTAAAGATGCTGCCTTTTTATGTATTTTTGTGAGAGGTAAGTGACAGCATTGATGCTTGATACTAGAAATGATGTATTTTTACAGTACTGTCCAGGAACCATTGCTAAATGTACTGAGCTGATGTTTTTTTCCTCCCAGATTGAGAAGAGGTGCTGTCCAACATTTCACCCCAGAATGGAAAGCTGCATCTTTAATTTAAATTTGATTAACTACTAGTACAAGCAATAAAAGCAGTACAAGGAATCTGAATCTAAAGACATTTTTTCCCTATGGCTTAAGACTGGTAGCCAAGTAGCATAAAATTATAAACCAGGAGTTTCCTTAAGTTGATTTTCTATACAAACTGAAAATTTAAAAATGATTGCTAGCAAAAACATGGAACTTCAGACACCTTCAGCAGAAATATATTATTAGACCATTTATTAGATTGGTGGAAAGTTTTGAAGCCTTGTGTGTATATAATTTATCAGTAACACTTACAAAAAAATCTACTTTGAAGTAGCAAAATAGAAAACAGTGTTTCAGGAATGAGAAAAAAAACCCTAGATGGAACCAGAACACCACTCTCAATGCCGTCCTTCCAACATTGGGCCAAGAGACAAAAAAGAGATTTTGCTTGTAATCTACTGAGAGCAAAGAATCAAACGGCACCTGTCACGACAGCAAAAGCCTTTATTTAATAGCAATAAAATATTCAGTTAACACTATTTCCAAACCATAGTTAAATTATACAAGACCAGCAGTCCCTCTGCAATTTCTGTACCCCATATTATACAAATATATAATTTCATAAAGGTTAAAGCACCTCAAACGGGCAAATTTGCTCTGTACAGTAGTCCCTCAAAGGCTTTTGAAATGTACACTCTTTCTTCTAGAGTTTGTTGTGGCACCATAGATCCAGGTGCTTCTCTTTTCTTTGTAATGTCCAAACTTAATCTCATAGAACACTTCTTTGTGTGGATAAGGATTGTGTGGCCTTCCAGAGGTCGAACCATAGCTCCCATCATTCTTGACTGCTCAACATGCTACCAGGGCTGAAGCCCAACAATATTCAGACAGCCTATATTAGTGCACTGCAGGTTTTTTTTTTAAATACTTATCTTAGTTCAAATTAAACTTTTAAAGATTTAAATGGCTCTTAATTCCTTAAAAGATAGCATGGTAATAAAACATGAAAGAGAAAATAAAAAATATCCCACTAAATAGAAAAGACACTGCTAAGTGACTTTATGCATTAATCCAATTTTAGTTAAGTAGTAGTAGCTTGGGTGCAGAGAGTAAAAAATAAAATTATAAATGAATTACCTATGATCCTGTATTTTATTAATTAATGGAATACTGGCTTCAGGAAGTTGACTAATTCTTCCCCAAATTGTCATGCCTTTCTCATGCTTTAAGCCACAGAATATTGTAAGTTACAGATGATCATTTGTCACTGGGTTGAGAAGAAATGCCATGTTTTTCATTATATGCTATTATAATTATTATTCACCAAAGAGAAAGTCAAAATCAAAGGCATTTTTGTTTTCCATTTAACCTGTAATTGATCTTTAGTTCACAAATATGGGTAGCAGTCTCCCTCTCTCTCCCAAGTACAACACCAGTGATTAATCTATGTGCAAATACATCTTGCATTCTAGGGAGAACAGCCTTGAGCTACACTGAGGCAGGAGCACCAAAACGTATTCAATTGCAACCTGTCCAATTTTAATTTTTCCCCCTAAGAATACAGGTATAAAGAAAACACTGAAAACTGATTTAAGACTTCTGTTAGCCTCAGAATTTCCAACGCATTTTAATAGATATCGGGCAAGTTGAAGTAGTTTCTGTCCCAATAGTTGCCAGAATAAATCCAGTCATGTCCACCAGTGTGAGGATTAGGACCTTGATGAAACCACCTGAAAGAGAAAAACTGCTTACGGAAGGAAATGTGTATATTCTGTTTATGAGGAAATTTAAACTCCCATAAGCCCTGAATAACCAGAAAATTCACTAAATAATCGTCATCCTGATCCTTAGAAAGGCTTCCTGAACTACTTATTGCTATTGATCTGTTGAAACAAAGGTAAGGGAAAAGACAAAGGAAAGCTGAGTGGCATTTATGTTTAAGGAAAATGTGCAAATGAACTAACGATGTATTGTGGTAAAGATAAAAAGCATTTGAGGTAGTCCTCATTTAGTAACTGCCTTGGATAGCAAATGATTGGAAATACAACAGTAATAAACTATAATTAAAAATTTAATTTTCCAACCAAAGCAGGCATTTACAACAAAAGCTTTCAGTGTGAAACTGATTAAGGGCTGGTCAGTTTCAGGCACAGCAGTGGCCAGGGGGTTCTAATGAACTAATTAAGTCCATAGAGCTGAGCTTGTTAATTTTGGGTTAATGCTTTGTGGGAAGCCTGGACTGTGAAGAAAAGCAGCGCAGGAAAAGATAGCTTGTTTAAGTAAACTCTGCCTTGTGAGGAGGCAAGCAAGCAAGCAAGCAATAAATAAAAATAAAAAATAAAATAAAAAGTGAAATAAAAATAAACAGATAAAAAGTTATTTAAGCACAGGACACTGTACTAGAGAACTTAATCTAAACGGGACAATCTTTGCAGAGTCTCTCAGTCACATGTTCACTTGATGACCACTTTGCTTAACAACTGAGTTGTAGGAACCAACTGAAATCACTAAAGGAGGGGACTACCTGTATTTTATCAAGCTGGTAGGGAGTGTGGGAAGGAGGATAGTTTGGCAAAAAGTCTGTTGTGGAAGAAGCTGGTTTTACTTTTCCTTCTTATCCACACACTTACCCAAAGAGCTAGAAGGGCAGGGCAAAATGTCAGCTCTGAAGCCAGAAGAGAGGCCACAGAAGCTTTGGAAACTGACTGAAAAAGCCCATCTCTTATCTTAGTCCCCCTTTAATCGTGGCATATATGAGACCAACTAGTGAATTTTAAACTAGTAATTCAGTGGAAACCAAAGAAGTGGGTGTCTTCTCACATTTGTGAGAACAGAATCTGGTTTCAATAAAAAATGCATCCGTTATTAAATAGAGAACTGGATAGGACAACAAAGATAATCCTCAGAAGAAATAGAAGGACTAGTCAATCGACAAAGAAAAAAGCTTCACAATAATCTTGGCTGAATGGAAAACAACCAAATTTGATAAAAGGAGCTTTATTCATACTTATGGCATCACTTGTTATGTTATTTTTAGGCACCGCAAATAATGCAAATCCAAACCGGTCAGCATAGTAATAAAAATGCTATTAAAAGAGAGTCTGTGCCACTGGCTAATGTTTAGAAAAAAGCAAAACATAATACACTGAATTAACAAAGTATTAATAAACAGCTAAGAGTACAGCATGTCGAGAGAAATTCATGCCAACTTTTTAATATGGCAACATTTTTTTAATATGAAGGCAAAGTCAGAAAGGCACATGAAGCTATTAAATTGAAATTAGGTTCTGACATGGAAATAAATAGAATAACATATAGAGGCAAAAATATGTTCAAGAGTGTCTATAATAGATTCCTAGTATATAAATCAGTCCATATACTAGAAAATAAAAAGAAGACATGCATTCAGCATGTATTGAAATTTAGATTCCTACCTTATTTCTTGATAAGCCTATTTAAACTTTCAGGATCAAACGCTGACCTGCAAGGTTTCTTGGTGCCAGGGGAGCTGAAGCACCAATGTCAACAACCACTGTGGTGGTTGTAACAATGCTGCTTCAGCAATCATATTTTCTATTTTCAAGCCAGCAGCAGCACTGCACGTAACATACCCAGCATAATGTACAGTATTATGGACTGAAAGAAAAGGGCCAATTTTCCAGGCTTAATTCCAACATGTTTGTATAACGTCTGTAAACAGATACGCTCTGCAGCATTATGAAGGATTAAGAAATACCCTAAAAAAATACATATTAAGGAGTAAGCGTGCAAGTGGAATAAGCAGGGCTTTTGGAAACCTTAAAATGATAAAGCCATTAAATTTCTTTGCAGATGAGGGCACGAACCTTCGTTCCCGTCTTCCAGCCCAATTTCTCTAGAATACTTGGCCCTTTGCTGGAGATGACAAGAGAAACCTACAGCACAATCAAGTAGTCATGTTTTTGTGAATATCAACAATGAATCATTGTTTTAGTTGCCCCCTGATTCATTGTAATGACGGTGGACTTGTGTCCAAGCCTGAATTATATCATGCATCACGAAGAGTAGCACAAAGGCCACATTTTTTGAAAATCATGATGAATGCTTCTCTTCACCAAAGTAAAAACCTAAGAGTATCTTCCACTGCAAAGCTAAAGGAAGGAAACTAATTTCAAAAGAAATGTTGAGTGCCAAGCGTGGCACTGAATTGCTAAAAAAAGCATTTGCCATATGATGTTACTTTCAGTTGTTTTGCAGTTAAAACTATTCATCCCGTTGTTCTTTGCACACAGCCAGGATTATCCTGATATATCAGTACTGTTTGCAAGCAGTTAACAGGCTGCTGAAGGATTGAAGGAACAGCAATATCACTTTCAAGTCCAAATTGAAGCCACTTCAAAAATGGAGCATGGGAAAGTATTTGAAAAAAAAAAGATGAATGGCCCCTCTTTGGTTCCCTAAAAATTTACCTATTTTCCCTGATTTTATATGGATCAATATATTTCATACATGGGGGTTTACCAGATAACTCTATGACTTTATCCTTGTAGCATCTCTGCAGAAAGATTTATGTTTCTGATTTTAAACTATCTGATCCTCCTAGATTTCTGGAGAAGATTCAGATACTGTTTTGTAACCTTTTCTATTCCTTACTGCACAGAGGAAATATTAAGAGCTATCAGTCTGGTAACAACCCTAAACCAGATTTGAATAAAAATGCAATCTGACTGAAATATTTTATAATCTACTTTATCCATAACAGCAATATTAGAGCAAAGGCATGAGCAAATTGTGTTAACTGTATAACTGAATTTTTAAAAGAAATCTTCAACTTTGATTAATATTAAACTTAATATTGTATCTTCCTAGTGAAAAATGTAGGTAGTCCTTGCTTAAAGACTGCCTTATTCAGCAACTACTTGAAGTTACAATAGTGATGAAGAATAATTTTATGACCGATGCTCACATTTATGTCCCTTGTTGCATCCTCAGTCAGGTGATCAGCATTACAGTCAATATACATTATCCCGTGATTGACTTGTTGCTTTTCTACCTCTCTCTTTGCAAAGAGGAGTGTAGGGACTGGAGAGGAAGGGATTAAGAGAGAGTAAGTAGGCACACAATAGGGAATGCACTGGGCTGTTTGCCTAGTGTGCTGGTGGCTACCGATGCAACCACATTCCTTTTAATGTGTACTGTTTGTCTGCTTACTCTCTTATAATCCTTCTTCAATGAATGCTAATGCAAACATTAATTCTCTTCTTGTTAATTATCCCAGTGTAGGAAGTGATTAGGGGGCACACAAAAGCCAAAAGTGTGAAACTAACTAGTTTTGTCAGTTTTGAGCCAGTATTGCTGGGTAAGTATTCAAAGGGCAATAGAACGGGGGAAAGGAAAGCATAGTCTGGTTGCTTAATATCCAATTTAAGTGACTCATTCACTTAACAATAGCACTGCTGATCCAAATGTGGTTGCTTAATTTGGACTACCTGTACACCAGATGCTTAAATACACTGTTTAAATATAAAGAACATTACTGGAGTGGTACAGAGATTCAGAAGTGCCTCTTCCAAATACATCATGGATTGAATACAGAATAAGATAAGTTTCCCAACAGAAAGCTCTTAAAGTGGTACCCAAATTTGTTATTTTAAGCAATACATTATGTAAGCAGATAGTCTTGTTACCCCCATAACCACAAATCAATTATAAATTAAAAACCAAATTTTAATTTGTATGATTGTGTACAATTACATAATCATACCAACTGTCCAAGCTCAATTTTATTTAATGGACTTCACAACTAAATAAGTGTTATTTTCTGATAAATGGCAATGAAATCCAAACTCTTCTCCATAAAATCTGAAATCCATTGAGATCCAATAAATTTAGATTTTACAAATTTTCGTAAATTCTTGAGCAATTTTACTAGTAAGTGATTGCGTATTGCTAACCAAAAAGCTAATTCTTTCCCTGAAAAATCAGAAGGTAATGCTAAATCAAACCTTTTGAAAGCTTTACATGAAGCAAGAGTTACTATACAAAGAAGCTCTGAATCAGATGAGCAGAATATTGGCCAGCTATTGTACAATCTTCAGTATACTGCGAGTGTTGCCATTTTTTAGAATAATTCTAAGAGCGCAGCACCTCACAAGCAATTTATCTCTCAATGATAATATTAAGAAAATTTAAACAAGAGGCTACGTTCAAAGCAATTTTGTCCATTATCTTATCATGAACTTAATTCTGTTTACTAACCTTGTCTTCCAGTCTTCCTCTGATTTAGACCTGTTTTTACGAGCAGTTCTTTGTTTTTCTTCAAGCCTTTTCTTCTCTTCACTGGCTACATCTACCAAAAGTTTTTTTTTTTAAAAAGGGGTGTGTGTAAAACAGGATGTATCAAATTATAATACAGTAGAATAATACTTGAGTGGTAGCAATATATAAATTCAATGATAATAATTCATAAATACATTTTTGATTAGTATAATTTATATAAGATTTCTGCATATTTCCACAAACTTTACTATGCAGCAGATTGATCAACAATAAATTAACCCTTTTATATTCTATGCTCCAAATAAATGAGATGCCTAATTTGCAATATATTTTAGTATAATATGCATATTTGTTTATATAAAAGAATAATTTTAACAGCATTATTGTTACAAAAAAATTAAACAATCCCCAATACAAAATTCTGTTTTTCTGTTTTCATGAGAAAGGCAAGCTACAGCAATGTTTCTCCAAGTCAGCATCTTGACTCAAAAGCTGAACTCATCTTAACATTGCAAAGTTTGAAAAATACTGAAAATTTCACCAAGACAGGCAACAGTTGTATCATTTAAATAGAATAAAACAAAAACAAGCTGCCTTATTGTGACCTGGAAAGATCCAATGCAAAATATTCTTAAACAAGGTTTCAGTTATTTTCTAATTAAAACTAGACATAAGGCTACTGCAAATTCTTTGCAGGGAATGTGTATAAGCATTTTTTTAAAAAAATAATTAAAGCAGTTGTTTTTTTTCCAGGCTTATGTAACTACTTCAGAAGTTGCTTCCAGCTGCCTCTGCCAAATGCATGTATGGGTAAACACCTAGAAGCAGCTGTGTGAATTCAAAAAAGATGTGGCTGTTTCAATTATTTGAAAAGTGCCTTGTGTTCCAAAGCACAACTTTATTGTACTACTTTTTTATTTACTAACGCATGTGTATCAACAAGTTTTCTGTAAAACATGATTGCAACAATAGTCTTAAATATTTCAACATTCTTATGACAAGAAACTTTAAACCGAGGCTATTGAGTTACCTATTTCACCATTTTCCATAGCTCTTATATCTGGCCTCAGCCTGCAGTCAGTTTTGGGAATAATACTTTCCATTTCCTGATCCAATTCATTCAACATCATAGCAAAGGTAGTAAAGTTGTACATCTAAAAAATAAAATAAATAGCTTTAGAATGTTCCTTTTATAAAGAAATATTAGTTGTTAGTATGTTTGCAGCCTCAAAAGAAAGTATCCAATCAAATTGTTGAGGAACCTTTTTCTATATTTCATTACATTAAAGTGGGCTAGAGCAGGGGTCCCTAACCCCTGGCCCACTATCAGGCCACGAGCCATTTGGAACCAGGCCACAGAAGCAGTAAGCAAGCTTGTGCACATCCCTACTTGCGCGAGCAGTGAGCGAGCACATGCTCCATTTGTGCGAGTGGCGGGCACATGTGCCAGCCACTCATGCAAATGGAGTTGCGGGCACGCTTGCCCACCACTCACGTAGAATCATCCCCTCCCCCCCACCAGCCCGAAAAACTGGAAAGGCCGGGGAACACTGGGCTAAAGGAAGGAAGTGGGTCCTTGTTTGCTTGTTTATATTCTTTATTATTTTTACAAATAAGATGGCAAACATAACCAACATACTCTTCCTCCTCCTATTTTCCCTTCAACAACAACCCTGTGAGGTGAATTGGGCTGAGAAAGAATGACCAGCCCAAGGTCACCCAGCTGGCTTTCATGGCTACGGTGGGACTTGATTCATCGTCTGTAGCTTTCTAGCCTGGTGACTTAACCATTATACCAAACTGGCTCTCTGTTTCTACAGTACGCAATAAAATCAAAGTTATTGAAGAGGCACTTGAACCGTAGATATTAGATATATTAGATGAATATTAGATGAATCAGAAACTGGTAGCAAGCATTTACCAGAATGGGGTGCCCTCTTAAAAGAAAAAGTGGGTGGAGTTTTAACTGCTTTCAATTTGGAGAAAGAGCTTTTTGTATGCATTAGAACCCAAACAAAATATCTTCCCCTCTGACCCCCAGTTTTATTTATCTTTCAGAAAACTGCATCTTCATTGTTTTCACTCTGGAATTTGGCAACACAATTTTGGGAGCTCCATCAATAAGGTTCAAAAGTAACTCCTGGACTTCTCACAAGTAAAGAAGAATGGACTTTCTTGCATAAGCTGCTGTTACGATATTAAAAAAGTAGAATCCTATTTAGTACTAAGAGGAAAGAAAAATAATTCAAGTGATAATCTTCAGGCAAATAGGCTACTAATGCAATTCTACTAGTCACTGCTTCCATTAAATAAAATAATTATGTTTAGGTTTTTCCCCACTTTCTTCACTGTGTAATTTCTGACAGTAAAACTGACAAAAATGTAGACCAATGTTTCCCAGCTGTGGCAACTTAAGATGTGTGGACTTCATGTTCCAAAATTGCCTGTCCAGTTTGCTGACTGGGGAATTCTGGGAGATGAAGTCCATATATAAATTGACCAAGGTTGAAAAATACTGATGTATACCATTGAGTGTAAGGCTCCTCTCACCTGTGTTGAGTTTGAAGGCCTTGGAGCTATTTTCCACAACAGCACACTTCCAGGGATCACACACATACTTTCACATTCTGGCAAGGGCATCTCATCCGGCTCATCAGAATTTCTTGTCTACAATATAGTGTGAAAAACAGCACATTCTACCCAGAAATAACATTTTAGTGCAGTTCTGTAAACATAATGCAGCTCTATGTACAACTATATAAAAAGGTAAAGGTTTCCCATGTTCAGTTGTGTCCGATTCTAAAGATTGGTGCTCATATCCATTTCCTAACCTAGGAAGCTAGCATTGTCCGAAGATGCTTCTGTGCTCATGTGGCTGGCATGACTATATGCTGAGGCACACGGAACACTGTTACCCTCCCACTGCTGTGGTATGCTTTTATCTATTTGCATGCTTTTGAACTGCTAGGTTGGCAGAAGCTGCGGC
The DNA here is from genome assembly GCF_964194415.1 of Vipera berus. NCBI lineage: Eukaryota > Metazoa > Chordata > Lepidosauria > Squamata > Viperidae > Vipera > Vipera berus. The sequence continues at coordinate 169,726,828 of NC_138204.1, forward strand.
AAGAATGGGAGTTCACCCTGTAACTGGTGCTTGGGCCCAGCACCTTAACCACTAGGCCACCACACCCCTCTACAATTATATAAATAACTGCTAAAAGAGCATCTAGAACTTGATGTCTTAATTGTTTTATCGATACCATGTTTACAATGACAAACCTTTTAAGGCAAATGTGTAATAAAAATGAATAATTCTGAAGATTTGATAAGACCCCTCTGAGGAGGCATGTCCAAGTTTAGAGATGTTTCACTGGTTTGGTTGCACTATTGGATTATTCACTTTGCCTCTACTGGCAAATACTGTTGTGATTCAGGGTCAGCCTGTGGGTTCGGCAGTTGGGTCGGACGACTCAGAGGAGGAGGAGGAGGGGAGTGTTGAAGAGCTTGCTGATGATGGCCTTGAGGCTCCGCAGAGCCCTCAGCCAGGCCCCTCCCACCTGGTCACGATGGAGACCCAGCTGTGTGAGCCTGACAGCGTGGATGAAGATGACCCGCAGCTGGCCCTGTTCAAGGACGCCCGACGCAGGAGGCAGTCAATCAGGAGTAAACAGAGGAAGGCAATGGGGCACCTCGGAAGGAGGCAGAGAGAAGCCACGCCCTGAACTGTATAAAAGGGGAATGCGTGGGATGGCTGGTTTGCTGAAGGCAACCGCTTGAAAAGCTCCTGTTTCTTGGTTCGTGTCTTGTTTTGTTTGTTTTTGTATTCATAAATTTGGCAGGCTTAATTCCAGCCTCTTGCCTTCTTGTAAAAGGGGTTGTCCCTGCCTTTTCTGCAGGGCCGGTAGCAGGCTGGTACAGAACAAATACACAGGAAAACAAACAAGTTAGCAGAGAAGAAAAGGGTCCTCTTAATTAAGCAGGACTAACATCAAGGGGAGGCTAATGTCAAGTCCTTCCTATGGCCAGCAGAAAAAGCCAATGGACTGGCCATCAACAAGCTTCTGAAGAAGCCAGAGAAAGATAAGTCCCCGCCTTGGCATTCAACTGAGAAATCAAGAGCAGATGAGGACTTTAAAAAACCCAAACCTGTGACTGACCCTTTCATTTTTTTCTGCCCTCCTAGGCATGCCCTAGAAAGGACATCTACTTCAATCAATTAGATAGCTGCTATGCTATTCCAATGCTAAAATTCTCCAAAACATATTATTTTAAAGTACTCCAAAATGCTAGTGGGATATACTTGCCTAATCTGAGAAAATGCAATTGAGAATAACCAACATATGTTTCAACAAGTATTTTGTCATGTTCTTCACCTACTTGAATTTGTTCTTTCACAATTCTTTCTTGCTTTCTAAACCATTTTGTTCTGCAGGTCCCAAACTAGAAATACCTGTCCTGCCTCATTTGCTTTTGAAGTGTTCGGTTCCGCCCAGGTTTTAATAAACAGCTTAAAAATACCTTTGCTTTAGTTTAATATATACTAGTTACTGGCTTTTCTACTTTTTTGGATAACAAAGTCATATTTATAAATAATTTAGAATAGCACCCAATTCTATTAAAATGTTACTCAACAAACATCAAGGCCTCAAATTTCAAACTGTACTCTTTTCTTCATGGAACTTCATATGACATGGTGAAAATTTTGGTATAATATAGCTTATAGAAGAGTTGGATATCTTTTTGCAATTGCTCATCTACAAAAAATCATGTACATACAATGCTTAATACTTCCCTTTCTCAAACAGCCAATTTCCATGGCAAATTATTGCAACTAAGAATTTCAAAAATGGTTTACGATACAAGCCATGAGCTAAATACATAAGATGTTTGTATGTACCTAATTTTTTGAGTTTATAATTTCTTTACAGTCTCCGTGTATGAAAAAACAAACCTATACATTTATCATACTTCCTTTATATTAAATATTCAAAGTTAAATACCCTCAGTGATAATTTATATAGATCAAGTCATGGTACATTTAAGCTTTTGTAGTGGCAGATGAAAAAACAGTGTGCAGATGAAACTAGAAAACTTCAAAAGTTTCTAAAAGAACCTCAACTTTAAATCACATAAATTGAGTTGTGATATTCTGTATCTCTTCTGGCTACATAGTGCTTCAGGACCAAGCCAAAGCTTTTATTGCGGGTATTTTGCTCCAAAACTGTAGCAAGTTTTTATTTAACCATATTTGTCAAAGTAGGCAAGAATGTGTTCTTATTCCCCTGGAATCAGCAGAAATACTATTTGAAGGCAACAATACATTTCTATAGTCTTTCTGTATTTCCTTAGAATATCACCTGACATGTGACCAATGACACAGGTACCAAGTGAACAATTGAGGAGCATTTAAAGTGAAAACACTCTGAATGGACATAAATAAATACCTGATTTGACTTGGAAACCTACTGAAAATAGAAGCAGCCAAAAGTGAAGTTTGTTCTTAAAAAGATACCATTGAAACCAAAAAGACTTAATGTTCAGCTTTTGGCTGGATTCTACCTTGGTAAATTAAAAATTACCTTTAGTTGGAATAAGTGTGTGTGATTGGTCCAAGGTCACCCAGTTCGCTTTCATGACCAAGGTGGGACTTGAACTCACAATCTCTTGCTTTATAGCTCAGTGCCTTAATCACTAGACCAAATCGGCTTTTTTCTGCATTATTTGACAAAACCCACAGCAGACATAGTCTGGGACTTTTAGAGTACTACAATCCCCTATCTTAAAAAGAAAAAAAAAAGAAACCCACAACTTTTAATGATAATCTATCTTGCAATAGTTAATCTATGATCAAAAGCAAATAACATTATAAATGTAATGGAAATAAAGAACCATTGCCTATTTTAAAATATTTCCAAGGATTTCTAAATTTATACTTTCTAGGTATTAAGCAAGCCATTCAAGCAACTAATCTGAATGACTATCTGAAGTTTATTAATGTGAATACTAGCATTCCTCTTACTTTTTTTATCTGTTGTTGTCTTTAGTCTCTTTTAATTTTATTGTCTGAATTATTTCATAGAAAAAATGTAAGCCAAGCTCCATGTCTGTCTGTCTATCATCTAATCGAATATGTTTGTATTTTACCCTATTGCTCAAAAGTCTTCTTCCTGGATATCGTGTCAAAAAGCCACCCATTCACCTAATTACAGTATTGGCACTGAATTCGCTGGCTTTCATGAAGAGTTCCAAACTAGTATTAAGTAGATTTTACAGTTATATCAAAAGTGGAAACTAGTCTGATGTTGGTTCATAAGTGAGAAATGTGAGATGAGAGGGAACTATGATAATGAAATCTCTAGTGATTATCTGAACTGGCCCATAGTGTGTGCTAGTCATTGGAACCCAAGAAAAGTTTTAACATATTTGGACCTTTTTGACAAAGTATAAAATTTATGGAATAATTTTCAAAATCGTGCATATTTTCCAACAGTTAGTCCGGAACGGAATACTTATTCTTTCAATATTTAAAGAGAAATTACTGGTGCTACTCTATTTTTTAGTATTAACAATACCTGTTTATTGTTTTTCTTCTCTTCTGTGTTTTTCTTGTCATTCTTTTTGTAAGCTTCAAATGTAGTAAGATCGACACTGTACAAACACTCAGTCCATTTTCCGTAGAGTGCACAAAGTTTCTTTTTGCTGTCAAAACCCGCACCCCCCCGAAAACAACTAAGTTTAGAAACAGTGTTTTTTGGATTAGCTATGTTACTATTTTGTACCAAAATTATTTATTTATTTATTAGTTGAATTCAAGGTTAGTGTAATCATTTTAATTGTTTTTAATTTTTGTAACCTGTTGTATTGTTTTTAAAAAACCTTGTGAACCGCCCTGAGTCCTACGGGAGAAGGGCGGTATATAAGTCTAATAAAATAAAAATAAATAAATAAAATAAATATTCCCGAAGGACTCAGGGCGGTTCACAGGGCAGTTAAAACAGTACAAAAAAGAATAAAATGGAATTAAATTAGTACAAGCCCACAATTCATAATAACAATAAAATTAAAATTTTTAAATTAATTTATATAATTTAGTATAATTTAATTAAAATACTTTAAAATTTAAAATCCCTCAGTCCAGGCCAGACAGTTCGAATAACCAGGTTTTTACATAAAAATTACATAAAGCAGAAGCTACAGAATGTTTACAATACTGTATGTGAACCACATTACCAAACAATTTAAACCTTTGAAATATTTCTCTCCATATATTTTAGTAATACATGGTTTTATTTACCTTTTATCTTGAACGTAGCCTTCAACTTTGTGTAGTTCTTTTCCAAAAAGGCCACAGGGCTTGAAGTTTAGCATGCATTTTTCACCGGTTCTATGAAAGAAATATTAAACTTTTTAAAAAATAAAGAAAAAAGACCTTTACTTTGATTGTTGGGCATGGATAGTGGTTTTCTGATCTACTAGTGGTAACTATTTCTTTTTACAGTGAAAACTTTGTTTATTGCTGTCTTGAAATTAAAGTTGTTGTTCTATTAATATTAAATTGTGAAGCAAACTTAATTGTCAAATTAAATAGTAAATTTCCAACTTACTTGTGATTGGTTATTTCCATATTTCCATATTGTTCAATCCAAAGTTTGCCTACAATAATGTTATGTACACAGCAAGTAGGATTTGTCCATGTATATGCTTCATTATGTCTGAAAAGGAAAATAAAAGCAATTAAGATTCATACAAGGCTTTTAAAATGACTATAATCTTAAAAAGTGCATAAATCAAGATATTAATTTATTCTTTCCTATTAGCAATATAACAGCGAATGTGATATCACTCACACACAAATGTTGACAGTTTCCCATAGCACAGATAATCCAGGAAAAAAAATCTACTGATATGAGGAGGTTGTTTTCTTAATATATTAATATAAATTCCTAAAAACATGGTCCCCTTCATGGATTACTGCCTTGTCGTGGCGAAGGGGCTTGCGTAATTCAATGAAGCTATGAGCTATGCCGTGCAGGGCCACCCAAGACGGACAGGTCATAGCTGAGAGTTCTGACAAAACGTGATCCACTGGAGAAGGAAATGGCAACCCACTCCAGTATCTTTGCCATGAAAACCCTATGGACAGTACCAAAAGGCAAAACGATATGACGCTGGAAGATGAGCCCCTCAGGTCGGAAGGCGTCCAATATGCTACTGGGGAAGAGCAGAGGGCTAGTACTAGTAGCGCCAGAAAGAATGAAGCGACTGGGCCAAAGCCGAAAGGACGCTCAGCTGTGGATATGTCTGGTGGTGAAAGGAAAGTCCGATGCTGTAAAGATTTTTTCTCCATAGGAACCTGGAATGTAAGATCCATGAATCAAGGAAAGCTGGACGTGGTCAAACAAGAGATGACAAGACTAAACATTGACATCTTAGGTATCAGCGAACTAAAATGGACAGGAATGGGTGAATTTAATTCAGATGACCATCAGGTATACTACTGCGGGCAAGAATCCCTCAGAAGAAATGGAGTAGCCTTCATAGTCAATAAAAGAGTAGGAAAATCAATACTGGGATACAATCCTCAAAATGACAGAATGATCTCAGTTCGAATCCAAGGCAAACCATTCAATATCACAGTAGTCCAAGTCTATGCCCCAACCACCAGTGCTGAAGAGGATGAAATTGACCGGTTCTATGAAGCCCTACAGCACCTTATAGAAGTAACACCAAAAAATGATGTCCTTATCATCATGGGGGATTGGAATGCTAAAGTAGGAAGCCAAAAGATAACTGGAATAACAGGCAAGTTTGGCCTTGGAGTACAAAATGAAGCAGGGCACAGGCTGATAGAATTTTGTCAAGAGAATACGATGGTCATAGCAAACACTCTTTTCCAACAACCCAAGAGACGGCTCTACACATGGACATCACCAGACGGTCAACACAGAAATCAGATTGACTATATGCTCTGCAGCCAAAGATGGAGAAGCTCTATACAGTCGGTAAAAACAAGACCAGGAACTGACTGTGGCTCAGACCATGAGCTTCTCCTTGCAAAGTTTAGGCTTAAACTGAAGAAAGTAGGGAAAAGCACTAGGCCAGTCAGGTATGAATTAAATCATATCCCTGTTGAATATACAGTAGAGGTGACAAATAGATTTAAGGAATTAGATCTGATAGACAGAGTGCCTGAAGAACTATGGACAGAGGTTCGCGACATTGTACAACAGGTAGCAACCAAAACTATCCCAAAGAAAAAGAAATGCAAGAAAGCAAAATGGCTGTCTGAGGAAGCTTTGCAAATAGCTGAGGAAAGGAGGGAAGCGAAAGGCAAGGGAGAAAAACATAGATATGCCCAATTGAATGCAGAATTCCAGAGAATAGCTAGAAGAGATAAGAATGCCTTCTTAAATGAACAGTGCAAAGAAATAGAAGAAAACAATAGAATAGGGAGGACCAGAGATCTTTTCAAGAAAATTGGAGAGATGAAGGGAACGTTTAATGCAAAAATGGGCATGATAAAGGACCAAAATGGCAGGGACCTAACAGAGGCAGAAGAGATTAAGAAGAGGTGGCAAAATTACACAGAAGAACTATACAAGAATGAGCTTAACGTCCCAGATAATCACAATGATGTGGTCACTGACCTCGAGCCAGACATCCTAGAATGTGAGGTGAAGTGGGCCTTAGAAAAGCTGAGCAACAACAAAGCTAGTGGAGGTGACAGTATTCCAGCTGAGCTATTCAAAATCTTAAAAGACAGTGCAGTAAAAGTGCTACACTCAATTTGCCAGCAAATTTGGAAAACTCAACAGTGGCCACAGGATTGGAAAAGATCAGTTTACATTCCAATTCCAAAGAAAGGCAGTGCCAAAGAATGTTCAAACTATCGCACCATTGCACTCATTTCTCATGCTAGTAAAGTCATGCTTAAAATCCTACAAGCTAGACTTCAGCAGTATGTGGATCGAGAACTACCAGAAGTACAGGCAGGATTTCGAAGAGGCAGAGGAACTAGAGATCAAATTGCCAACATACGCTGGATCATGGAGAAAGCTAGGGAGTTCCAGAAAAACATCTACTTCTGCTTCATTGACTATGCTAAAGCCTTTGATTGTGTGGATCATAACAAACTGTGGCAAGTTCTTAAAGAGATGGGAGTACCAGACCATATTATTTGTCTCTTGAGAAACCTATATGCGGGTCAAGAAGCAACAGTGAGAACTGGACACGGAACCACTGATTGGTTCAAAATTGGGAAAGGAGTCCGGCAAGGCTGTATACTGTCGCCCTGCCTATTTAACTTATATGCAGAGCACATCATGAGAAAGGCAGGGCTAGATGAATCAAAAGTTGGAATTAAGATTGCCGGAAGAAATATCAACAACCTAAGATACGCAGATGATACCACTCTAATGGCAGAAAGTGAAGAAGAACTAAAGAGCCTCTTGTTGCGGGTGAAGAAGGAGAGTGCAAAACTTGGGTTGAAACTTAACATTAAGAAAACCAAGATCATGGCAACTGGCCCTCTCAATTCCTGGCAAATAGATGGGGAAGAAATGGAGGTAGTGACAGATTTTGTTTTCCTGGGCTCCAAGATCACTGCAGATGGGGACTGTAGCCAAGAAATTAAAAGACGCTTGCTCCTGGGGAGGAAAGCCATGGCAAATCTAGACAGCACACTAAAAAGCAGAGACATCACCCTGTCAACAAAAGTGCGTATAGTCAAGGCTATGGTCTTCCCAGTTGCAATGTATGGCAGTGAAAGTTGGACCATAAGAAAGGCTGAGCGCCAAAGAATTGAGGCCTTTGAACTATGGTGCTGGAGAAGACTCCTGCGAGTCCCTTGGACTGCAAGGCGATCAAACCGGTCAGTCCTAGAGGAGATCAATCCTGACTGCTCTTTAGAAGGCCAGATCCTGAAGCTAAAACTCAAATACTTTGGCCACCTAATGAGAAGGAAGGACTCACTGGAGAAGAGCCTAATGCTGGGAAAGATTGAGGGCAAGAGAAGAAGGGGACGACAGAGAATGAGGTGGCTGGATGGAGTCACTGAAGCAGTAGGCGTGAGCTTAAATGGACTCCAGAAGATGGTAGAAGACAGGAAGGCCTGGAGGAATGTTGTCCATAGGGTCGCGATGGGTCGGACACGACTTCGCAGCTAACAACAACAAAAAAACATGGCAATTTCAGCATAGTTCGGTTATTTTCAAGCTAAAAACATCACTCTATGTAGTTTCTTGCTTGTCAAATATCATATATGCTTTACTATTATTTGCGTTCATACAATGGAATTCCATTCATTCTGCATTGCTTGCAATTTCTAATTAGCCCAAGATTAATACTGACTAACTTACTCAAGAAGCTTTAGAGTTATTATTCCCTTTGGTTCTGCTTCAACACTCTTTCCCCAAAACTTGAGTTTAGGATAAATGGAACCGTGAAATACAAAATCATTATTCAGTCCTTCAGCATAAAAAGCACTGATTGGTGGGTGATGACTAACTTGTTCCGAGATGAGTCTGAATCCAAGATCCTCTCTATGCAGGAAAATAAAGTGATAATTAGCAATGTTTATCTACAAAATGTGGTAAAACATAAACATTTCCATATCAATTTTTATCACACAAAAAAAATCAAAATTGTAATTATTACTGGAATATTTGATATGTTTTCTTAATATACCAATAGTACTTAATATACCAATAGTACTGAACTACACAGAAAAGACATAAAAGATAATTCCCAAATGAAGACTTTAACTAATCTAGCTACTAAGTAGGGAGTCAATACTTTAACACTGCATAAACCACACGTGGGCTAATTTTGTCTTTCCACTTCATGCCCAAGAAAGAATATCTGGAACAGTTGGAGAGTACATTACCTGACAAGTTCATATGTCTCTCCAAGTAATGGATTGAACGGCTTTCCTGTACGCTCCCACTGAGAGGCTACAGCCGAAACAGCAAAAGCAGCTACACACTGTTGAAAAAGCAATTTTATAAGTTATTTCTACTGACTTTCACTAGAAGAAAATTATTTAGGCTACAGCTTTTGAAGCGTTAATTCTCATAAAGTGAAACCAGTCTCATCTGACTCATGCTCGGATTCTAATGACTACAAAGACACAATCTGGTTCTCTTCTCATATGAAAAAGGTAGTGAGAAACATTTAAAACGTTAAAAAGATTAAATTATCATCATTGCTTTTTAAGAAGTTAAACAAATCTGCTTCAAGCTAAGTTGCAGGTCAGATATTCAGTAGCTTCATTTTTAAAATATCACTGTAAAGATCTCATTAAATTTTATTTCTTCAAATAGCCTCCACTTAAATTCGTAAGATTTTCTAGAAATAAACAACCCAGTTATTTTCCAACTCTTGAGATAGAAGTACCTTCATTCTTTCAACAGGGTCAGAGAGCAAGCTGGCTTTATGAATTAAATATGTATGCTCCATGTATTCTGTCAATCGCTGTAGGAAACTCAGGGGCTCATTAAAAATTACTGGCATAGTGATCTTGGACAGCTCCTAGAAGAAATTTAAAAGAAATATTACAAAGTGTGTGTGGATGTTTATGTAACTACTACATTATTAATGTGTGAATAGTTTCGGTTTCCATATAAACGAAGTTAGATTATTAGCAAAAGAAGTAAACATGAACCTAGATATAAATTTATACCATTAATTTAAAGAAAAGCCAATATGGCTTGATGAGTATCATATTCAAGTCTAGAGAAAAGAATTGTATATCCATACTGAATCTGAAGATTATGATTCTGGACCACTGTACTCTGAGTTTGACTTCTTTCACAGGGTTTTTACAATGATAAAATGGATACGCAAGAGAAGAACTGTGCATAGCATGAGGGCATGATAATGTGTACACTATATTATTGTAAAACCAAAGTTACACAAGAATGGAAAGATCAAGTCTTTATTAGTCTCTGCTTTACAGTGTCTAACAACTACTTGAGCAAATATTTAGGACTCTTCAATATGTAATAGTGCAACAAGTCAATAATGACTAGGTGACTTCCCTTATGAAGTACAGTAACTAATTAATAGGCATATATATATATATATATATATATATATATATATATATATATATATATATATATCCCCTTCATGGATTACTGCCTTGTCGTGGCGAAGGGGCTTGCATAATTCAATGAAGCTATGAGCTATGCCGTGCAGGGCCACCCAAGACGGAAAGGTCATAGCAGAGTGTTCTGACAAAACGTGATCCACTGGAGAAGGAAATGGCAACCCACTCCAGTATCTTTGCCAAGAAAACCCTATGGACAGTACCAAAAGGCAAAACGATATGACGCTGGAAGATGAGCCCCTCAGGTCGGAAGGCGTCCAATATGCTACTGGGGAAGAGCAGAGGGCTAGTACTAGTAGCGCCAGAAAGAATGAAGCGACTGGGCCAAAGCCGAAAGGACGCTCAGCTGTGGATATGTCTGGTGGTGAAAGGAAAGTCCGATGCTGTAAAGATTTTTTCTCCATAGGAACCTGGAATGTAAGATCCATGAATCAAGGAAAGCTGGACGTGGTCAAACAAGAGAAGACAAGACTAAACATCGACATCTTAGATATCAGCGAACTAAAATGGACAGGAATGGGTGAATTTAATTCAGATGACCATCAGGTATACTACTGCGGGCAAGAATCCCTCAGAAGAAATGGAGTAGCCTTCATAGTCAATAAAAAAGTAGGAAAAGCAATACTAGGATACAATCCTCAAAATGACAGAATGATCTCAGTTCGAATCCAAGGCAAACCATTCAATATCACAGTAGTCCAAGTCTATGCCCCAACCACCGGTGCTGAAGAGGATGAAATTGACTGGTTCTATGAAGCTCTACAGCACCTTACAGAACTAACACCCAAAAATGATGTCCTTATCATCATGGGGGATTGGAATGCTAAAGTAGGAAGCCAAAAGATAACTGGAATAACAGGCAAGTTTGGCCTTGGAGTACAAAATGAAGCAGGGCACAGGCTGATAGAATTTTGTCAAGAGAATACGATGGTCATAGCAAACACTCTTTTCCAACAACCCAAGAGACGGCTTTACACATGGACATCACCAGACGGTCAACACAGAAATCAGATTGACTATATGCTCTGCAGCCAAAGATGGAGAAGCTCTATACAGTCAGTAAAAACAAGACCAGGAGCTGACTGTGGCTCAGACCATGAGCTTCTTGTTGCAAAGTTTAGGCTTAAATTAAAGAAAGTAGGGAAAAGCGCTAGGCCAGTCAGGTATGAATTAAATCATATCCCTGTTGAATATACAGTAGAGGTGACAAATAGATTTAAGGAATTAGATCTGATAGACAGAGTGCCTGAAGAACTATGGACAGAGGTTCGCAACATTGTACAAGAGGTAGCAACCAAAACCATCCCAAAGAAAAAGAAATGCAAGAAAGCAAAATGGTTGTCTGAGGAAGCTTTGCAAATAGCTGAGGAAAGGAGGGAAGTGAAAGGCAAGGGAGAAAAAGAAAGATATGCCCAATTAAATGCAGAATTCCAAAGAATAGCTAGAAGAGATAAGAATGTCTTCTTAAATGAACAATGCAAAGAAATAGAAGAAAACAATAGAATAGGGAGGACCAGAGATCTTTTCAAGAAAATTGGAGAGATGAAAGGAACGTTTAATGCAAAAATGGGCATGATAAAAGACCAAAATGGCAGGGACCTAACAGAGGCAGAAGAGATTAAGAAGAGGTGGAAAAATTACACAGAAGAACTATACAAGAATGAGCTTAATGTCCCTGATAATCACAATGAGGTGGTCACTGACCTCGAGCCAGACATCCTAGAATGTGAAGTGAAGTGGGCCTTAGAAAAACTGAGCAACAACAAAGCTAGTGGAGGTGACAGTATTCCAACTGAGCTATTTAAAATCTTAAAAGACGATGCAGTAAAAGTGCTACACTCAATTTGCCAGCAAATTTGGAAAACTCTACAGTGGCCACAGGATTGGAAAAGATCAGTTTACATTCCAATTCCAAAGAAAGGCAGTGCTAAAGAATGTTCAAACTATCGCACCATTGCACTCATTTCTCATGCTAGTAAAGTTATGCTTAAAATTCTACAAGCTAGACTCCAGCAGTATGTGGATCGAGAACTACCAGAAGTACAGGTAGGATTTCGAAGAGGCAGAGGAACAAGAGATCAAATTGCTAACATACGCTGGATCATGGAGAAAGCTAGAGAGTTCCAGAAAAGCATCTACTTCTGCTTCATTGACTATGCTAAAGCCTTTGATTGTGTGGATCATAACAAACTGTGGCAAGTCCTTAAAGAGATGGGCATACCAGACCATCTTATTTGTCTCTTGAGAAACCTATATGCGGGCCAAGAAGCAACAGTGAGAACTGGACATGGAACCACTGATTGGTTCAAAATTGGGAAAGGAGTCCGGCAAGGCTGTATACTGTCGCCTTGCCTATTTAACTTATATGCAGAGCACATCATGAGAAAGGCAGGGCTAGATGAATCAAAAGTTGGAATTAAGATTGCCGGAAGAAACATCAACAACCTAAGATATGCAGATGATACCACTCTAATGGCAGAAAGTGAAGAGGAACTAAAGAGCCTCTTGTTGCGAGTGAAGAAGGAGAGTGCAAAACTTGGGTTGAAACTAAACATTAAGAAAACCAAGATCATGGCATCCGGCCCTCTCAATTCCTGGCAAATAGATGGGGAAGAAAGGGAGGTAGTGACAGATTTTATTTTCCTGGGCTCCAAGATCACCGCAGATGGGGACTGTAGCCAAGAAATTAAAAGACGCTTGCTCCTTGGGAGGAAAGCCATGTCAAATCTAGACAGCACACTAAAAAGCAGAGACATCACCCTGTCAACAAAAGTGCGTATAGTCAAGGCGATGGTCTTCCCAGTTGCAATGTATGGCAGTGAAAGCTGGACCATAAGAAAGGCTGAGCACCAAAGAATTGAAGCCTTTGAACTATGGTGCTGGAGAAGACTCCTGCGAGTCCCTTGGACTGCAAGGCGATCAAACCGGTCAGTCCTAGAGGAGATCAACCCTGACTGCTCTTTAGAAGGCCAGATCCTGAAGCTAAAACTCAAATACTTTGGCCACCTAATGAGAAGGAAGGATTCACTGGAGAAGAGCCTAATGCTGGGAAAGATTGAGGGCAATAGAAGAAGGGGACGACAGAGAATGAGGTGGCTGGATGGAGTCACTGAAGCAGTAGGTGTGAGCTTAAATGGACTCCAGAAGATGGTAGAGGACAGGAAGGCCTGGAGGAACATTGTCCATAGGGTCGCGATGGGTCGGACACGACTTCGCAACTAACAACAACAATATACATATATATATATATGTTTGTGTGTGTAAATTTTAAATTGCTAACAAAGAATTAAGGGAGACTGATATGCATTTCAAACTTAATTCCCTTAATTCTTTGTTAGCAATTTAAAATTTACACAAATATGAGCTGTCATTCTATTAACGTGCAAGAAGGATATTTAAGATATTCAAACGACGTCTTGGCTGACAGTACAAATCTACAGTTTCTCAGTGATCTTGCCCGAAACATGAAAAAATGGGAGAAAATATATAACTGACCATAATCTTACTCTCATCTTTGCAGGAAAAAGCCACAGTGCCTAGTGGGTATATTAACTTTCGGAATAATTCTCTCCTTAGATCTCATTATGCTGCCAATTAGTCTTACTAAGTGGGCTTCCAATTCTTCCAGCAAGTTGCAAGAAACTCAATGAAAGAATCTTATTTTTCCAGAATATGGGAATCATTATCACCCTTCTTATGAATGTTGATTCAACACTGCATTTCTTCTAAAGTGATGTTTTCTAAACATGGAAAGATTAGAATCTGTGGCCTAAATTTCTACATTTCCTTGATAGTGGCATTTCCTCCACTCTACACCAAAGTGCCAAAACAAATGTACATTTCATATTTCACAAAGTTATTTGGTTTTGGAAGAGTACACATACTAGAATTTTCCAATGATATCAGTGCTTTGGACATCTATATACATTCACAATGAAAGGATTTGACAGTGTGGTGGAATAGGCTAGAAACACTTTAATGCATTCTAATTTATTTCAGAAATTCTGTGATTAAAACATAATGAAATCATAAATATGAATTTGTAATTAAAATAAGGCTCTGTTAAAAATCGCATTTACCTACCATTCCAATACACTTTCTCAAGATACTCCAAATACTGAAGTCATTTCTTGAAAACATTGGAGAGGGCAAGCTTGTCCTAGATTGGAGTGGAGGCAAGAAAGCTATTTAAGTCTTCAAAAATACACTTCCAGATTAATTACACAGAATATACTTTATACTATTTAAAATAAATCCTGAACACAGGCCTATGTACCTTAGCAGAAGTTTTAACAACCCTTTTTCTTCCACATCTACTCACTCATAAGGAATAAATTCTAAAACCACAGTTATGCATCCTATTGTAAAATTTCCAACTGTGTGAAGCAAAAACGCACCCTTGGTTTTGAGACAAGGCAGATAACTGATTTGATGTGAGCCTTATTAGCTCTGGAGACCTCTTAGCCTTCTTTATGTGTGTATCAACTCCCAGAATTCTCAGTCTCTCTTGCTACCTAAAATTCTAGAAGCTGGTTTACACTATAGGAAGTTGTTCAAGTTGAATTACTTGTTTATAAAGATTTCCATCCCACTCAGCTCTTAGAAGTCCCAATTGTTTACACATAAAAAGTATTCTAAAACTTGTGACAGATGCCAACATGTTTTTTTGTGCTACTGGAACCTCCCATGAACCTCCCTTTTGGTTCGCCTCCCCCCCGCCCCCCCAATTTTGGAAAGGTTATTAAGGGCTTAAACTAAATGTTTTAAAAACTCTGAGCTCCTTCAAAGCACTAAAACAGTGCTTCACCCCACCCAATTTTGGAATTCAACCTTTGACATAGTGTGCAAAGCTTTATAGAATATTTCAAAAAAGAAAACTGCCCACTCCTGAAGTGTGTGTGTACACACACACACACACTTTTTTCATACATGTACATTTATAAAATCTCCAATACTAATCTGAAATTGTACAAAAAAAGGGCACTCATGGTCACTGTTCAATTGTTTCTTGCAAAAGTCACTCCAGAATACAGATGAGCTTTGAAGCATAACTCGTCATGCCCCTGCAAGATAACTGTGACCTTCCCCAGTTATAGCTTGAAGCAGAGAAGCCCAGAAAACTAGTTTCATGGAGCCCATAATGGTCAGAAAAAATGAACATGCATATTGTGCAGGCTGTAAAAGTTCTTTATGCCTCTAGCTCATTTTCAGAAAAGTTTCCTTTTTACATGCCTGTACTGAGTGACCTGGACCCCAAAACCTTCAATTTTTCGCAAATCAAGAAACACTGATTTTTGTATCACCAGAACTTCAAAAACTCATCACCATACTAATAAATGATTAATTTTTAATCAAGGATATGGCTGTGTAATCCCATGTTCAAATGTTTCATTCATTCAGTTCTTTAGATAGATCTGGGCGAAACCACTACAAAGCTATCTTTCCAAGTTAAATTTATTTATTTAATTTATATGCTGCCCATCTCACTAATAGGGCAACTTGAGGCAGCTTATAGAGCAAAAAAGATAAATAGCAGAGCAATTAAAAATTCAAATTATGTATATTAAAAAATTTAAAACTATGCAACTGAAGAATTGAGAAGAATTTGGCCACAAGCCCTTATGATAGAGAAGACTACATCTGCAGAACTAATTTCCAAAACACATTAAATACCAAAATAACAGAATCATGGAGTTGGAAGGGACCTTAGTTTTCTAGTCCAACCTTCTGCCGAGGAACAAAGACTGAATGCTAAGAAAAACAAATAACCAACAATTGCATAAGCCAAGCACTCTTGAGTATATTAAAACAGAAGATAATCTTGAGGAACATATATACTTTTATTACTGTGTATGAAGAAATATCTCTAATTTAAAGGATAATTTATTCTATTTTTTTAGCTATTTGACCAGGAATTGTATATACCATATTAATTAAGGTCACATTAATGAATTGCCTCCATATAATTCAAATGATATTTTGTGCTTTGGGATATCACAGGAGAAATCTTCTGTTATTCTGGTGGAGTGATCAAGCAATGTTCAGTCCCAGCCATAATGGAAATATATCAAACTAGACTGATGCCAGCTTTAAACAAAATATTGCCTAAGCCACGATTATTCCAAATATTTGAAGGGACCACATTTTTACACACTTTAAACTCCAGAATAGCATGCAAAAGGTCAAATAAGTCAGGGGGAAGAGGTACAGAAGATTTTCTATCATCTCTTTTAGAACTTCCACAATTATCTAAAACAGAACTGTAATACTCCGTCCCCCAAATTTTCAATTTTTTTGCCAAACTCTCCAATGATATTTTTCTAGGCTTCTCAGCTAAGGTTAAGAAAAGCTTCAGAGAAAAAGTATTTATTCCCTCTGCTCCTTCAATTGCTTTTCTATCTCTTGTAGGGTCCAGCAACTGCAGAAAATCTCCTTAGTCCCACTGACCCACTCCTAATATTTTACAAAAAGTAATTCCCAAGCCTCCTTAAGTTCAATACTTCAGCCCCAACCCTCAGCAAATGTCTTCTTTTGGTTGGTTTTTGTCCAATTACTAAAACAATCCCACTTACATTTTACTGAGCAATTACAACGAACAACAGCTTGCATTGTCACCTGCATCCTAGATGAGCACTAGGATCATTCTCAAACTATTCTTATCTCTAATAATTTTCTGCCTGCATGCTTCATTGCAGATGATGCATGTTCAAATTTTCATGTCACGTTTTGCATTGAGTAGCATAGGAGAAGCCAAGCTGCCAGAAGGAAAAAGCAAATTGATGGAAAATGTAGGAAGAATAGTTCCTGCAACCTCTGATTAGCAAAATTGTTAAGACTTCATTAGACTAAATAAAGAAAAAACCAACATCATTCCAAAAGTGAAGACAGAATTGATCAGTGAATGGTCTCTTTCAAAACTGCACAGAAATACACAAATTGTTTTTGGCAAAATTTAATCATGGGTTCTTAGGCATTATCATTAAAAAAAGCTTTTTATTTAATGTACAACATAAAATGTACAGGGCAGTCCCTTGTTACACCTGTGTTATTTGTGTCCAATCAAACTTTGTTCAAAGAATTTGACGGATACTGAAAAAACGTTTGAGATGTTTAGCCCTTGAAAAACATAAACAGTTCCAGGCTATGTGGGTAGAAGTCATAAAACCTATATTTAAACTGTGGAGTATCTTCTTATGAAAATGTCTTCCCCCTCTGTTTAGAGATTCTATCTTGAAAGAGTCTTTTATCTAATTTATGAATACTATATCTGTGGGGGGAAAAAGCAGTGGTCCTTTCACAGGATAGACCTGCATCCAGTAAACATTTTGATCTACTTGAAGACAGGAAGTCCCTTTTATAGGACAAGTCCTTCATCCAGGATATCTGAAAGAAAATTCACAAGTGAGAGAAATGTTCTCCATTTCAGAAATAAGCTGTATGAAGATCATCAAAAGGAAAATTCCTTGCATTATTTCAAATTGTGGACCAACAAAAATTATCTCTTATTTTTAGGATCAGGTTAATAATGTTCCTTATTAGTATGAAATACAGGACAATATTTTACAGATGGATCTTTTTTATTCACTTCACTATTAGAATTCATGAGAAGATATTATAAAAGGAGCAAAATACTAAAAAAATGAATCATTTATAAATTTTAGCTGATAAAATGCCTTTCATTTTATATTAATTGCCCATATCTAACTAGCACCAAAACAACTTTTGAGCTAAAGGTAGTTTGCTAACACAGAAACCACATGTGCATTTAAGGTGACAGAAAATGAAATGTTTTAACTTTGATTGCCTGTTTTAATATTTTTAATCTTATAGTTAATATTTATACTGCTATTTATACTGACATTGTAAGGTGCCCAGATTTGCTTGATGATGAGGTAGATGGCATATACATTTAATAAATAAATAAACTATGAGAATTATGGCTTTAATTTCAAGAAATACATTTTTTCATATTAGTTTAGAGAAGACAACTGCCAGAAAAACAGTTGCAATACAGTAAAGGACACATATTACTTTTTAGTATAGAGAAAACAAGAAAAGGGACATGTCGTCCATTTAAAATTAATGCTTCAGAAATGCTTCATACTGAATTATTCCAAATATTTATGGCAGTTTCCCCATAACTGTTTGCAAAGCATTAAAAACAAGAATTGTGATAAAAATATTTCAAATTGGCTAGAATGTTTTGGCAAGCTAAATAATATGTTTAGACTATACTACATTGAGTTGATTGATTTGAACAAAAAGATGGCCCAAAGATGCTTTTCCATGAGGAAACTGGACTTTCTTTTTTCTCTTTGAAGATGTTTTGCTTCTCATCCAAGAAGCTTCTTCACCTTATTCTAGAAGCTGCTTGGATTAGAAGCAAAATGTTTTCAAAGAGAAAAAAGAAAATCCAGTTGCCTCATGAAAAAGCACATTTGGGACAACCATGACCTGGATGACTGAGAATCTCCATGAACAACAAAAAGATGGAATATAAAAAAGCAAGGGAATGTTAAATTGCTAGTGCTCATGAGAACCGAGCAAAAAACATACAAATAATACCTAGTTACCTAGTTTGGTAACGAAACACTCAGAAATTATTTTAAAACAAGCTTGGAGAACAAGCCACAGCCAAAAAACATTGTTAAGTTGCTTTGAAGCTTAATGGTCACAGAACTATGAAAATCTTGATAGGAGTGTCCTGTGGTGGGATATACAATAAATGAAATAAACAAATAAAGTAAGATAAACAGCAATGTATCCGCCATAAATTGAAGATCTGGTTTTAGGCAAATCTCTCTGCCTCTTTATATAATCACATTTGAATATTATTCCCATAAAAATGGGCCTCATCTTTTGATAGTAAAGGGCCACCTTCAATGTTTGGAAGGAGCAGAGAGCCACGGAGGGTGGGCATTGGGTGTGGGACTGTAATGCTGCAAATGGCTGGAAATAATTTTTTGTTTTCATAGCTTTGGGGAAAGTTGTAGAGTTGTATATTTGCTTTCTTAAACTACTTCAGGATCATTTCATGGCTTACACTAAAGTTTTCGTGTGCTTTTTGCCTCAAAATGCCAGTGACCCATATCATCAGCCATTGGAATCAAAGGGATCTTGGGGGTAACAGAAAAAGGGATTCAGATACCTCAGATGTTCTGGGATTGAAAGGCTCTTTAATATGTGAAACAGAACTATTATTGTTTTCTCATTATTACTGAACAGAACCTACTACAAAATGTTGCAATATAATGTTTTTAAACAAGTTGGTACCTGGTTACCTTTTTCAGGATATTTCATTTTATCCCTTTTTTTTCTTCTTCAACTGACAGAATTTGTGGCCATTGCTGAGTTTCTTTTTCCCCCTTTTCTGCAACTTTGGAAATCTTCATATTCTTCTGTTTCACTCATGCTCTTCAGGCCTCAATGGTAGTACTACTCAGAGAATAAACTTCTTAGTGTATAGACATGCCAAAAAGGCAAACTTCTGGTTTGGATCAAAATTAGGAATTTTGAATGAAAATTCCTTTGAAATAAGTGAAATTGGTAAGACACTGTTACCCACCAAGGGGAAAATACTTGTTTTGTTCCTCAGGATGGACATTAGATGCAGAGCATTAGCCAAACATGTTGATCATAATTTTGGTTTTGCAAATATTCCTGGTATTCTTAGCTTCTCCAACCATGTACTTTCAATATTATATATGTACAGAGAAATAGAACATGAAAAGTATCTCAGTACCTTAGTAATAATCCAAGATTATATCAGTGACTCAGGAGGGTAAAAAAAGCACAGCAAAGCAAATCCTTCTTATGTTAATTTAGTTTTAGCTCCACTGTTGTTCATATCCAAGTCCATCTGGATCACATATTCACAGATAACACTTGCCAGATATCTTTTGCCTAATTGTGGTTTGAATGGCTATCTAACTCTGCTCAAAGCAACAATTTTATTCTTGGTTGAGTATGCTTACAGATCCTGGTCTGCTTAACTATGGCTTGAAATATTTGAACCTAGAATTCTATCTTGATTTATTCCCCTCACCTCTTGCTTATCTACAAAAATATTCAAGCAAGTGCAGTTTTAAAAACTGAAAACTTTATGTGGCTATTTCTTGCTTCTTCTTGAGTATACGATTATCAGATCTTTCACCCTATAAAATATCAATTTTTATAGAACGCAAACTAATGATGCACAATTACAGATAAATATATAAAATACATATTGAGTTCCCATAAAAGAATGTCCACAACTAAATCCTCAAAAATATTCAGGGAAACACATGCTACAAACTATTCCACACATACACACAAAACTGATACAAAAAGGCTAACTTTACCCACTCAACTCCCAACCAAAAAGCCAAGCCAAAATAATTTATATATATAATTTTTACCTCCCAAAACACATTTATCAAATAAATCTAATTTAAAGAACCCAAAGGCATACACCATATATAACACAATTATCAGCCATATACATACTAAAAAAAACCCCAGGTCATCAAACTCTAAATTATTCAAAGACTAAATTGACTTTTCCAGCTTTGGGGTATTTGGATATTAGTGGAACAAATGGATAGGAAGCTGTTGAAACCATTAAATGTGTTTGGTTTGTTGAGCTATCTGACTTGCTCAGCAAATCTTGGTGACAAATCCTTAGAATGATAAATATTACGTGTGATTTCTTCCACTGTTCCATTTCATTTTGCTCTGCACCCAGACCAATCATGACCAAGCTTTTCATTCTGATTCTTGTCTTAATCTAGGTTTGAGGTTTTTTGAAAGCTAATTGTCTTGCCTTCTAAACAGAATGGCTTGCTTCTCTGTTCCTTTCACTTCACAAACCCTTTATTGCTGTGGCCCAAATGTAAAGAAACATCTTTATATGTTATAGTGCTAAGTTTTCTGATGGAGCCTAAACTCCTGTCAATGGCTGAGCTTCAAGATCCACTTTCCCCACCTCCAATTCTTCCCTTGAAATAATGTTGAAGAGAAAATCAGTCAATTCATCTGGTGTAGGGTGGAAATCCCCACAGAAAGTGCTGTAATCTACAGGAATCAAAAAACAGGAAAGCAGAAAGAACCTTATCTGTTCCACCATTAATTTAAGCAGATTTTGAGGGTGCATAAAAATTGTCTTCCCTAACCAAAAATGTCACCATTGCTAGGTCTCTCTTTTGTATGAAACATAAACAATACTACAGTTGTTGACATAATAGGTATTTATTACTTTTCATCAAAAATATGTTTAGAATTAAAACAAAATAGCTGCACACATGTGATAACATATCTTGCTTCCACCCAAGAACAATTATAAATACCCCACCCCTATTACAAAACATTCAAATATTTATGCTACAAATGCAGCGTAATTAGATGACAAGACAAGCAACCCGTAGAAAAATCCCAAGATAACTAGAAACACTGAACAGCTTTATCTCCTTGGGGAAGTTTGCTTCAAAGCAAAATTTAGACTCGTTTTCCCACAGAGCCATGACAACTGACATCAATACGCATGCAGACATCAGTTCCCTGAGTGCTGCTGGATAAAGAGATTAAATGCTGCAAATATAGTTTGGAAGAGGACATTCACCATAATTGAAATTTTATGGTTCAATTTTACTTCTGAAGAAATATCCTAGCTCAGTGTTTTCAAAATGCTACCACAAGTCCATAAAAAAACAGTAGTAATCTTTAAGCATTTATAAATACAGAAGAAAAAAATGGGAAAGAAGTAAAATATGGGATAAGCTTAGAGATGTGAAAATGTAATGATCCAAAAGCATAATGAGAGACATCTGTAGTGGAAAGTAAAGAAGCCTCAGAGGAATAGGAAACAAGAGCCTGGAGGCTCCAATCACCTCTTGTTTACAATTTTGGCAACTGCATTTTACAATGTTTTATGGACACTTGCCAAATTAGGGCTTGTTTCTTATGCTTAAAACAACATTGAAATCAACACTGCTCGTTTGTGCAGAAAAAACAGCCAACTGACTTAAGGATCCTAGTAATTTATTTAGCATTTTGTCAGGGGACGCAGGCATTTTAGGGACATCATTGGGAGAAACAATACAGGAAATTAAGGATGTTACTATTCAGTGATAATCAAGTGAGATAAGAAAAATTCCTGGCTTCATAACCATTTCAACTTGCTTGGGTGTAGAAATATTTATTCCTCCCTCTCCCCCAGCAATATTCAAGATCATCAATGAAGGAGTCAAAGTTTCAGTAAACACCTGTCTTTCTTTGTAGTTATACTGTCCTCTGAACAGAATGCATTACTGAGCCCACCCACAACTATTCAGATGTTAATAGATATGAGACTTAAGGTTAACTTGATTGCATATATTCTATTTTCATTATATAAGAAAAAATCATTATAAAAAAGTAGAATAATGACAAGTATTCCTTTAAACTCTATGCAAATTGGAAGGGAAAAAGTACATGTATTAAGTTCTCTCTATAGTGAAACCTGAGAAATTAGGTATCTATTACATGTAACTGAGGAACTAGTGTTCTTTGTTAGAGATAAAAACAACAGATGAAGGAGCAATACCTGAATGCAACTCCTCTACACACTTTTTGGCTCTTAATTGAAATTATTGGTTACCTCTAATTGGTATAAACCTATGAAGGATATCAAGTAACTGAAAACTTAAAAAGCAGCACAGACACATTAAAAAAACACGAAGAAATAAAGACAGTATTGATTTTAATAAGGCTAATTTAAATGAATTAGAAACATGTATTGTTAAGAATTTCTCTATTTAGTTTGTGTTATGATAAAGTCATATTGTTCATTTAATATTTTTCCCCAATGTTCATAAAAAGAAAAATGTTCCTGTTAAGGTACAGTTGTTTTGTTCTTCTCTGTTCTCCAGAGAAGAGGCAGCAGTATCCCCAATTATCTGTTAGAGGTATTAGATGAGCTTTTGTCACATAGCAATAGAAGCTACCTCTCAGGACACTAGGCAAAACCATACCTGTGTTTTTTTATGCCATTTGATAGAGTCTCTCGATTTTTATTTGCTTTTTCTTCAGACATGTTAGTTGTTATAGTGTCACTAGAGTCCTCGCTGCTTTCCAATGAGAAGCTAGTCACGGTTTCAAATCCAGTAAACGATTTTTCAGATTCTGAATCTACAAGATAGGCAAATGTGAATTTATTAAGCTTCAGGGTTAAGTCTTTCACAAACTAATTAACAGAATCGTCTTACACAGCAATGGTTGTTGCAGTCCTTACATTGTATGTTGTAGATAACAACCACTATGTAGGACAGAAAGACTGGCAGAACACAACCACGAACAACTAGCAGTCAGAAGACATGATGAAAATTCTTTAATTTCACAACATATAGACAGATTTAACCATAGTTTCAATTGGGAAAATGTGACCATCGTAGACCAAGCCAAGTTCAAAAACACCAGGGAATTTCTAGAAGCCTGGCACTCTGACAAATCAGCCATTAACAACATCTGTAGATTATGAAAAAGAGCCTTTCACCCAGCCCAAAAAGGAACAAAAAGACCCAAGCATCTCTCCACCAGCAATCAACACCCAGATTAGCATCGATTAATTCCAAGGTTAAGATCAGTCCAACAATCAAGTAAATAATAACTCAATCAAGAAACTGCCAAAGAAACCAACAGCAAACAGCCCAATCAAAGAATCTCTAAGATGACCCCCACTAAAACTGACAGGCAAGCCACTAGAACAGGGGTGTCAAACTGCCAGCCCACGGGCCAGACGCATCATCCAGAAGCCGCATCCACCTCATTGCCGGCAATGGCAAAACCATCCCGATATGTTGCGCGATGTCACGTCAAGTCGCGAGTTTGACATGTCTGCACTAGAATATAAACTGACAGCAAACAGCACTCCTTACAGCACTGATTATATTACCTAGTTTGGGTAATGAAATGTCTGTAAGAAAACAAGCTCAGAGAGCACCTCAACTACACTTATCAAACCAAGTATAAACTTTATGCTATATATTTATTTAATTAAATATAGTTAGTGAAACTATTCTTCACTCATCTATTTAACAATGCCCCCCCCCCTTTTGTTACATTAAAAAAACACAACTTAAAAACAGCTGTCTGGAAATCTCTGTGGGAATATATCAAGATTTTCCAGGTTTCATAGTGGCCTAAAAAATTTCATATTGCCATGTCTTTGTTCTGAGGTGTGAATTACTGGCAAAGTAATATATTACACACACCTTAACAAACTCTTAGCATGTTAAAATCTAAAAAACCCTTCTTTCAAATCTAACCAAAAAATCAGATTCTTTCATTCAAAAATTCATGAAGGTGCACATAATCAGTGTTTTCATTCCTCACCTTATTCCCTTTTTTCCACAGAACAAAATGGTGCCTAAATGGACATCCTAAATAGCCACCAAAATGATAATAAGCAAAGAATAAGCCAAAAGAGGCAAGATATTTGGATTTTTCGCAACACAGAAAGTAACAGCAAGAGTAACATTTGAATCTGATAAATAATTCTATGAGGGTTACACAGATAAATTGTAGTAATGTATGAGATTTAGTAATCTAATCTAATAACAATATGCAACATGTTATAACCTGTTTTATAAATTCATCCCCATTTCTTAATTTGGTGCCTGAGCCGGTACTTACCATACTTAGCTTTTGAATCTCTCATAAATTTCTTTTTCATTAAGCTCTTAATTTGCATTCAACAAATTGAAGAGGAATACAGACTATATATTGAGGTGTGTGTATCCATTATTAATATCTATATATGTCTACCAATCATAAATACATTGGTGCAATACATTTTGACATACTTACCTGATAAAGCATCATAGAACTGTTCCTCACTAAGGATGCTCAGGGGGGGTGACCCTTTGACTAGCGATTGCTCTAATTCATGGTGTTCAGTGGCTAGTGTTTCTAGAGCTTCAGATAAGATCTTATTTTTCTCTTGCTCATGCTCCAGTTTCAGATTCCTTACCTATAAGTAGAAACACATATGAATAAAATTTAATCGCTGCCAAGAATGGGAGACTAAAAGTTATTTCAAGAATAGGCTTCAGTTTACAACCAAACCATGTCAACCATCTTTAAAAAGCAAATTAAAAGCTAAAAAGCTATATCATTCAGTTGCTTTATGATTTTGTCACACTGCACTATTTCAGAACATTACAAAATAGAAATGTTTAAGAAAAAGACTTGACTAGGTGAAAACTGACAACTAAAGTTAAAGCAATATGAAAAGTAATACATATTTGCAGTTTAATTATACATTTATTAACAGCTCTATGTAATGCACGGAACTACCATAATGAATTTCGGCATCCCTCTGCCCAAGCATTTATCTCATGCTTTCATAAAGCAGACATTTTGCACATTACCAATTTGTAAAAAAAAGCACACCCACACTATTCTTCTAGTTTACAAACACAATTGTAAGCAATTGTTATTGGCCTTGAGTAACTCAATTCTCCCCTTCATGGATTACTGCCTTGTCGTGGCGAAGGGGCTTGCGTAATTCAATAAAGCTATGAGCTATGCCGTGCAGGGCCACCCAAGACGGACAGGTCATAGCAGAGAGTTTCCACTGGAGAAGGAAATGGCAACCCACTCCAGTATCTTTGCCATGAAAACCCTATGGACAGTAACAAAAGGCAAAACGATATGACGCTGGAAGATGAGCCCCTCAGGTCGGAAGGTGTCCAATATGCTACTGGGGAAGAGCAGAGGGCTAGTACTAGTAGTGCCAGAAGGAATGAAGCGACTGGGCCAAAGCCGAAAGGACGCTCAGCTGTGGATGTATCTGGTGGTGAAAGGAAAATCCAATGCTGTAAAGATTTTTTCTCCATAGGAACCTGGAATGTAAGATCCATGAATCAAGGCAAGCTGGATGTGCTCAAACAAGAGATGACAAGACTGAACATTGACATCTTAGGAATCAGTGAACTAAAATGGACAGGAATGGGTGAATTTAATTCAGATGACCATCAGGTACTACTGCGGGCAAGAATCCCTCAGAAGAAATGGAATAGCCTTCATAGTCAATAAAAGAGTAGGAAAAGCAATACTGGGATACAATCCCCAAAATGACAGAATGATCTCAGTTCGAATCCAAGGCAAACCATTCAATATCACAGTAGTCCAAGCCTATGCCCCAACCACTGGTGCTGAAGAGGGTGAAATTGACCGGTTCTATGAAGCCCTACAGCACCTTATAGAACTAACACCAAAAAATGATGTCCTTATCATCATGGGGGATTGGAATGCTAAAGTAGGAAGCCAAAAGATAACTGGAATAACAGGCAAGTTTGGCCTTGGAGTACAAAATGAAGCAGGGCACAGGCTGATAGAATTTTGTCAAGAGAATACGATGGTCATAGCAAGCACTCTTTTCCAACAACCCAAGAGATGGCTCTACACATGGACATCACCAGACGGTCAACAAAGAAATCAGATTGACTATGTGCTCTGCAGCCAAAGATGGAGAAGCTCTATACAGTCAGTAAAAACAAGACCAGGAGCTGACTGAACTGAAGAAAGTAGGGGAAAGCACTAGGCCACTCAGGTATGAATTAAATCATATCCCTGTTGAATATACAGTAGAGGCGACAAATAGATTTAAGGAATTAGATCTGATAGACAGAGTGCCTGAAGAACTATGGACAGAGGTTCGCAACATTGTACAACAGGTAGCAACTAAAACCATCCCAAAGAAAAAGAAATGCAAGAAAGCAAAATGGCTGTCTGAGGAAGCTTTGCAAATAGCTTAGGAAAGGAGGGAAGCGAAAGGCAAGGGAGAAAAAGAAAGATACGCCCAATTGAATGCAGAATTCCAGAGAATAGCTAGAAGAGATAAGAATGCCTTCTTAAATGAACAGTGCAAAGAAATAGAAGAAAACAATAGAATAGGAGGACCAGAGATCTCTTCCAAGAAAATTGGAAAGATGAAGGGAACGTTTCATGTAAAAATGGGCATGATAAAGGACCGAAATGGCAGGGACCTAACAGAGGCTGAAGAGATTAAGAAGAGGTGGCAAAATTACACAGAAGAACTATACAAGAATTAGCTTAACGTCCCTGATAACCACAATGAGGTGATCACTGACCTCGAGCCAGACATCCTAGAATGTGAAGTGAAGTGGGCCTTAGAAAAACTGAGCAACAACAAAGCTAGTGGAGGTGACAGTATTCCAACTGAGCTATTTAAAATCTTAAAAGACGATGCAGTAAAAGTGCTACACTCAATTTGCCAGCAAATTTGGAAAACTCTACAGTGGCCACAGGATTGGAAAAGATCAGTTTACATTCCAATTCCAAAGAAATGCAGTGCCAAAGAATGTTCAAACTATCGCACCATTGCACTCATTTCACACGCTAGTAAAGTTATGCTTAAAATCCTACAAGCTAGACTCCAGCAGTATGTGGATCAACAACTACCAGAAGTACAGGAAGGATTTCGAAGAGGCAGAGGAAATAGAGATCAAATTGCCAACATATGCTGGATCATGGAGAAAGCTAGGGAGTTCCAGAAAAACATCTACTTCTGTTTCACTGACTATGCTAAAGCCTTTGATTGTGTGGATCATAACAAACTGTGGCAAGTTCTTAAAGAGATGGGCGTACCAGACCATCTTATTTGTCTCTTGAGAAACCTATATGTGGGTCAAGAAGCAACAGTGAGAACTGGACACGGAACCACTGATTGGTTCAAAATTGGGAAAGGAGTCCGGCAAGGCTGTATACTGTCGCCCTGCCTATTTAACATATATGCAGAGCACATCATGAGAAAGGCAGGGCTAGATGAATCAAAAGTTGGAATTAAGATTGCCGGGAGAAATATCAACAACCTAAGATATGCAGATGATACCACTCTAATGGCAGAAAGTGAAGAAGAACTAAAGAGCCTCTTGTTGCGGGTGAAGAAGGAGATCCGGCCCTCTCAATTCCTGGCAAATAGATGGGGAAGAAAGGGAGGTAGTGACAGATTTTATTTTCCTGGGCTCCAAGATCACTGCAGATGGGGACTGTAGCCAAGAAATTAAAAGACGCTTGCTTCTGGGGAGGAAAGCCATGGCAAATCTAGACAGCACACTAAAAAGCAGAGACATCACCCTGTCAACAAAAGTGCGTATAGTCAAGGCTATGGGGTCTTCCCAGTTGCAATGTATGGCAGTGAAAGCTGGACCATAAGAAAGGCTGAGTGCCAAAGAATTGAGACCTTTGAACTATGGTGCTGGAGAAGACTGTTGCGAGTCCCTTGGACTGCAAGGTGATCAAACCGGTCAGTCCTAGAGATCAACCCTGACTGCTCTTTAGAAGGCCAGGTCCTGAAGTTGAAACTCAAATACTTTGGCCACCTAATGAGAAGGAAGGGCTCACTGGAGAAGAGGCTAATGCTGGGAAAGGTTGAGGGCAAGAGAAGAATGGGACGACAAAGAATGAGGTGGCTGGATGGAGTCACTGAAGCAGTAAGCGTGAGCTTAAATGGACTCCAGAAGATGGTAGAGGACAGGAAGGCCTGGAGGAACATTGTCCATGGGGTTGCGATGGGTCGGACATGACTTCGCAGCTAAAAACAACAACAACAAACACAATTCTAAATAATCTTTTCATCACTCTGAGCTTGGGTAACAATTTTACTTGAAGATCAATTTCATAGACTAGGGCACTCGGCCAACCTACTGAATAGGCCTAACTTAGAATATACTACCCACAGGAAAATTTCCTGTCATTTAATTTGGATACTAAGAATATGGCTGCTTTCATATTCATAGCAAAGTCATTTTCTATCTAAACCAGGGGTGTCAAACTCAATTTCATTGAGGGCCGCATCAGCATTGCGGTTGCCCTCAGGGGGCCGGGTGGGTATGGCCAGGGTGGGCGTGGCCTACTGGGTGGGCATGGCTAGAGTGCGTATGGCCTACTGGATGGGCATGGCCAGCTCTACATCGTTCGCATCAAGGGTACCTATGGGGGCCTGGGCAGGAGTGGGACAGATCTGAGGGTCTCTGGCAGAAGGAGGGTCTCTGGGCCAGGGCCAAGGCAGTGGGGGCCGTTCCCTCACTGTTTCCAGGATGGCTTTGCGGGCTGCATGAAACCACTTTGTGGGCCAGATCCGGCCCCCGGGCCTTGTGTTTGACATGTCTGATCTAAACCATAACATCAAATAAATGATATTATCACTGAACATACTATATTTGAAAAAAAAATCAATTTGTTTTGAATTCAGTTATCTAGTTTTTACTGACTTGAACCATATTATGCTAATATTGTAAATAAGCCTTATAACCTGGCAGTTAATTTCCATGCTATATTCAAAATATTGGTACTTATTTTTAAAACTGTCAAAAGGTAGCCTAACATATCATAGATATTTTAGGAGCTTCCGCTATGTGTGTCCTGTAGGGAAACCCTATTTTCAAATTCTTTTATACGCAACCCTAAAATAGCATTTTCCAAATGTTGGATCTTTTCTATAATAGTACCTTCTACGTTTGGAATTCCACAAGATCCACCTCTGACAGGCTTTGACAGTTTGGATTTATGCTGTTTCTACACATTTTAACAACACAAGTTTATTCATGATAAAATTTAAACATGCTTTAAAGCACGGGTGTCAAACTCCCTGCATCATGTGAAGTGTTGCAACCTGCAACTTTTTTTTCATTGCTGGAGCTGGAGTGGGCGTGGTCTCCATATGATGCAACCGGCCCATGGGCCGGCAATTTGACACCCCTGCTTTAAAGCCTGGCTTGCTTAAGAAGCAAAAGCCCTTGCCTTTGTTTATATAAATTAGCCTCATGTAGTTAACTATACAAAACATTTTTTATAACATTGTACCAAGCTATTCATTAAAAACTCAGGAAAATCTAGGGAGAACCTAGTTTGATGCCTACATTTTAACAACTAGAAAATAATTATTTTAAAATTAAAATGCCTTCACAGAAAAGACCTTTTCTATGTAGCCATTCATATTATGTAAACCATGATGAGAGACTGGAAGAATGAAAAGGAATTGAAACTCAACTGATGCTGATGAAGGAATTCAGAGTTGGAAAGACTCTCTTGAGTAAGACTGTGAGAAGCTGGCTTATAGGTCTTGGATAGTACTAGTTACAGATTTTTAGTTTTTCTGTTCAAAGGCTATTATATAAGATGGCAAAAGTCAACAGCTCTGAGCTCATAGCAACGATTCAACTAGCACTTCATAACAACTTCATTCATTCTCCAAACTACGATTTGCAGAATAGTGAATGAACACTGTGTTTGCATACACCTTTATTTTGTCCTCTTCCATATTCCCAGTGTACTTCATTTTCTAAATCAACCTATAATTCACCATCAGATCTAAACCAATAAACTACATTTTGAGTTCTAACTTCAAATCAGGCTTGTAAACAAGGTCTGAACCTAGTTTCTATTCAGAAAGAATAGAAAACTGCAGCTCGATTAAATTAAAAATTAAGCTTTGAATGTGTGAAGACAACACATAATCCTCTTTATAACCCTTTTGATATAGCTACTGGAGTAACAGTTTTGTTTCCTACTTATGGTACTATTCTAATAATTTCCAACTGCTGCCACTGTCAACCTATTCTATAAAGCACTGAGCAGAAATAAGTCTATTTTCTGGCCAACAGTATGATGTTCTAAATATAGCAAGCATCCACCTAGTTTTCTCCATATGATCATATACCTGAATATATGATTCACTAAGGAGAAAACATGATATCCTTTAGTCACTGCTGCAGAAAAAAACTGATAACTAAGGTAAAGCAAGTTCAAATTCAAACTCACACTCTTGATTTTTTTAAAAAAGAATGGTTCTAATTTCTGCATAAAATAGTTACTAACTGTAGCAATTGTCCCTCCATTTCACTAAAGAGTGCAAGTAATATTAATTATACAATTACCAGCAAGAATAACAAACCAGACATTATGAATCCTGAATAAATTCTAGTACATTAGTGGTCAATCTGTTGGTGTGGATCTCCCATAGTGGCCATGTTAAGGTTTCTGGCATAAGTTCAAAAACTTCCATAAGATCCTAAATTGGCCATATCTGCTCTAGTAAATATTTTATTTCGTATTAGAGGAATCCTGACAAATAAGAACTTACAGTACTAATTATCCAATAAATTTCTCACAAATAACCTATAGTACTAAATATCCAATAAAATTCTGACAAATAGGAGCCTACAGTACTAAATATTAGACACAATAGCTAAATAAAAAATATGAGATTTTTTTCTTTAGATATTGTATTAGATATTTAGAACTGTAGGTTACAAGAACATGTAACATTTTACTGTATATATGTCTTGCAAATGAATACCTTTTCATTTTTGTGTGGCTAAATGAAGGATTTCAAGTAGAAGTACTAAAAAGGGCAGTCTGACCATGGGAAAGCGGCTTATTGAAATAAACAAAGCTGGAACAAGTGCCCTGTAATTTGATAATAAAGTTTTGTATATCCACCCTGGGTGTGAAATATAAGATTAAAACAAAGCAATTTTCAAACAAACATGTCAGGTAATCCCAGAATTATCATTTTCTATTAGACGATTATGGCATCTGAAATAGGCTCAAGACAAGCACAAGTTAAAATATTCCAAAGCAGATTTTTAAACATCCACATTTTCCAGATTATGACTTTCAATCTCATTCTGGAGACTAAATTAACAAAGATTCATTAGTAAAGTTAATACAAAGTCCAGTGAATACAGCTGGATTTCTGGGCAGATTACCATGTGAGTAGCAAAATTATTAGAGACCAGCAAGGTGTTATTCCTCTTTTCAGCCAACAACTGAAATAGAATAAAATTAATTCAGCTGTATACTCATAAACCTGTAATATTAACCACTGCTGCACCATTAGCTGATTTTTATTTCTAGGAAAAGTTTAAACAATGCAACAAATATATGATCAAACCTATATTTATGTATCAGTATTATGATAAAACAAAACTTGTATGCAACTCATTCTACATGTTGCTAATGAAATACAAATTGGACAAAAATGAAATGAAAAAAATAAAACGTGAGGTTATTCCTAGATACCTATATCCTTATGCCAGTATATCTTTTACAATCCTTGCTAAGTGTTGACAAAGATCCTTAAAGCATACAACAGTTAGAATTTATGCTAGGTAATACAATAAATACAATAACCCTACATAATAAATCAGGATATTAAACATGGCTGAGATGCCTTCATTTGGTTTTATAGCTCAAATGTTTTTTCTGAGGTTTCTGAGAATTTCCTTTTTAAACCCTTAGTGCTTTTATGGGACCTTTTAACATATTCTAAACAATTATCCTAGAAGACAGGATTCTAAAAAGATTAATATATTAATTCTTTAAAAAGTTTAGAATGAGTGACACAAGAATATTGTATTTACATATTAGTACACTGAAACACCTATACCACATGGTCAGTTCTGCTTAGATTTCTATTCCATCTTAATTTTCTTAAATTTCAAGATTGTGTGCACGTTTTCCCTATTTTTCCCTACAACTTAACTCTGTGAAGTTTTATTTATTTATTTATTTTTATTTTAATTCCATTTATATCCCGCCCTTCTCCGAAGACTCAGGGCGGCTTACAAGCTTAGCAGTAGCCTTCATTCTATGTATATGCCTGCTTATTAGGGCTTTCACACACCCCCAAGCGGCATTATTACAAAGTCAGCTTAATTGCCCCCAACAATCTGGGTCCTCATTTTACCTACCTCGGAAGGATGGAAGGCTGAGTCAACCTTGAGCCTGGTGGGATGCGAACCTGCACTAATTGCAGGCAGCTGGTGTTACTTAAGGAGGCATTAGCCCACTGCTCCACCAAGGCTCTGTGTTGGACTGAAAGCATGATCTCTTGGTTTCTACTACAAAATAAAACAAAATGGCCTTTGTTTCCTACAATTTGAAAACAGACTTTGGAATGCAAAGCATAAAAAAATCTGTAAAGGAAGTAACGAGAATTAATATAATATTGGATCATTTTCTGGTAAGCACTAAATTATGTTCAGAGGCACAGCATTTATGGTGAGTGCAATCTGAAAGGGATATATGCACATACTGTGAGAGTTTGTTGCCAGCTGTGGCTCCCCATCATATGTGCATAATCCAGTGTATAATCAATCTATCTGGGAAAACTTCTCAAATGTCCCGTCCTCCCCAAATGGTGAAAGAGAAGCATGTCTTCACCAGGCTGTGGCTATTGAGAAAAAGGTGAGTAGAGGTTTACATGCTTAGCCTTTTCTTACTACAGTAGAAAACCTGAACTGCACCTCCTCGGATAATCATCCAGGTATCCCCTCTTATCCTTCCATCCAGAACCACACACCTGTACAGCAGTCCTGCATCTTTTCTCAAAAGACCATTCTTCCCATTCAGATGTCTTAACATCTGAAGTGTACCCCACTTGGGTTGCAAAAATCTACATAACCATCAATTGGAAATAAATATTTAACATGTTCCTCTGCTGGTCATCTGGATATCTGCAGCTTGGATATAGTAGCCCACTACGAGGTTTATTGAAGGAATGGAACAAGTTGTGATCCCTATGTGACTGCCTTCCATTTCTCTTGCATATTTACACCGCTTCACATAATGTAAAGAAAGACATGCTACCATTAGCAGTGTAACAATGAGTATATTTATGTAAGATATTCTTTGTCAAAGAAATGGCTTTAAGACATCAGATTTACAAGAAACATACAATGAACATATTACCCAATTTTTTTTTAGTGGCAAGAATACACTAACAGAACTGTGGAGATTGAATATTTCCCCCCCAAATAGGCTCTTGCCTTTTGTCCAATTAGTATCTTCCAAATAAATCTATTTCCAAGAACTGTTATAACAATGACAGCAGGAAGTTAAAGATGAAAAGTCAACGCAGCAAGTGAAAAGAAACGCTAAAGCAAAATTTTGTGGATAAGTGATTATAGAAAACTAAAGTAGAGTAAATTAAGCAGTAGCTTTTTAACAAGTAAAGTTGTCAGTACTTGTCATCCTTTGTTTCAATTTTCCAATCTGAGAAAAATGTTATTTCTATGGAAAACCCTAGTAAAACAAATTATAAAGATTAAGATTACAATTCTAAACACATTTACTTCTCAAAGACCCCAAAATTACAGAAAAATGCTTTTGAAAGTAGATGGGCTTGTTACTTGGTTTTCCCGCTATAATTAGAATGAAGTGAAACTGTCAGATTTCCAGCTTTCACTTCGGTACCCCTTCCAGACTTTTTTTTTTTAAAAAAACCCGTGATAAAACTCAATTTCTGGGGCGATTGCATCTATATACAATTTTATACATGTACAGCTTTCAAAAACTAATTAGTATAGTTCAACTCTACAGCCCCAATACACCTGACAGCCTATTTATCACTATCAATATATTCTTATAGTAATATGACCAAATGATCAGTGCCAATATTGAGTTTGTCTTGAAAATATCATTCAGTTCTACTTCAAAAGGAGATGAAGAACATGATCTTATGTTAACCAACACCGCATATCATGAAGCAGCCAGAGCACTCGAAGTATCTCTTTGTTACAATTCTGAAGCTTTCTTTGCAGCCAATTACTTGATTTTACAGCACATTTTGACTGTAAACCAGGTGTTAAGACTATATACAATTTATGAAAACTGAGTCAGTTTTTTTTAAAAAAAAAGATTATCACTCCAATGAGAAGAGGAATTCCAATGTCAAAGAAAATCCAGGAAGGCAGCTACCGTATTAACTTTCAAGCAGTTATATGAAACCAAAACCAGTAAATTAGCCCCTCAGTTTTAACACGACCTTCAAGGACAGGAAAAGACGACCAGAACTTTTCCAAATAAACACGGAAGGCCTCCGAATGAGGTTAGTCCCCAAGTCTATCGCTTCGTTTTCCCCCCTCCCTGTCCTACCGCAAAGTATCAGAGAGACTCGCACCCGACGCCAAGGCGGACTTACCGTCCTTCCCCAGCACGCAAATAACCGCGTCACAACACCCACCCGGCCAGTATCCGCTCCTCCGACTCCGTCAGGACATTGCTGGCATTGTGGGCAGCCCGAGGGGTCTCTTTTTGCTCCCCGCCCCCGTCGCTTTCTCCCTTCGCTTCTCCTCTCCAGCCGACCCTGCCGCTGCTCCCGGGACCGGCACCTCTGCAGGGTGTATCGCGAGAGCAAAACCAGGCCGGTCCCCCCGAGTCCAGTACGGATTCGCTGCTCTCCGGCGGCAGAAGACGGGGGTGGGGGGGTGGTAGAAGGCTGAAGTAGGGTTCAGACGCGCGGTTTTGCCCTTAAGCGAGGAAGGACGGGTGTTGTTACAATTCTGAAGCTTTCAGAATCCTGGCGCCATTCCAGCTTAATTAGGATGCCTGCCGTTGTACCACGCAGCCGGTAAAGCCCGGAGCCGGCCCCGGCACTCAACTGCCGCTTGGGCGATGCCAGGCGGTCCCTGCTCCTTCGAGAGTTGTTGGCACGCGCGGGCAGAGCTCGACGCTCTTAAGAACTTTTAACTCCCCAAGGACAATAAACAACGGCCGGATGCATCGAAGAAATTGGATGCCTTAAGCCTCGTCACTCAGTTAACCCAGTTCGGACAGAAATATTTCTGCCGGGTCCTAAAGGATATAATATACAGACGTAGCAAACCGCATGGAAGCACCTGCCTTCTGAAGAAGAATTGCCCGTGTCTCCCTTAAAGGGACCCAAAGACATTCGTTTAGGAGCACCAGAGTTCTTCTCCCAACTAACTGATTTGCAGCGGACAGCAAGCCGACTGGAACAACTTGTTTCTGAATATGGTTTATTTTAAGGTTATTTTAAGAGTTGGCCACATCAGCACCATATTGTGGGACTTCGCAGCTAACAACAACAACAACAACAAGCATAAGCACAACACAGATATATGTTTTTCAAGCAGTACCATAGATTCATTGGGTCTGGTATGTATGTAATCCAATGAATCTACCTGGGAATGATATATATATATATATATATATATATATATATATATATATATATATATATATATATATATATATATATATATATATGTGTGTGTGTGTGTGTGTGTGTGTGTGTGTGTGTGTGTGTCTGTCTGTCTTGGCGTATTCGGGTCTTTTCCCGTATAGGATTGAGGGTGTCTTGGCGACGTTTTGACGAGGTCCCACTCGTGCAAAACCGAAGACAGCAGCCTGAAGATGACGAGTGGGACCTCGTCAAAACGTTGCCAAGACACCCTCAATCCTATACGGGAAAAGACCCGAATACGCCAAGACCTACATACCTATACCCATGAAAATCTATGAAAACATACACACACACACACACACACACACACACACACATATACTGCTCAAAAAAATAAAGGGAACACTTAAACAACACAATGTACTGTATTTAATAGTAGGATGTCTTATCTTGTGTTCCCTTTATTTTTTTGAGCAGTATATATACATATATATACAAAGACACACACACATACATATACATATATATATACACACACACATCTTAAAAAGTGAAAAACTACAACAGCATAAAGTATGACAATATGGTAAACAATTACAATTTTATGTATAATTATCTAATGCAAACATTTTAGAAGAATGTGCATACATATATGGGAGATTTTATATACACACATATATGTATAAAACACACACACACACACACATATAGACACATGTACACTGTATATATAAATGCACAGCAACCTCTTCACACCTACTATGATGGATGCCCTGTGATCATCTGATCATCATTTGCAAACTTCTCTGCCAGCTGCTCCAGAAAGTCAAAATGATTGTGCACAGAAAGGTGCTCCTGTGCTGGGGTAGAAAAATGAAGCAAAGATCTTGAAAAGCCAAGCTTCATTTCTCTAGTCCACTGAAGGAATTCCCTTGTATGCCTGTGGAGTGTGGGGCTGGTGGAAAGAACTCCAGTGCTGAGCTGGTGAAATGGAAGCAGGAATCCTGAAGTTCTGAACTTCATTGTTCCAGCCCAGTTTCTCTTCCCCACAGGGAGGAAAGAGGAAATCCTGCACCAGGCTGGAAAAAGGAAGCAGAGATTGTGAAGATCCAAGCTTCATTCCTTCATCCTAGTGGAGGAATTCACTTCTATGCATGGAGAGGAGAAAAACTCCTGCACTGAGTTGGAGAAATGAAATGGGGATGCATCCCACCACAGGAGTCCTCTTCTGAGCATGGAGGGAAACTGCTTGTCCTCCTTTGGCTGGCAGATGTTTCACTCTGTCCTCTTAACTATTGTAATTGGGAGATCTGGGCTCTGTCCACTTAAAGATGGCTTTATTCAAACCCAACATTCCAGTCCTAATTGTAGTCACAAGTGGACAACTACCTGTAATTCTTTTTTCCATTCATCATTTAGCTTTTGCATATTAAATTGATTTATCAATAACAAATATCTCTGAAAATGATTAGTAGATTTTTTTCAGTTTTAAAAGATTTAACTAGTTGTTCTAGTATCTTGCCTATCAGAAGCTCAAAATACTGCTGGTCCAGACAGTGTTGTTAATAAGTGTCTGCAATTGATAGTGAATACACACACATTTTGTATTGGGAATTGCATAGAATAATTGACATTCATTCCCAGGAAGATTCATTGAATTACATACCAGACCCAATGAATCTATGGTACTGCTTGAAAAACTAATTACTCTCGGATTTAAGAGTTGTTCAGCCAAACAACACTTAAGATTGCTTAGGAAAACAAGCACAATGAGACAAAAACTAGTTCTGCACACTATCCTAAATGTTTCAATAAATTCCATTACATTCAATGGGTTTACTCCATAGTACATTGTAATTGCTTACAAAACTCATTATTTTTGTTGTATGCTATTTTTTCTGTAGTATTTTTAAAATTCATTTTCTGAGATAAAATCTTATCTAGCATTCCCTTCCCCCCCCCTTTTTTTTAAAAAGGCACTAACATCAAGGCAAGGTCAACAGGAAGGGCTATGCTACAGAAAGACATCAAGGAAAAGTGCCCATGTATATCCAATATATACATTAATGGGTACGAATAGCAAGAGCTGGCTTAATTACACATTTTAAAATGGATCTTAACCACATCTATATTTAGCATATGCAATCCTATGAAACATTATACAGAAATATGAACATGAGAATCTGCCCAATTTTTTTCACCTTAATGGTAGCAGAAAACCAAAGGCACTACAATTTAACAGATGGACATTTTCCTATAGCAGCTGGAGCTAAAGACAGATACCTCTGATGTGATCAGGCTGACAGTGGCAAGGCTAATGCAAATCAAGGATCCAATATGCCACCAGGAATTCAAGATAAAAAATGACACCAGCAAATGGCTCAAGATAACAAGAATAGTGAGGCAGGACAGTGTACAAGAGTAGGAGAAACCTACATATGCACTACATTACCTTTACGCTATTGATCTTAAGTTTACTGTGGAGGCACAGCATAACTGACTTCAGTCATTTGTGAATCCACAAGAAAAACAAAGAGAAAGTAAACTGCATGCTGGGAGATATATCATCCCCACAGTCTTAAACAGCCGACTTTACAAAATGATAGCATAATTACTCCCCTTTGGTACAGAAATTAACTCCCAACTCCACTGACAGGAGGATACCTTACATTTTGTTCTCCATACATTCTACTTTCATTTTCATTTGCCTTCCTTCAGTAACTCTTCAGTACATATTTTCCCTCCTCTAACCATACAGCCTTGACATAATCTATATAAAGACTTCATTAGTACAGTCTTAACATTTATTTCCAACAGCAGATTCAAGCCTTAGAAGTATATGTATAATACCTAACTAAAAATATGCTTGCAACAGTTTGATGACACATGATTTACACTGTAGACTTATCATACATATTTATATAGTATGTACTGTGCCTGCTTATTGGAACAGCCTCTGCCTTAAGATTTAGTTGTTCCCAACCTTCTTGGCCTCTCAAAGGCTGCTAAACTTGTTTTTT
The DNA here is from genome assembly GCF_964194415.1 of Vipera berus. Taxonomy (NCBI): domain Eukaryota; kingdom Metazoa; phylum Chordata; class Lepidosauria; order Squamata; family Viperidae; genus Vipera; species Vipera berus. The sequence goes on from NC_138204.1 coordinate 169,765,801, forward strand.
TTTCTTAGGCATTAGGACCAGCAAGTTGGTTTTCTATTTTTTTTTCTTTTTGTACTGCATTATTTCAATAGGTTATGGAGGTTTTAATCCTGCTTTTGTATGGATTGTTTGCTACCCAGGGTAATGTATTTAAGATGGGCAACTACATATTGTTATTTATTTGCAATTATGCATAAATTATTCCGGCTTACCACACACAAATATTTCCCTAATTTGCTTTTAATAGGGTATACATTCATATTTTTCCTAATCCAGCTTTTATGGGCTCACAATGAATTCACTGTATAAACTGCATTGTCATGTACTCAGCAATGCAATTTGCAGTGAATGCAAGCTTTCTCATTTTCACATCCAAATTATTCACATAAAATGAAAGCTCAACATGCATCTATTACAGGATGATGAATTCAGTTATTACTTTAAAATCAAACCATATCCACTGAAACTAAGCTTATAAAAAAAAACCCCTTTATTTAAATCTGTGATTTATAGGACTACGTACATTTTTATCATTGTGTTTCAAAAAGTATATACTAGAGCAGACATGTCAAACTCGCGACGTCACGTGACGTCGTACAACGTATCGGGATGGTTTTGCCATTGCCAGCAATGGGGTGGGCGGGGCTTCCGGATGATGCATCCGGCCCGCGGGCTGGCAGTTTGACACCCTTGTACTAGAGCAAGAAAAGTTCAGAAAAATCAACCAAAAGTATCATTGAACTATTAATTTCCTATGAGGAACTGCAAGTATTTGGGACTATTTAGAAGAAGGAAAAAGCTCCTTCATTTGTAAGATAATGAATATAATAAGACATATTTAAAATTATGCATGGTGTGTGGGAAGTGGAGAAAGAAATTTATATAGCTCTAAGACTATAAATCACAATTTTCCAATGAAATCAAATGAAGTAAAATTGAAGACAAACAATAGAGGTATTATTTCACACAGCATACTTCAAACTGTAGAATCACTAGAAGAATATGCAAGGGGAACCATTAACTTATATAGCTTTTGTGGAGGATCATGAGCAGCGTAATTAATTTGCTCCAAAATGACCATAGAGCTCTGAAAGTTATCTCTTAACCCTTTACCTTCAATTTCTAACTGTGTACCCATCCAATTTTAATCAATTTTCTAGGAAGTCCTTTATCAATGAGTTATTATTATAAAATTGCTCTGCTATGTTTCCAAACATTTGGGAAAGTTTCCCAGTCTATGATCTTGAAGAATTTTTATTTAATGCTCCCCATACGTATTAGTCTACAGTCCCATTATCTAAATGGCTAATAATCAGTTCAAAACAGCAGGAGGGCGCTGTTTGGAAAAACTTAACTTATTGCAGTACAACATTATTTAAAAACACAACAATAAGAGTTACCAGAGTGCAGAGCTGGAATGAAAGAAAAAGAGGTTGTGTAAATAATGCTTCTATTCTTGGTTTATAGATAACTGTGAATGTTCTGACCCATAAAAAGTATGGCATACCCCTTCTTGCCTAGTGAAGAGTTTGATACAGTTACTTAGGGTTTCACAAGTTTCTCTTGCTGTTTTAGAGATTTCTTCAGCTCTCTTGAGAATCAAAGTAGGTAGTCCTAAAAAAGAAGCATAAAGGCATTACGTTTTCCAACTGTTGTTTGCACTTGTATTCTATATAAAATAGTACTTGACTATCCCATAGAAGCAGAAGGTAGCAATGTACTGTACTGTCCCACTCTGAGAGTTATACAGAATATACTTGAGAAAGGAGATGTTTTGAATAGATTAATTTTAGTCTGAATTAGGAGAAAATGTTTTATTAATAGGTAAAATCTGCAACTGTACAAAAACTGAGTTCACAAGTTGTCTTGTCTTGTGCTTTGCTTAACAAGGTTTATTGAATAAGCAGCAACTAATCAGGTGTATGCCACAAACACTAAGCCAGGCACCAAATTAAATCACATCATGGTTTAGCACACGGGTGTCAAACTTGCCACGTCATGTGATGTGTCGCAATGTATGGTGATTTTTTTTGCATTGCCAGAGCTGAGGTGGGTGCGGTGTCTGTATGATGCAACCAGCCTGCGGGCCGGCAGTTTGACACCCTGGTTTAGCGTAACGTAGCCCATGTCATACTAACCAAGTACTTGTGACACCTTATTTGAGTTTAGACTGATTTGTTTTGTTTATCCAGGAACAAATGTTTCTTTTGATTTATTCTTATTAATAAAAGTTCCTTTTTGAATAAAAATATGTCTTAATAAAAATATGTTTCAAGTAAGTCTACTGAAACATTAACTGATGCAATACAAGTATCAGTTCCAAACAGGGATTACTGAACATTTAAATCCATTTCAGCTCTGACTTGGGAATCAAGTTTTCCATTTATTTGTACAATATCTTGAATTTAGATTCTTTGGGCTGCAATCCATGTAACGAAAACACACTTTCCTGTTATTTATATCACCAAGATTCTCCCATACATTTTATTAAATAATAAATTTAATTTGGTATAGGTAAGATAGATGTGTTTCCTTGCTATTTAATTCCATTTAGTTGCACATTTTATAAATTATGAGATATAAAAAGCTGTAACTATCATTTTCATAAGATGTTCTATTCTATGAGCAATGCAAAATTCTTGAGCCTTTGACAAGTGGTCTTTTATAATATATTTGAAACTTACATTCTCAGCGGTCCTCTTCTTTCTACATTACATTGCATAATATTTTTAAGAATTTATTATTAAAATCTTCACAGTAAATTAAAATCTCATGGAGTAGCATGAGATTCAGTAATATTATTTCTTGAAACAAGTCTAGAACATTGTAGAATATTGAAGCAAATTTATCTATTCTGCCTTTTGTAAGTGGAAAGATTAGGATCCTCCTGGATAGTAGCAGTAACAAACTTTTTCACATTCATTATTTAGCCATGAACAAGCCATGTTGTGTTTAGCATTTGAAAAAGGCTTTCTGTAACCTGAAGGAACATTTATGAACAACTCCCTTCAGAAGCAGATCTTAGCTGCCTCTGTTGTGAGTCTTGCAAACACCACAAATACTTTAACAATTTGGGGGGGGATGATGAGTTTTCATGATATATAAAGCACCTCTATTGAAAGTACTGCACAGCCTTATGAAAATGAAAAATGAAAACAATTATGTACACCTGCACTTTCCTGTTAATAGTTAACAAATTATGATTGGCTGTATTGTGAACCAGCAATTCTGACTGGTTCTAAATCATGATTTTTCTCTGGTTTGTTATTTCTGAAACACGTAGTCCTAACTTATATGACATGGTCAACAAACTGTGAGAGGCTCACCGCTTGTTAGCTATAGTTAATTATAGGCATTTGAATTTGATCATGCTATTTGGGCTTTATTTTATAGCTCAGTATGACATGTCAATGTGATTATAAAATTATATGAAAAATGATACATATTATCTATATGATTATGAGACTAAATAAAAAGACAGTGATACAGAAACTTCTCAATTAACTGTTTACCAATGATTATAGCCTAATCAAGACATTTTGGAGGCCAGAACAGTAGTGACTTATGTTTATCAACAAAAAAGTTTCCCAACTGGATTTAAATATTTTTCAGATGAACATGTGTAGTTGCTTTTCGATTAAAAAAATTACCTTGGGGGTTATCAGATGGAGTAATCATAGATTGGAAACTGGATATTTCTTTATCTAGTCGTTGATGGCAAGACTGTGCAATCTGGAGAGGGAAGACAAAAAGGATTTAGCATATTACATAAAAGCTTCATATAAGCATAATAAATAATGAATGAGGTGGGAGGACAGTTCCAGAAGCAGAGGAAGCGACTCAAGATGGCATGCATTATAATAAATTTCTGCCAAACCAGGAAACACATTGAAGACTTTAAGTTTTAATTAATCAGTAAATAGCAATTAGGGATTATTCTTTTCCTTATGCTTCAATCCTGAATTGTATTCCAGTTTGAGTATTTTTTTATATTTGCTATAATCACCTTGAAGAATCAGAATATTTGATCACTGATTTCCAATAACCTTTTTAGACACTGTATTATCTGCCAACATCATCCAAAAGTTGATGGCATCTTGAAAACATTTAAATATGCTTTTGTGCGTAAATTTGTATATCTGAAAGTTTTCCTGCTGCAAATGTCTGCACTGAATGTATCTAAGTATTTATGTCTCCAGAAACACTAACATTGAACTGACATCATGCTGTAACTCTCATGCTAAGTGAGCTGGCTAATATAATGCCAAAATTAGGTTACAATTTCTTCTACTTTGGTCATTTTAGAGATACCTATCTTGGAACGGCATAATTCCAGATGACCACTAGATGGCAGGAAAGTGATACGGAAAACTGTTTTCAGGGAGTAAAAATTATACATGCTCTTAATTTCTGAATAAAATGTCATTACTCATGTAGCGTTAACCCCTCAGAGGCCACCAAAGCCCAGGCCCTCCCAGCCCTGCTCCCCTCTGTCGAGCTCTGCAGCTGCGCTCTCTAGGTCTTAGTAAAGTGTCTCTTCTAGCAGAAGCTCACACGAAGTGAGGAGGTGGCAGACTCTTGTCCTCAAAAGGGGCTATCAGGAACAAAGATTGCCAGCCCCTAGCCCCGATAGTCAATATGTGGTGGTGTTTAACAACTCCAGGCAGTCATAGCAGTCAATGATTTCCCAGTGGCTGTTTGGAAACCAGTGGGGTGGGGGTGGGGGGGGGGAAACCCAGCTCCAGGCAGCGATAGGAACACAAACAAAGGTAGTCAACCTTCTGCAGTAACAGCTTGTCCCTCAGGGCAACTCCTCACAATGTCTAAAACTTGCACAAGCAGCAATAGTCCAAATTCGGATGGCCGCTAGTCTCCAAAGCAGCAACCACCAGCCTCTCCTTCTCTTCTGTTGTTGCTTGTCAAACCCCTTCCCCCCTGTCCTTTATTATTAAAATCTGAATTTAGCAACCCCAGCAACTTTCTCTCTCCTCACTCTTTCCCTTGCCTCCGCTTGGGATATCCCCCCTGCAAAAGAAAGCAGTAAAATTCCACCTTCTCACTCTCTCTCTCTCTCCTCGTCCCCCCTCCTTTACATAAAGGGATCAACTTAAAACCTGCAACCCCTCTTCGACTTCATTTGCCCCTCTCCAACAAACAGCAACAACACCCTCACCTACCCCCTTTCTTTCCTCCTTTTTCTTTCCTCCCGCCTGATCCCCTGCCATGCCTGAGCTTCCCTCTCCCCAGCCAGGCTCCTGCAAAGCCCTTAAGCCAGCCAGCCCTGCTACATTCATAAAAAAACATGTCTACTACAGGTAGTCCTCAACTTACAACCGGTCACTTAGCAACACTTAAAGAATATGATAATGAACAATTTTATTAAGGTTCAAGATTTAAGCAGGAGGGATGAGCTCCCTCTTCTGGCTAGAAGTAGCAAAAACCAAACAAAGTAACCAATATAGGGTACCCGTCTTGTATTCCACTGAATGCCAGAATTGTTTATTACCTGCCTTTATTATTTTTACAATAAATTGCAGTATCCCCCCAATTATGTGGTTGTGATTCAGGACTTGACAACTAGCTCACAGTTAGAACAGTTGCAGTGTCCTGTGGACACTTGGCTGCCATTTGCAATCTTTCCTGCTGACTTCCAGCAAGCAAAGCCAATGGAGAAGCTGGCAGGAGGTTGCAAATGGCGATCAAGTGACATTGAGCTTAATGACCACATGTGATCTGCTTAGTGACCACAACTGGAATTGCAGGAACTGCTGTTGTAAATTGGAGTGGTCACATGATGTTGTGTTTTATGACCACACAGCTTTGTGGTGGAGGAGTTTCCAGTTCCAATTATTGATGTTAACTAAGGATTACTTGTATGTAGTTTAGCTTTTTAGCCATGTAAGACCAAGGGAAGAAATTCTAGAATCTGGCCCTGCCACTGAAAATGTCTTTCTGTAAAAGCCTGATGATGTGCTGATGGACAGTACAACCATATATTAAAGACCACAGTCTTAGAGCTGAAGCCAAGCCCTTTGAAGTCAGAGTATAATAGTGAAAAAATATGTCCAGAATTTTTCCCTGTATTCAACCTTCTCTTCAAAGCATTGGTGTATTAATCTAAAATGTCATTTTAGAGGTAACACTCAAAATATTATTGGCTTTGCCAAACTACAGCTTCTACATCCACATCTGAAAAATTTACTTAGGACTTGAAAACTCATACTATAAAGCTATTTTGCACATAACTGGGTTTACTGTTTTATCTATATGCAGGGCTTTTTTCCTCATAGAACGCTCAGAACGGAGTTCCGGCACCTTTTTTGAATGGAACCTTGTAGGGTAGGCAAGGCGGGTTGTATGACATTTGTGAGTTCTGGCACCTTTTTCTTTTACAAAAAAGCACTGTCTATATGCATTATGTTCTACTACTACTATGCTGATATTTCATATGGGAAGAAATCCAGAATTCTACACATATAATTCTATACATTGTCAGACTAGGCAAACCTGATGCTTGTCAAATATTTTGATCTATAGCTCCCAGAGTCTTTCACTAGGTTGCTTGAAATAAATAAAAAAGCTTCTTCTTTCTTACTTTTAGGGAGTCTTGTAATTCAGCAATAGATGTTGCATCAATTTCATCCTCATCATCACTTTGTTGTTCTTGAGTACAGTAGTGTGTGCTGTATGCTGAATGGTCTTCTATTGCGTGTATCCAATTCTGAAATAAAGTGGGACACAAAATATCAGTTTAGCTAGAACATACATGTGTGATATATGATACCTTTTATAGACTGAAGGACACAACTGATCTCTGAGTATGTTCCAAATGCCTCATTCCAAGATGTGGAGGGTCTCAGGACAAAGACTGATTTTGAATTAATTTTTTTGCTCAATGATAATTTTCCCTATATTTAATTTTTTTCCTTTTTTGCTCACTTAAAATTTTAGAGGCAACTTCTGCACAGTGCTGGGGGTTCCTGTGAAACTTAAATTCAGTTCAACTCTGGCCTAGAAGTTAAGCATCCATGATATTTACAAAACATAAACCATAATGGCTCTTGTCTATACGCATCTGCAGGCAACAAAGTATGAATGCAAAACATCAGATAGTTGCGACAAATGTATTGTGATAAATTTAAGTTACTGAAGATTGGTTCCCTTTTATGAAAGACGGGAAAAGTGCTAACATCATATGGACCAGCATATTTTATGCTATTTTTTATTGCAGGTTTTACTTGGTCAATTAAAAAATTCAACACACATTCAATGGAACTTTATTTTACAAGTTAACTAGAATTAGTTGAAGAGGCACTTACTTCTCTTGTCTCTTGACTCGCCTTTGGAACTTTAAAACTGTGAACTGTATTATCAAAGCACTTGATGGAGAAAAGGCAGCCATCTGCATTTTTTACCTTCAGTAAAAACCAGACAGCAGATATATAGACTGAATAGATGCATCCTATGCTTATTTGCAAAAGATGCAAAACAATTGCCTGGACAATTAATAAAGCATTATAGTTAAGCTTAGCTTTGTTTCAACATGCCTAGATTTTCTGTGTAGTTGCTCAAGTAAAGAAAATGATCAGCATTAAAAATAAAAATGAAATTTTATAAAAAAACAAACTGTAATTTCTATTTATCACCCACTTGACTGTGCATGCTAACCATTTCTCTTTGGAAAAATATGAAATAAAAATGGGTTAATACTTTAAACTTTTAAAAGACTCTTCTCTCCCGCACTAAAAAGTTACAACCAGTAATTCTAGTTCAACCCTTCCCTTCCGCCCACCAGACAGATTACAAATGCGAAATCCAGAACTCTACCCATGGACAGGATGCATTAAGTGAAACAACATGTATTTAGGGTTGTAAATCCAATTCAACAAAAGCTCACATATGTGGGTGTGTGCCTGCAGGAAAGGGAGGATTACAGAACAAAATATTAGAACTGAATATTCAGTATCCTGGGAATTTGAATGTTAAAAAATAAGCATAACTGCAAAGGTTATCTGTATCTGTAGTCAGGAAACAATATATACAATTTCTACTGGACAAAAGCAAATGCTTCAGTTGTTCCCTTTCCGTTATTTGCAAAAGCAAAATAGAAAAATTGGGCAATATGCCATTGGCATACTGTATTGGCATACTCTAATATACAAAAAAACCATGCATAACTAATTTGATTATACTGATTGCAATACTGGTGCTCCTGTCTCAACCTTCTGTCTCTGTATTGCAAGTTTTGATTTGATGAAGTATAAATAAATTCTGAAACGTACATTTTGTACATTTAAAACATTATGGCTGCTATAACATTGGGAATCATAATATTCATTACCAGATGATAATCCACCTGAAACAACACTTTATCTAAAAAGCTATACAGTCAATAAAAGTTATTCTCAAATTCATTCTACATTTTCTCGTAAAGTTTAAGTCGATCACAAATAGAAATAATAACAGTGTAAAACCAAACACCAGATATTATAATATGCTTGGAAGGTAGTTCTGGCTAAAAATTAAATTGCTCCGCATATATAATTTAACTATTTGAACCTGACCTAAATCGACAACACTAATCCATTTTATTCGCACATAAAAAATATTTCTAAGTTTGCTTACCGTGCAAATGGCTTGCGTTAAGTGCTTGCATCCTTGACGATAATTAGTGTTTCCAGCATCAGCCCTTCCAAAGGAGCAAAAGATAGGGAGATGGGAGGAAGTAAGTAGTTGATCACAATTTTCAGTATTCCATTTTTTGAGATGAAATTTTACACTTACTGTTTTTGATACCAGGAGAGGACGCCATGTTCTAGGACCACCCAATATGGCTTCCATCCAAAAAATCTTGAACTCTTCAAAAATAATTTTAAAAATCAACATAAAATTATCTATTTTTCATAGCTAGTAATGTTTGCAGTAGTCAAAGCCCATCACACAATTTAGTTATAAGAGACAATAAGAAGAGCAAGTAAGATCATACTAATGCAGGTATATTGCTACTTGATTTACATTTTCTCAAAGGATAGAAATTTTGCAACCACTTGCTTACTTGCAAAATTAATATCTAGTCAAACTAAGAAGGCAATATGGGCTTCTGGGATCTACAGGATTGAAACCGAGTAATCTAAATGGCAAGGTTTTTTTTTTCTTAAGGAATAAAGTCTTTGGTCTCAATTATGTAATGATAGGCAATGCTGTGGGAATAATGCTTATCCTACTTCAAATTTTATATACATTATTTTAACTCAGGAAAAGTTGTTTGCAATATAAAAGGCAATTTTCTCAGGCAACTTGCCTGGAGGGACTACCAATAATGAAAGGCAATGCTAGAGTTTAAACCCATATAAAATCTGTAACTCCCCTCTTAAAGAAAGACAAAACTAGGTTGGAATGATCTGCCCTTGAGCTATTTTTTGCTTTTCCAATCGCAGAGGAACATGTTAATCATTTGGAGTCTCTCAAGCTGCTACAATTAATGATTTGCCAGCCCATGTGCCCTTTCGGTCACGACAACGTTCGAATTTTCAAATATTTCAAGTATGTCTTCTTTTGGAAGTTTTTGGTAGCAAATGCTAATAGTTAATTCTACTGTCATTTAGCTCTTACAGACCCAAAGTTGATGATAAGACCCTGGCTTCTGGAACAGTAGCAAGTTCCAATTTTCATTCAATATAAAATTAAGAAGCAAAGTTTCAAACTATGTGTATTACATACAATTGCTTCAACTGGTGATGATGCATAAATAATTGTAGCAGCCTAGTTCAAACTTGCAGTAGTCAGCAGATTACTCAATTTAGTTGAGTCCCACTTAGTGGGCTGGGAGGAAGGAAATCCAGATTCAGGCAGAGATTCAAACACAAGCTCACTGGTGCCCAGGTTATTGATAAATATTCTCTATTTCTTTTGACATTAACATAGAAAACCCATTGACTCTGTCTCAGCTTAAAAAGAAAGGTATGATATTAAAGTTTTAGAATAAATCTTGGAATATTAAAACAACAGTGGAGGGAGAAAGCTAGGCACCTTCCAGAGTAGTCCTTCATATCGTTTCAGGATCTTGTTGGTCACCTATAAAAGAAGAAAGATGTCAAGATTCATGTTTATATGGAGTAATTGTAGTTTTAAGAGATGATCTGCGGTACCCACCTTTGCAATGCCCCCTCCAAGCACCTGTTTCATTTCTGCACCTTGGGCTAAAGCAAGAGGTGTCTGACCTGTTTAACAAAGTAGATTGATTTATCTTCACAGATCGGAATCAGAATCAATATGGCAACAACAGCACAGAAGCTGTTTTAACAGAAAACAGTTTTTTAATACAAACATAGGTTACTTGTAGGTGTCTGCAACAAGCCACAAGGATGTCAAAATGGCAGTGCATCATGTCACGGTCACACAAATGATGCAATTACATACTTGTGTCATGATGTCTGCTACAGGTACATAAGTTGTATCATTAGCATGATGATGTTGTGATACGTCATCACTGTCCCTCTTGCCCTTCTACAGATGGCTGCTCTTCTGCCTTGATGCAGAAGTCAAATGACATTTTATCTCAATCACCTCTTAAATATCTCCAAAGTATCACACAAACATACCACTGTACAATTTTAGTATCTGAAAGGTTTCAGATATCAGATAAAGTAAACAGCAAAATTTGTTTCAGCAAGATCAAAATGTATTTAATAGAATGTAAACAATTAAAAGCCAGTTTGGTGTAGTGGTCAAGGTTCCAGGTCAGAAACTGGGAGAGCGTGAATTCTAGTCCCACCTTAGGCTGAAAGCCAGCTGGGTGACCTTGAACTAGTCACTGTATTTCAGCCTTAGCAAGGAAAACAATGGCAAACCGCTTCTGAGAAATCTTGCCAAGAAAACTGCAGGGATTTATCCAGGCACTCTTGGAGAATCAGATACAATTGAATAGGAAAAAAAAACCCTACTTAGTCCACAGGCATTGAGGTGGGGGATAAATTGCACAAATAAAAACTGAGCACATGTGTGGAATCGAAACACAGGCCCCAAACCAATAATAAAGCTCAGTGTAGTATTTATTGAATAGTGGGACTCTTGCAGACACAAGGATGGACTCATATTTATGTATTTCAGAAAGGAGGAGAAAATGATAGTCATGCTCGACTTACAACAGTTCACTTAGTGCAGACATGTCAAACACAAGGCCCGGGGGCTGGATTCGGCCCGCAAAGTGGTTTCATGTGGCCCACGAAGCCATCCTGGAAACAGTGTGGGAACGACCCCCACTGCCTTGGCACTGGCCCAGAGACCCTCCTTCTGCCAGAGACCCTCAGATCTGTCCCACTCCTGCCCAGGCCCCCATAGGCACCCTTGATGCGAACGATGTAGAGCTGGCCTCGCCCACCCAGTAGGCCATATGCACTCTAGCCACACCCACCCAGTAGGCCACACCCACCCAGGCCACACCCACCCGCCCCCCTGAGGGCAACCGCAATGCTGATGCGGCCCTCAATGAAATTGAGTTTGACACCCCTGACTTAGTGACTGTTTGAAGTTACAACAACACTGAAAACAGTGATTTATGACCATTTTTCACATCTACGACTGTTGCAGCATCCCCATGGTCATGTGATCAAAATTTGGCCACTTAGCAATTGACTCATATTTATGACTGTTGTAATATCCTGGGGTCAAGTGATCCCTTTTAGAGACCTCCTGGCAAGCAAAGTCATGGGAAAGACAGATTCACTTAATAACTGTGGCAAGAAAGGTCATAAAGTGGGGCATAATTTACTTAACAAATGTCTTACTTAGCCACAGAAATTTTGGGCTCAATTGTAGTTGTAAGTTGAGAACTAGCTGTATAAGTAATACAATCATAATTAACAAACCTCAAATTACTTGCCCAACCTTCTACTGTTACTATCTTCAAGAAAGTATAGTTTTAATAAAAAATAATCAGTTACATTGCCACAGGAACTTTGATAAAATTTACTAAAATTCAGGCATTTTAAGATTGCCTTTTTAATGTTCCGTTTATGTTTTTGTTTTGCCAATACGTTTTTACTCGTCTAAGAATTTGTTTTCCTCAAACACGGTTTCATAAGTGTAACAGGATTCATAGGAATTTGTGTTCAGCAACATCTGCTAGTTATTTACCAAATTTAATTTCACACTGATTAACATAGTACAATACAAAGTTGCAGGTTTTTTTACAATGCAAAATATGTATAATTGGCTCAATTGTAAACAATATACTTTTATTTCTATTTGCTTTACTTTTAAATTATAGGGGACAGCCGAACTCATTAAATGAAGGCATGTTACGTACCATTTTTGTTCTTTATACTAGTATCTGCTCCACATTTTAGGAGCTTCAAAGCACAGTGCTTATGGGCACGATATGCTGCGCAATGCAGTGGCGTGTTTCCCATCTGATCAGTACAGTTGATGTCAGGAGGATTTGATCTGTTTAACTACAGAGAGTTATAAAAACATGATTTATTAAAGTGATACACTTTCAGAGTGCTCTGTTCAGACACCCTAGGGACAACCCACCAGGATTAGAAGCAAAAAATCTCAATTAGCCGTCTTGATTCATTCCACTAGGTTTCACCTCTCACTCTAGTTTTCATTAGGCATTTAGCATTATATTTCAAAGTAAGGTGATGATGGCATTGTGTATAGTATACCAGTGCAGCAAGTTTTCCAGTTTCTCCTTCTCGTGCAGCTTGGAGGAGGAGTTCCTCGAGCTTTCTTTCTTGAGTCCTTTCCACAGCTAAAAAAAAAAATTATCAATTGAAACAATATCAGAGTTTTGGACTGTGGGCTTTCAGAAAACAATAAACCACTTCAATAGTTATCACAGAAGTAGGCAGTTGGATTCTACTCTTAAAGTTTGTTTCCCTTGGGAATAGTAGCTGTAGGATCAGTACAATGGTGAACTACATGATTTGCATACATGAACTCTCAAACTCGTATCTCAGTATTTTCAACTGTACAAACAACTTATTAGCAGTGCTTGGGGAGCTCTGGACCAATTCTTATGTTGCACCTTGGGTTACGTGGATGCGTATCCTGAGCTGATGTTTTTAAGTGCTCAGTTGACCACCAAGGAAACAACCTTGTATGCAATATATGCAAATTACTGCCACCACAACCTGACAAAACCACATGCTTCTCTTCTTGGTATCAGTCACATCATATTGTGAAACTCAATAGCAGTTTCAAACTATTAATGTTAGTGACATATGAAATTCCAAACTACAAGGGAAAATGTAAAGGAAGGCAAAACTGAGCAATCCCCGTCAGTAGTTGCCTGCAGAGAAATCTTAACTATAGGCAGTAATATTGAGTAGGAAGAGAATTTGCATCAATTAGACACTGTATTATAGTTCTGAAATTATTTAATCGGTTACCTGTTTTCCCACATTAGAATGTGATCTTTATGTGAATACACAACAGCAGTGCCACTAGACATGGTGTGATCCTAAGTCACATTTATTTATGCACCCCCTCCTGCCAATACAAAATTTGTGATTTTTTTTAGAGAACCACACCCTCACAAGGGTTTAAGCTACACTAATGTATATAAACAGGAAGCAAACCACACATTCACACTGATGTTACCTAGTTGGGTAATGAAATGTCTCAAGCCAACAACCTGGCTCAAAGAGCACCAAGAACTTCACCATTTTAGAATGACTGGAAGAAAGACAGTGTTAGCATCTCCAAATTTGATGCCCAAGGTCACTGCTTATTCATTGTCAGCCTGAAGCTAGACCTACAGTTAATGTTTGCTTTTCCTTTGTGTACATTTATAACTCTTCAAACCTTCCCTGTGAAGTTAGAACTTCCTTTAGATTACAATACACTATCTACATGTAGTTCATATTTTCAATCTCCATATTTCTCCTGGGGACCTGCATGCTTTTGGCCAGCAGGAAATCTGATAATGCTGGATTTGTCAATTGATGGAAAAGCCTCCTATTAGATATGTAAAACTAACTTGTGTAACAAGCCGAACAACTTCAGTTTCCTTTACATCCATGGTGTCCATGGATTCACCTACATTAGGTAAAGGTAAAGGTTCCCCTGCACATGTGTGCTAGTCGTTTCCGACTCTAGGGGCCGGTGATCATCTCCGTTTCAAAGCCAAAGAGCCAGCGTTTGTTCAAGGACGTCTCCGTGGTCATGTGGCCGGCATGACTAGATGTCAAAGGCGCATGGAACGGTTACCTTCCCACTGTAGTGGTCCCTATTTTTCTACTTGCATTTTTACGTGCTTTCGAACTGCTAGGTGGGCAGAAGCTGGGACGAGTAACAGGCGCTCACTCTGCTACACGGCACTCGGGATTCGACCCGCCAAACTGCCGACCTTCTGATCGACAAGCTCAGCGTCCTAACCCACTGAGCCACCGCGTCACCTACATTACTGCAACAGTAAACAAACAGATCCCTTTCCTAGCTAAGGGAAAGGATCTGAGTAAAGATGCCATACGCATAGAACATATCTGCTATTATGCTTACATTTTGTTACTTATATGTCATACAATAAAGGCTAGAGGATTCTTAAGATAATTACAGACTGAAGAATCTCTGTACTTTCATACATTCTGACATCAATCATCTAATCTTAGATCATGCTGCCAAGGAGTATTAGTTTTTTAATCACAAACACATGGAAACATGAATGACAGTGGACAGGAGCAGAGCATGTGGCTAATAAATAGACGTTTATGTGAATATATATTTTGGTGCTGAAAGGGAGAAGATGGTGCTACACAGGATGATGTAATGCAAACTCCGTTTCCAAATACCTTTCAGTAACCAGTCCTCAGTCATCTTACCCAATTATTATCTAAGGAAAAAAGCCCTTTTCTGTACTGAATGATGAAATTGAGTTAAATAGCTTTAACAAGCCCTACTAGAATTTTAGTTCCAATTATCTCAAATTCATACATGATACAGAATAGATACCTTCCAGCATCTCTCTTATTTCTTTATCATGGGTAACTTCTTTTGCAGTTTGTCCATTCCCATTTACAATGAAAGTATCAGCATCACATTCTAAAAGCAGCATAACCACCTCCTGAAAGACAAGTTTAGCATCCATTATCTTTTATCTTGCTTCACATATTTCTTTTCAAAGAAATTAGCCATTTAGAAGAGGCTAAACAGCAATAGAGTTTGTTTTCACTTAGTAGGTTATATAAATCCACACTGGTTTTTTATTTAACAAACCTGATTACTGATTCCATAATTTAAAACTGTGTGAATCAAGCCACACATTCACTTCTAAGTGCTACATGCTAGGTTTAAATCAGAAAGTTGGTGAATGAAATATCTAATAAACAGGAAAGACTCAGGGTAAAATAGCAGAATTCTGAATTTTAGCTACATATGAGAATGAACTCATTGCTTTTACCTTGCGTCCTGTGAAGGATGCACGATGCAGTGGAGTGTCTCCCATATCATTTAGCACATTTACATCAGCACCAGCCTGTTAAGAGAGATTGTTTGAAAGGAGCATCTGGCATTCAAGGTAGCTATCAATAAAAATCTGGCTTTTAGTGACATGATACAGATAGCCCATGATATACAATCATAATGGAGCATGCCCACTACATTTGTATATTTGCAATGGTTGTAAAATAGGTTGCAGAAGCCCCGGTGGTGCAGTGGTTAGAATGCAGTATTGCAGGCAAACTCTGCCCACAGCTTGGAGTTTGATCCTAATGGGGTTAAGGTTGACTCAGCCTTCCATCCTTCCAAAGTCAATGAGGACCCAGATTGTTGGGAGAAATATGCTGACATTGTAATCAGTGTATATATCTAAATTCTACTGCTATTGTTTATGTAAGCAACCTGATTTTATCAACCTTTTTGCAGCAGTCATTCAGTGAATCACCATGGTCCTTAAGCAAACAGCAAGCCAATCAACAGTTTGCTACGGATGTGATTTTGCTGAAAACTGGAAGTGCTGGTTTTTGGTAAAATTGTCATAAAATGTGGTCATGTGGTTGTGGGATGCTGCAAATAGCTATAAATGAGGATGTGTTGCTGAGTGCCCAAAGTTTGGTCATGTGACCACATAGGTCATAAGTCCCCTTTTCAGTCAGTTATAATTGTGAATGTCGCTAAGCAGCTGGTCATAAATCAAGGATTATTGGTAGATCAATGCTCTTTGGAAAATCTTTCTTAAGGTAACAAATGACCTCAAACAGAGGTTTCATGTAGACGTTAAATTTTAGTGGGGAGGGTGGTGAAGCTTCAGGCACTCCACGCAACTTTCTTCATAGCATAACTTTCTGAACTGTTTATCTTAAAAAAAACTTTTTAGGTTTTGGTTATCCATTCAGGGTACTTGGTATCTAATCAAATCTGTCACATTTGCATCTCCATTTTTACTGCATGTAGATATTAAATATTGGAGATAATAAGCTGTTATACCTCCAACAAATCCTTGACAACACTGGTATGTCCAAAATAGCATGCAAGATGAAGAGGTGTCCAGCCAAAGTTAGATTTGCTTCTTCCTGGGTATACACAAGTGAAAAAAACCTTGTTAGATCACCCTTTTTACCAATATGCCACCAGGATTTGGATATTACTGTTTACATGCACTTTCACAAACAGGATGCAAAACTAGCAGTGAAGTCAACATTCACAACAAAATACTATTCAGCACCTGAAAATCAAAAGGAAATTGAAAGGATTTTTATGGTAATTGTCTCAAAATTAATCAACAACTGGACATTAGGAGATCACAATAGCAAAACGTTAAATAGATCAATACAGGAAACTAGCTCTCTGTACTGTTCAGTCTAAGATAAAATCAGGTAATCTAGGTGGTCATGAGTCAAGTATTATGATATAAAAATTATTAATTGGCATATCTGACTAAAACGAAATAATAACCAACCTGCCTCATAATGTGACGAGAATAAAATTGAAGCAAGCAATATTTGGAATGTAAATTTTAGAAATGTAAGGAAAGTACTTCTTTTCATAGTTAAACTGCACTTCCATCAGATGTGGTGGCGGTCACTAATTTAGACTAATTTAAAAGTGATTGGACAAACATATGACCAATCTGGCTATTACTACCTACCAATCTGTTTGGCTGCAGTATCATCTAAATTAAAGGTAACACGTCTTAAATAAAAGCTTTCAGTAAGCAGCAGTCAAAGGCTACATAGGTAGTCCTTGACACATGACTGTTCATTTAATAACAGTTCAAAACTATGATGGCCTTGGGAAAATGTATTTATGACCTGTCCTCACACTTAGGACCATCATATCAACCCTATGGTCAGTTGATCATAATTCAGGGGTTTGGTAACTGACTCCACATTACAGGACTGGTTGTAGCATCCTGTAGTCGTGGGGTCATGATTTGTCAACAGAAATTCCAATCCCAATTGTGATTGAAAGTCAAGGACTACCTGTATTCGCCTACTCATGTCTGTATGCTCCCTGAATGCATCTGGTTCACTGCAATGGTGAACAGAATACCAAATTACATGGCCTGCAGATTCAGCAGAGTTCTTCTTACACTGTCAGGACCCACCCCAATCCACGTCTTAGGAAAACAAAAACTCTTGGAGTCAGTTCTAGTCCAAAAGGAATTTTTACTAGGACATGTTTGGTTGTGGAAATACAAGACAGGACCTGGTATTGTTTTACAGATTGAAACTTTATAAAGAGTTCCCGGTTCAACTCCCGTTCCCTCAACCCCATTTGGTCAGCCCCCCATCATTTACTTCGTGCCTCCTGTCCTTGAGGTGCTCACAGTCCTTGGGTCTGCTTGCCCCCACCTGGTCTCCATATATGTTTCACCCTGACTTGGACCTCCTCCCCACCCCAACCCCACCACTCATCATGCATTAACTTTTAAAGATCTCCAGAGTATAGGGCTGCTGCAGCAGCCATAACTTCAAAACCGGGTCATAAGTAGGGGGTCTGTTATAACTTCAGAGGGCTGCTTTGTTAACACTTAATACAGCGTGAGGACTACCTGCACTATAACAAGATATCTGGCCTGCACCATTCAGATTTAGATTTGCTATGGACTTGTACAATTGTTTTACTTTTAATAAATAGGATATTATAGCAGGCTTCTTCCAAAAGTACAAAACATACATAACCCCTCCCACTCCCTAGCCTTAATAATGGCATTTCTACATAAGCCAGGTAATCTTTTAAGGTAGTTTATACCAACCTTTGCAATTTATATTAAAAATAATCTCTCCTTTTTTCATGTTTTCCAATAGCTGTCGAACTTCTTCACTTTTACCATTTCTAGCATCGTGCAGAAGCTGCTGCTCTGCTTCTGTGTTCATCTTTGCTAAAACACAAATATTACTTTATTTAATCTCTCAGATGTATAATATCCCAAATGTTGTTTAAGGCTACTAAGAATTACAAAGAACAACAGAAGAATTAAAACTTCAAATATAGAAAGAGCATACCTAATAATTAAAACATCAGTCTCAGAGACAACATGAACTAGAACAGGAAGGCTGTGAAAAGTCAGCCCAAACTGAATCGTCTTCACTTGGCACAGAAAACTACTATTCTAGTTTCTGTAGTCTAGAATTAACCAAAAATCATAACCCAAAGAATAATTTCTTACAGATAACAAACTGGGATCCAAAAAAACAACCCCTTTGATGGCGAGCAGGTACTCGCAGATTCAGAAAATTATGTTCCTGTTCGCTTCCGGAGTGCTGTTTTAGAATTCATGAGTTTTTAAAAATGCTTTTGTTATTTTATGAACACAGGATCATCTAATCGTTTATTGTGAATGCTATTCATCAGATATCTAATATTAATTTTAAACAATTGTGTTAGTGTTATCACAACATTTTAATTAGCTTCTCATTCAGCCAGCAGAGCTAATCTTTTGAATAACTTGTAGTGTATCTGAAAGTAATACTGGTCATGAGAATACTGGTCATGAGAAAAGGCTCAGAGACTTCTTATGAGTTGTATTAGAAGGGCTTATATCCAAACATTCTCTAAAACATTGCTAATAAAAAGCTTTTTATCAGCAATGCAATTTATCAGCAATTCATAAATTCTATCCAAATTAATAAAAGGCTAATTCAAATTCTACAGAGTCTGACACAGAACTGGCAAGCTAATGATATTGATCACAAATCAATATAAAAAACACAGGATAGTTCTTTTTAGCCTTTAAAACATTTTCAGAGAACAGTATGGCATGAATTCTCATCGGTTAGGTTAACAAAGAAGTGCCATTAAAGGTTTCAAAGGTGACAACCAACATCATGAATTGTATCTAGATGTTTATTAGGATGCAGGGCAGCTTATGAATACCAAGCTATGCCATAACTACTTCTGAACTAACTCTAGTTTCTGGATAATTTTCAGTGGTAGGACCATGGTTGCCATCTGCAATTCCAGAAAGACCCAAATCCAAGAAGTCCCCCAATTTGCATTCTAGTTGTACATGGGGAGTGTAACCTATATATGTTGAAAAGTATAAAATCCCCAGAATCAGGCTTCCCAAATTCCAAGCCACTTGTACTTGCTAAGTTTGAGCTAAAGGCCAAACATTGTATAGATCCAGTTGGGTATCTGTAGCATCTGGGTTTTCCTAGCAACATGGTGAGCAATTCCACCATTAGCTTCATCAAGCTCTGGGATTCAAAGACAAGACCTTTTGGCAGTTATTGCCCCCAAAAGGCCTGTACACTGATCTGGGGAAGGGAGAGTGGCAGAATCTCAAGGAGCTCTGGGATATGAAATGGCAGAAACTTAAAGAGTGTCAGTGGCAATAATGAGAAATGACTATGACTAAATGAAGACATGAGCCCAGCTCCAGCTAACACTGTGATAATAAAGACAGCAGCTCTTTGTTCTTATTGATAAAGCGAAAGATTACATTTCAACAAAATATCTTCCGTCAGGGGAAAAGGACCTGTTTTAATTTTTATTGCAAATGCAAAATATTGCACATATCACAAGCAGCATTTAGTAGGAAACCATCAGAAAACATCAAACATCCAGCTTATCTTACATATGAATTTGTCATAATTGCAAAACATTAAAACCCTGTTCCTTTGGCAGAGCTTGGAAGGTCTGTCAATTAACTGGCATGCCAGCAGATGATGTCACTGTTTTTTTCCAAATGCTTAAAATCTATTGTAGTTTTATATTTTCTATGCTAGAAGGTTAATCTTTTGCTAGTTTTAAAATAGGGTGGTGGTGGTAAATAACTTTCTGAATTTCAGGAGAATTAAAATTCTTACGTGAATTAGCAAGTGAAATTGAATGACTTCTATAACCTGTACTTTCTGTTCCCTGACCTACAATTAAACATTGCCTTTTATTTCAAAACATGACTTGGGGCATACTTGTAAACTCCCAAATCAGCACTAAAGGTAACACAGGCCACAGGAAATGTCTTGCAAACTCAGTGGCATAATGAATACCTCATTGTTATTCATTTGTGGACTTCACATTGTACCTGCTCTAAATTTCTTAAGTAATGTCTTTGGACATACTAACAAAACAGCTTTTTCTTTATACTACCCTCCTATAAGGAGCAGCATTTTGTTTACCCTCCAAATTCAATTTGGAAAGTTAAGAGTGGGTAATGCCCCCTCTGCTGTAAATAAAACAAATTTCTGGTAAAAGCAATCCACTAGAAGTCTTAACAGCTTCTGTATGTTGCAAGAGAATTTTGCAACTTTAAGATACATGGACTTCAACTCCCAGAATTCCATTGTAAGAGAATTATTTTGTGCTTCAAAAGCAGGGCTGCTAGCTTTATCTTCCGTCAGTGTGGGAAGTTTCATCACTTGACTAATCCCGTGAATTCCTGCAGTCTTCACAATGAAGAAACACTGAATATAAAAAGAGGCTGACTCCACTTGCAAATGCTGAATCCTAAGCAATTAGAGAGCGGTTCTGATGAAATCCATTCATGTCTACTTAACCTTTTGCTTGTAATATCATCCAGCACAAATACAAAAGAGACGGAATTCAATTAGTTTGTACTTAATGCTGCTTTGATGTTAGCTTTTCCCACAAAAGAATGCATTTCATTATCGTGTCAATTATATCAATACAATGTCAGGTCAAAATATTTAATTTCATCTAAAGTAATTTCAGGGAAGGAAACTAGATGATTGAAATCACATTTTATTCTAAAACTACGTTATTCAATCAACTTGTGATATATCACTTACATCAGCCTATGCAGCGTCGGTAGGGAATACGAAAGACATCTGGTTTTCTAAGATGATGGCATTTTCAGCGGAAAAGTATCTGAATTCGTTCTTTGAGGCATCTACATCCAGAAGCAAGAGACACGCATAGGACAGATGTAGGGGGAAACACCGCCTACCGACAATTCTTGCGCTCGAAGTTTAACTAAAAGGGAAGGAGGGAGGGAGGGAAGAGAACTAGTTATTTTAAGCCAGGGGTCTTCAAACTTGGCCCTTTTATGACTTGTGGACTTCAACTCCC
Source organism: Vipera berus (assembly GCF_964194415.1). Taxonomy (NCBI): domain Eukaryota; kingdom Metazoa; phylum Chordata; class Lepidosauria; order Squamata; family Viperidae; genus Vipera; species Vipera berus. The sequence continues at coordinate 169,787,257 of NC_138204.1, forward strand.
AGAATTCCTCAGCCAGCAAAGCTGGCTGAGGAATTCTGGGAGTTGAAGTCCACAAGTCATAAAAGGGCCAAGTTTGAAGACCCCTGTTTTAAGCTAAACTTTACTAGCTGTACTATGGCCCAAAACGTTTTCACGAAGTAGGCGGCCTGAGCAATTTGCCAAACAGCTGAGACGGTTTAGAGCAGCAATGATAACAGGAGCGCTTTCCGGTTATGGAAAAAAACTGGCAAGGCTACCTTCCCCCGTGCAGAGTCCCCCCAGAAGCCGCTGGGTTTTGGTAGGCAATCCGAAGCCGGGGAGCAAATTACCGCTTGCCCGCAGCGAAAGCCAAGCCTCTCACTCGGGCTTATGGAAAACCGCTAAGAAGAAGACGCGAGGTCTGGCTTGCTTGTCAGGCGTTGTTGGAAGGGTTGAGCTCTATATCCCAGGCAAACAAGCAGGATTAAAAACAAAAAAAACCTCTCCTGTTCCGGCAAGAAGCGCTCGCCGAGGCAAACGCTCCCCTGTTTGGGGCGCAGCCCATCCAGCCGCTAGGCTCGAGGCGTTCGGGGCTGCCCGAACACGCGCGCAAATATTCCCCACGCTCCCTTCATACGTTTTTATTACGGTCCTGCTCTCTTGTCAGACGGATAGGCCGCCCCAATCCAACACGATTTCCGCTCACCGCTTCGGGCGGCGCCAGGCCCCCCAACAATTCTGCCGGGCCAACCAAGGATTCCTCCGACCGGGACACCGCTGCTCGTTTTGGACACCCTCCTTTCCCCCCCCCTTGTCCCGCCCCCTCCCGGTCTTTTATAGTTTACCCTCCGCTACACGTGACTTCGCGGCCCGGAGGATTCCCGGCCACTCCTTCCCCGGCCGCTGAAGGGAGCCGTCAGAGAAAGCGGCGAGGGCCAAGCTCCACCTAGCGCAGGGGTAGGCAACCTCGGCTCTTTTATCACTCATGGACTTCAACTCCCAGAATGCCTGAGTCAGCATAGCTGACTCAGGCATTCTGGGAGTTGAAGTCCGTGAGTCATAAAAGAGCCGAGGTTGCCTACCCCTGACCTAGCAGCAAGCCAAGTAAGGCAATTCGCCCTGTTTGCCCAACTTCTCCCGTGGGAACCACCAACTTTTTCACAGGAAACAGCCCACTTTCGGTAAGCGGGTTCCTTGGCACTTCAGTACCCCTCGACTTGTAACAGTTCACTTAATGACAGTTCGAAGTTACAAGGCACTGGAAAAAAGTGACTTGCGACTGTTTTTCACACATTCACCACCGTTGTACCATCCCTACGGTCGTGCAATCAAAAGTTAGATGCTTGGGAACTGACTCACATCGATGACAGTTGCAGTGTCCTGGAGTCATGCACAATCACCTTTTACAACCCTCTGACAAGCAAAGTCAATGGGAAAACCAGATTCACTTAACAACTGCAGTGGTTCACTTAACAACTGTGGCAAGAAAGGTTGTAAAATGGGCTAAAAATTTACTTAACTAATGTTTCACTTAGCAACAAAAATGTTGGTCTCAATTGTGGTCGAGGATTCTGCCAGTCTCTTTAAGATCAAGATGTCTGAAGTACAAACAGCATAGAAAACGGCTTGTTTACATGTAAGGATATAAATGATGCCTTCATTTCCTTAAAAATCACTTTCTTGTTCAATAACATAAATAAAAATAGGAATAATTTAGTGAAAAGACTACACCAGTATTAAAAATGGGATAATGAATGACAACATGTTTAATGGGTATTACAGAGCTTTGGGGGAGAGCAAATTGCTGCTATGGTTAGAAATAAATGGAAATTTGATTGCATAACCTTGCTCATAACTGGTCTGTGTAGTTTCAGCACTGGAATCAGTCTTCTAAATATTGAGACTTAAACTACAAGGGAGATAATTTTACAACAATTCCATGATAAGGCTGGGACTCAGCTGAAGCATTAATGTATTAAAAAGGGTTGTTGATAACTTAGTCATAGAATCATATGTCAGGATGTTGAAACAAAGTAATTTTAATTTTTCATCAGGTAGTCTTGCAAAGTAGGTCAGGAAAAATTGTTCAGGCTTAGACTAGCATATCTCATGAAGGCCATATTTAATTTAAGGCAACTATTTGCAAATTAAAATGATGCCTAAGAGTAATGCATTTAATTTTTTAATATGTGATGCTTGAATTATCATTTATATTTATATCATTTATATCAATTCATAAATGATTTTAATAGCACATACATTTTAACTGAATTATTTTAACTGAAATAGTTAAAATAATGGCAGCCTTTGTTTAAATTACAATTTCCACAATTCCTGACAATTCCTGACAGGTGGGGGAAATGGTCTGTAGCACTGTGGGCAGGGTTTCTGTGGCATTGTATACGATAGATGGGGGAGCTAAGGTGCCCTGAAGGCAGGGAAAAGGACAGCCAGTTCAAATAGTTGCTGAATGAGCAGTCATTAACCAAGAAGTACCGTAATTGTACTTTCTTACATTACATTAATCCAGACTAAATCTTTTGTAGACTCTAGTTCAGAGCGGTATGTGGATTTTGAAGAAAGAGTTCTATTTCAACATAAGATAATAAAACTGTATTTTAAATGTAGTGAAATATAAGGAACAGGAAATGTTCCTTTGAGAATAAGATCAGTAGTCTTAAATTTGATAAATTAATAAATAATAATCTTTTAAAGTTTTTGGAAGAGCAATTCCACAGGTGGAAAAATAGTGTGTGAATGTGAATATGTAAAAGATGAACACATGTCAGGAAGATGAATACATTATTATGTAGAATGCTGTACTTCTTGCCTAAAATTTTAGCAAGCTCTTTCCATTGGAAAATAATTAATTCATATAAAAAGTCAACTAAATACTTGGATATTATTTCAGATATCTGAATAACTAATTCCACCATCTAGATCAGACATGTCAAACACAAGGCCCGGGGGCCAGATCCGGCCCGTGAAGTGGTTTCATGCGGCCCGTGAAGCCATCCTGGAAACAGTGAGGGAACAGCCCCCACTGCCTTGGCCCTGGCCCAGAGACCCTCCTTCTGCCAGAGACCCTCAGATCTGTCCCACTCCTTCCCAGGCTCCCATAGGCACCCTTGATGCGAATAATATAGAGCTGGCAATGCCCACCCAATAGGCCACGCCCACCCAGTAGGCCACGCCCACCCTGGCCATACCCACCCGGCCCCTTGAGGGCAACCGCAATGCTGATGCGGCCCTCAATGAAATTGAGTTTGACCCCCCTGATCTAGATCTAAAAAAAGTAAAAATAAAAAAAATTCCTGTGCATAAATAAATTGTGGAAGCTGCATTTCACATACACTGTAATATTTAGGTACATTCATGATCAATGGCCATTTGTTCAGGTGCTATATTATCAGGTATGTATGAACGAACAAATGTATATAATTTAACACTGAAGAATATAAATGCTCATTTAGGCAAATATTTATCAACAACACATGGAGAAGACCACAGAATTTCTACACAATTCTACAGATTCAATGATTGTATATTCTGATCTGATTATATGGCTAGTTCCACATAACAATAGAGAAAATTTCTGTACCATTTATTTATTACTAAGGATATCACTTGAGCTTTGTATTAGGCAAAGTTGTTCCTCCTGGATTTGCGGCTCAGTTTTGAAGACCATATAGGAGCCGTGACCAGGGGGGCCTTTGCCCAGGTTCGCCTGGTACACCAGTTGTGGCCCTACTTGGACCGAGATGCCCTGCGCACAGTCACTCATGCGCTCGTGACCTCCCGATTGGACTCCTGCAACGCTCTCTACGTGGGGCTGCCCTTGAGGACCACTCGGAGGCTTCAGCTGGTGCAGAATGCAGCCGTGCGGGTTGTGATGGGGGTTTCCCGATACTCCCATGTAACACCTCTACTCCACGAGCTGCATTGGCTTCCGGTTGCCCTCGGGGTGAGATTCAAGGTGCTGGTGATGACCTATACAGCCCTAAATGGCTTGTGTTCTGTACCAGCCTGCTACCGGCCCTGCAGCAAAAGCAGGGACAACCCCTTTACAAACGGCAAGAGGCTGGAATAAAGCCTGCCAAATTTATTCACATAAAACAGAGCAAGACAAGACACCAACCATGAAACAGGAGCTAAGAAACAGGAACTATCCAAGCGGTTGCCTTCAGCAAACCAGCCCTCCCACACATTCCCCTTAAATACAGTTCAGGGCGTGGCCTCTCTCTGCCTCCTTCCGAGGTGCCCCATTGCCTTCCTCTGTTTACTCCTGATTGACTGCCTCCTGCGTCGGGCGTCCTTGAACAGGGCCAGCTCTGGGTCATCTTCATCCATGCTGTCAGGCTCACACAGCTGGGTCTCTGTCGTGACCAAGTGGGAGGGGCCCGGCTGAGGGCTCTGTGGAGCCTCAAGGCCATCATCAGCAAGCTCTTCAACACCCCCCTCCTCCTCCTCTGAGTCGTCCGACCCAACTGCCGAACCCACAGGCTGACCCTGAATCACAACAGCTTGGGTCCGGGATATCTGAGCGAACACCTGCTGCCGGCATCAAGCTCCCTTCATCCTGTACGCTCCCACAGGGAGGGTTTTCTCAGGGTACCGCCGGTAAAAGATTGCCGGCGGACAATACCCAGGGGGAGGGCCTTCTCTGTGGGTGCGCCTGCCCTTTGGAACCAGCTGCCTGTAGAGCTTAGGACTGCCCCTGACCTTCGCTCATTCCGCCGGGACCTGAAGACCTGGCTCTTCAAGCTTTCTGGCCTGGACTGAGAGTATTAACTGGGGTTTTAATTGTATTTTAATTGTAATTGGGGTTTTTAGTTCAAGGTTAGTGTAATCATTTTAATTGTTTTTAATTTTTGTAACTTCTTGTATTGTTTTTAAAAAACCTTGTGAACTGCCCTGACTCCTACGGGAGAAGGGCGGTATATAAGTCTAATAAAATAAAATAAATAAATAAAGTAAAGGCATATGCATGCAGGCAGAAAGACGGTTTGTTACTTCGGGTTCTATTGCATAGCTTAAAGATGTTTTTTCTACTCAGCACATTTTAAAAAATTGCTCTTCACTGCAGTGAAATAAGTGGATTTTAAAAAAATAAATAAGATGGTATACCTTTTTTAATGAAAGCACAAACAATATCCCTTGAAAAAATAAAATAAAAACAAAGCATGAAAGAAACCAGCATATTCTGCTAATTCAGTGTGGTCCTTACTCTTAACTGTTTAGTTTCCCAACTTGCATCATCACCAACTAGAGCAGGGGTAGGCAACCTTCGCTCTTTTATGACTTGTGGATTTCAATACCCAGAATTCCTGAACCAGCCATGCTGACTCAGGAATTCTGGGAGTTGAAGTCCACAAGTCATAAAAGAACAAGGTTGCCTACCCCTGAACTAGAGTATTCCAAACCAATGGGGGGGGGACGACTGCTCTCTTTTAACCATTAGTACAAATAGCAATATAGAAAGAATTTAGGGATTTATTTTTTATTATAACATGCATTGCATTTTCATTTACATCTATTTTCACTGCCTGTAAGCTGCATAGGGTAGATATTTGTCCTGAGAATAAGTAACTGTAATACTTAGGTTTAGCAAGAGTAAAATCAAGTTATATCAGTTTATTAAATTCTTTTCATGCGGTTTGGTCTATTAGTTCTATACTATCTGGCTTAAGAGTTCTTTGCAATTGAATTTTTTTTTGTAGAAAGGTTTTCATAACTGATTCTAGAAAAGTATACTCTCTTCTTTTGGCATTTGTAAAATTTTTGTGTTCCCGTTATATTTCCTTCTTACTCAAGCCAAGTGCAAACTCACGTCCATATTCTTGCTCAGAAAACTACATTTACCTTCTTACGCCCATCATGTCGCACATCATCCCTAGTTAAGTGAACCGTGGAGAATTGATGTTCAAATAAACCCAGATTCTACATATCCTCCCCCAACACATCAGTTTTAAACTATGTTACTCTTATCTATTTGATATATACAATATAATGTAACGTATAGAAAAATAGATTTTTAATTAAAAACCTGGAAACCCAGATAGGCATCCAAACTCCAGATCTGGATTTAAAAACTCAGCACCGGCAACCCTACGCTCCACTTTGTGCCACCAACTAGCCGACCTCGATTTACGAACGCAGTCCCTTTCTCACAATTATCCGCCCCAAGCCCGAAGACCCCCAAAGCGTGTCGGAAGCTTCCCAGACGCTCTCGTCTCCGCTTTGCTCTCAGGGGTTTCCTCAGTTGAAATGGGGGAGAAAGCGGAGAGCTTCAATCGCACCACTGCGCGTGCGTAGAGTGCAAACACAACTCATCCGGCTTTGCCCTTCCGAGGATCTGTGGAGTTCCGTAGAACTTACCCACCTTTCGTCAGAGGAATGGCGGCGGCGAGCGACCCGGAAACAACGCAAAAGCAAGTAAGTACGGTAGTACTCGGCTTCATGCGATAGGAAAGTGGTGGTGAGTTTCTAGGAAGTTGGTTAAGTGGGGAATTGAAGCAATAGGCACTTACTGTCCGTGTTCTGAAGTACACTGTCTTGGAACAGGGAAGTTATAATTAGCCATATCATCGTTAGTAGTTTTCAAAACATCTATCCTTATTAAACAGAGGTAATCCATTGAATGTATGGAATCTGTCAGCTTATTCATTAACTGGTGAATTCTTTGTGTGAATGTGGGCTAATCTACTTGTGGAGAACTTGACAACCTAAATACATGGATACACTGTGTAAATGTTCCATGAAGAAAAAAATCCTATCCAATGTGTAGTGTTTTGTTACCTGTTCTGCTACAGCAATTCTTTTCAGCATGACATATTACTTGCTGCAGATGGTTTACACCAGGGGTCTTCAAACTTGGCCCTTTTATGACTTGTGGACTTCAACTCCCAGAATTCCTCAGTCAGGCATGCTGGCTGAGAAATTCTGGGAGTTGAAGTCCACAAGTCATAAAAGGGCCAAGTGTGAAGACTCCTGGTTTACACTATTCCATTAAATCAAATAAACCAATACCAAATGGTAATAATAAAACACTTTGTACAGTTCTCCATCCACCATGATGTCTGCAGTGTAATGTCATCTTAGATAATAAAAGCTCTATGAAACAATTCTTAATATGCCTGATATATTGAAGGAATAAAGCTGCAAACGTGCTCTCTTACCAAGAAAAAGTGCTATCCCTCTGTCCATCCGTTGGCAGAAGATCATCCCATCACAGAATTTACTGTCCGTGTTATTGATCCCTATTGTGCATCTATTCCCTTTGTTTTGATTCATGGTTGAATGGTGACATTCAGATTTCAGTAGTGTAAAGCAATTGGTTAAACTCTCTAATTTGGCTTCTCTCTCCCTTTGTGAAGATCACTGCCCAGAAGGAATAGAATAGGAATAGAAATAGGAATAGGAATAGAATGTAGACCTTGGAGATCTTTTAGTCCAGCCCCTTGCTCAAGCAGGAGAACCTATACCAGTGATGGTGAACCTTTTAGACACCGAGTGCCCAAAACCCACCTGGCCTGCCCCCGCTCCATTCCCACTCCCACCCCGCCCGCCAGCAGGGCCACCCACTGCCTCTACAGTCTGCTGCGGATCGCCCAGGGAGCCCTGCATTGCCATGGCAGCCACACCCAGCATCATCTGCGCATGATGGGGCATGAGGGTGGAGTTTTGTCCCTGCTGCCTGGCTGCCATGTCCTTGATTGCGCTGCTCTGCACAGGCCGCGCCCTGGGGTGACTCTCCTCGGGGGGGCGCAGGGGGAGGCGGGGCTGGGGCAACGGCGTGCGTGTGTGCCACAGAGAGGGCTCTGAGTGCCACCTCTGACACATGTGCCATAGGTTTGCCACCACTGACCTATACCATCTCAGACAAGTGACCGTCTAGCCTATTTTTAAAAATTTCCAGTGATGGAGCGCCTATGATTTCTGGGGGCAAGCTATTCCACTGGTTAATTGTCCTCACTGTCAGGAAGTTTCTCCTTAATTCCAGTTGCTTCTCTCTTTGATCAGTTTCCAACCATTGTTTCTTGTCCTGCCCTCTAGTGCTTTGGTGAATAACACGACCCCACTCTTCTTTGTAGCATGTCTCCCCTATTTCTTCTTTTCTTTAGTCAAACCCAAGTCCTGCAGCCGTTCTTCGTATGTTTTAGTCTCCAGGCCTTTGATCATCTTAGTTGCTCTTCTCTGAATTTTTTCCAAACTGTCAACATCTTTTTTGTGATATGGTGACTAAAATTGGTTGCAGTATGCCAGATGTGGTCTTACTAGGGTTTTATAAAGCGGTACTAATAACTTGCGTGATCTTGATTCTATGCCTCTGTTTATACAACCCAGGATTTTATTAACATCAAATATTTAAATTCTGAGTCTGATTTATATATGGCTGGATTGCTAGATCCTGTTGTAGCTGATCTTTATGTTGGGAGCTTTTTCATATTTCTAATAAAAGCAAATTATATATCTGAGCTTTTTACACTTCCACTGCAAACACCTCAGAGTTTCTAGAGAGATATTGATTTCCATTCTCTATAATGGTAAACCATTTCTGAAAAATCTTGTCAAGAAAACTGGAGGGACTTGTCTTAGAGAATTGTACACAATTGAACAGAAGGGAAAAAAGGGGTTCAAAGTAAAATAAAATATATAACATCATTTTTTGTAGACCGAAGAAATTGAAGCTCTGTCAGCTATCTATGGCGATGAATGGTGCGTTGTTGATGAAGATGAGAAAATTTTTTGTATTAAGATTAGTGATTGCTCAGCACAGCCAAAGTGGACTCTCAATTTGCAGGTAAGTTTATAGTTATATAATTGGGTCTATAGTTTGAAAGTAGACGTCATCAGAGTAGAAAGTTTTTCTTTGTAGGTTTTTTTTTTCTTTCTCTAGAACAGTTTTAATGTTGGGTAAAGTTGTTTCTTTTAAAAGTTGCTAATAATGCATACAGTTCTCCAGAGAGTTGGGAAGGGGGAGAATTAAATGTCCTTTACGCTGCTGGAGCAACATCTTGTTAATATTAAGAAAGTTGATGAACTCTTGAGATCTGTGCCTGTTTATACAAAAACAAGTTGCACTTTCTGTGTTGTATAGGACTGTATAGTCTAAGACTACATCTTTTTGTGTACTTTTATAATGTTACAGAATTTCAGAATTGATCTTATGGATATTTTTCCCAGCTCTTTTTAAAGAAGATACTACTGCTGGTTGATTATTAAAATCTTGCAGGTGATTCTGCCTCCTGAATATCCAACTTCAGCACCACCTATTTATCAGCTTAAGTAAGTACATGCTTTCCAGAAATATATCATTTTAATAATAGACAACTCTTAATTATAACCCTCCCCAAATAATTTTGTTATGCTGTAACAGAAACACTAAAATATTTTCATTTTTTAGCTTGCCTACATAAAAGCCATGGCTGTTTTATTGCCAGACGTCAGTAGCTGATACTATGAGCCTTATAAAAAGGTAAAGGTTCCCCCGCACATGTGTGCTAGTCGTTTCCGACTCTAGGGGCCGATGCTCATCTCCGTTTCAAAGCCGAAGAGCCAGCGCTTGTCCGAGGACGTCTCCGTGGTCATGTGGCCGGCATGACTAGACACCAAAGGCGCACGGAACGCTGTTACCTTCCCACTGTAGTGGTCCCTATTTTTCTACTTGCATTTTTACGTGCTTTCGAACTGCTAGGTTGGCAGAAGCTGGGACGAGTAAGAGGCGCTCACTCTGTTACGTGGCACTCAGGATTCGACCCGCCAAACTGCCGACCTTCTGATCGACAGGCTCAGCGTCCTAACCCACTGAGCTACCGCATCCCTTATGAGTCTTATATATAGCTTTAATTTCTGTTTGAGGTATTTTTTTAATAATTGCCATTTTGTTTTGCTTTCAATTTGTATTTTATGTTGTGCTACTTTTATTTTGGATTGTATTATTTGTTGGATCTGTTGTTAATTTCTGCTTGTCAGTTTGTAGGTTGTGAATATGGGGCATATAAACACAGTGAATGAGTAAGGAAATTCATATTGTTTAAAGAGTTGGGAGAAAAAGAAAGTAAAGACAAAGGATGCACTTACATAGAATTGACATCAAAAAGACCCAAATAAACAAAAAGATTTTAAACAATTGTTCAAAAAAATATAATGGGTACCTCACACAATCTCAGAGAGGGAACATTCCAAAGTGCAGATACCAACCGAGAAGATGTGCACCCATATCTCCAGTGTCTCATTATCAGGGTTCTTGATTATCAGATTGATTTCTTAAGAGAAAGAGAAGTTATGTGATCCCCTTATGAAATTAATTAATTTAATTAATTTATTAATTAATTTAATTAATTTAATTAATTTCAGTCTAAAAATGGTATTGATCACACTAGTGCAGGGGTGTCAAACTGCCGGCCCGCGGGCCAGAGCGTCACGGAGAAACCGCACACATCCCATTTTCGGCAATGGGAAAAAGTTCCGATACGTCGCGCAACGTCACGTGACGTCGCGAGTTTGACATGCCTGCTCTAGTGGATGTTTGCTAGCAAGATTTAGATGGAGAATGTATAACCTCTTCTTAACCTTTCAGTGACATTAAATATCATCAACCATGGTATTTGTGTTTGTGTGTGTGTGTGTGGGGGGGGTTGCTTGTGAGTATAGAGGATTGGAAACATGTTGGTGCATGGATCTTTTGTTTTCTGAGTGGGCAATTCTAATCAATTGTGAATAGAGAGGGTCAAACCCTTGTATAGTCCAGAGTGGAGTACTCAGGAATTGGCTTTTCTGTTTTTACATATGTGTGAAATTGCAGGGAGAGGTCATCCAATAACTCAGGATGTCGAATAGTGAGTAGGTAATATGATCAAGCTTACCTCTCATACTGGGCATGTAGTGGAAGATGTGTCAAGGAGAGAGCCTTTGCTCAGCTTCAACTAGTGTGCAAGTTTGGCCTTTCCAGGATCAGCTGATAATGGTGACAATAGTTTATGCACCTAATCTCTTGGTTAGATTACTGCAAATCACGCTTCATGGGGTTTCCCTGAAGGCAAGTTGGAAGGAGCATGGCACTGAATGTAGCTACCTGCATGATGATTAGAAATAATCGATTTAGTAGAATTGTATCAATTTTGTTGGGAGTGCACTGATAGCCAGTAAGCATTCAGATGCAGTTTAAAGTGTTGGTTACCCTTTATGGCTTGGCTTCTCATTACCTTTATTACTATCTCATCTGGATAAATTCTGTCTGCCCAACACATTTAGACCGGGGGTGGTGGTGGTGGGGATCTTGTAAGTTCCTTTCCCTTGAGACGTGAAGGTGGTAGAAACTCCAAAGCAGACTCTCGGTCATAACCTCCTTGCTCTGAAATAGTATACTTCCCATGGTCAATTTAGCCCCCTCCTCCTGTCATTTTACAAAAATGCTAAAACAGTGTTTTTCCAAAGAGCCGTTGGTTGTTGTTGTTGTTAGCTGCGAAGTCGTGTCCGACCCATCGCGACCCTATGGACAACATTCCTCCAGGCCTTCCTGTCCTCTACCATCTTCTGGAGTCCATTTAAGCTCACGCCTACTGCTTCAGTGACTCCATCCAGCCACCTCATTCTCTGTCGTCCCCTTCTTCTATTGCCCTCGATCTTTCCCAGCATTAGGCTCTTCTCCAGTGAGTCCTTCCTTCTCATTAGGTGGCCAAAGTACTTGAGTTTTAGCTTCAGGATCTGGCCTTCTAAAGAGCAGTCAGGATTGATCTCCTCTAGGACTGACCGGTTTGATCGCCTTGCGGTCCAAGGGACTCGCAGGAGTCTTCTCCAGCACCACAGTTCAAAGGCCTCAATTCTTTGGCGCTCAGCCTTTCTTATGGTCCAACTTTCACTGCCATACGTTGCAACTGGGAAGACCATAGCCTTGACTATACGCACTTTTGTTGACAGGGTGATGTCTCTGCTTTTTAGTGTGCTGTCTAGATTTGCCATGGCTTTCCTCCCCAGGAGCAAGCGTCTTTTAATTTCTTGGCTACAGTCCCCATCTGCAGTGATCTTGGAGCCCAGGAAAATAAAATCTGTCACTACCTCCATTTCTTCCCCATCTATTTGCCAGGAATTGAGAGGGCCAGATGCCATGATCTTGGTTTTCTTAATGTTAAGTTTCAACCCAAGTTTTGCACTCTCCTTCTTCACCTGCAACAAGAGGCTCTTTAGTTCTTCTTCACTTTCTGCCATTAGAGTGGTATCATCTGCGTATCTTAGGTTGTTGATATTTCTTCCGGCAATCTTAATTCCAACTTTTGATTCATCTAGCCCTGCCTTTCTCATGATGTGCTCTGCATATAAGTTAAATAGGCAGGTCGACAGTATACAGCCTTGCCGGACTCCTTTCCCAATTTTGAACCAATCAGTGGTTCCGTGTCCAGTTCTCACTGTTGCTTCTTGACCCGCATATAGGTTTCTCAAGAGACAAATAAGATGGTCTGGTACTCCCATCTCTTTAAGAACTTGCCACAGTTTGTTATGATCCACACAATCAAAGGCTTTAGCATAGTCAATGAAGCAGAAGTAGATGTTTTTCTGGAACTCCCTAGCTTTCTCCATGATCCAGCGTATGTTGGCAATTTGATCTCTAGTTCCTCTGCCTCTTCGAAATCCTGCCTGCACTTCTGGTAGTTCTCGATCCACATACTGCTGAAGTCTAGCTTGTAGGATTTTAAGCATGACTTTACTAGCATGAGAAATGAGTGCAATGGTGCGATAGTTTGAACATTCTTTGGCACTGCCTTTCTTTGGAATTGGAATGTAAACTGATCTTTTCCAATCCTGTGGCCACTGTTGAGTTTTCCAAATTTGCTGGCAAATTGAGTGTAGCACTTTTACTGCATTGTCTTTTAAGATTTTGAATAGCTCAGCTGGAATACTGTCACTTCCACTAGCTTTGTTGTTGCTCAGCTTTTCTAAGGCCCACTTCACTTCACATTCTAGGATGTCTGGCTCGAGGTCAGTGACCACCTCATTGTGATTATCAGGGACGTTAAGCTCATTCTTGTATAGTTCTTCTGTGTAATTTTGCCACCTCTTCTTAATCTCTTCTGCCTCTGTTAGGTCCCTGCCATTTTGGTCCTTTATCATGCCCATTTTTGCATTAAACGTTCCCTTCATTTCTCCAATTTTCTTGAAAAGATCTCTGGTCCTCCCTATTCTATTATTTTCTTCTATTTCTTTGCACTGTTCATTTAAGAAGGCATTCTTATCTCTTCTAGCTATTCTCTGGAATTCTGCATTCAATTGGGTGTATCTTTCTTTTTCTCCCTTGCCTTTCGCTTCCCTCCTTTCCTCAGCTATTTGCAAAGCTTCCTCAGACAGCCATTTTGCTTTCTTGCATTTCTTTTTCTTTGGGATGGTTTTGGTTGCTACCTGTTGTACAATGTCGCGAACCTCTGTCCATAGTTCTTCAGGCACTCTGTCTATCAGATCTAATTCCTTAAATCTATTAGTCACCTCTACTGTATATTCAACCGGGATATGATTTAATTCATACCTGAGTGGCCTAGTGCTTTTCCCTACTTTCTTCAGTTTAAGCCTAAACTTTGCAAGGAGAAGCTCATGGTCTGAGCCACAGTCAGCTCCTGGTCTTGTTTTTACTGACTGTATAGAGCTTCTCCATCTTTGGCTGCAAAGCATATAGTCAATCTGATTTCTGTGTTGACCATCTGGTGATGTCCATGTGTAGAGCCGTCTCTTGGGTTGTTGGAAAAGAGTGTTTGCTATGACCATTGTATTCTCTTGACAGAATTCTATCAGCCTGTGCCCTGCTTCATTTTGCACTCCAAGGCCAAACTTGCCTGTTATTCCAGTTATCTTTTGGCTTCCTACTTTAGCATTCCAATCCCCCATGATGATAAGAACATCATTTTTTGGTGTTAGTTCTATAAGGTGCTGTAGTGCTTCATAGAACTGGTCAATTTCATCCTCTTCAGCACTGGTGGTTGGGGCATAGACCTGGACTACTGTGATATTGAATGGTTTGCCTTGGATTCGAACTGAGATCATTCTGTCATTTTGAGGATTGTATCCCAGTATTGCTTTTCCTACTCTTTTATTGACTATGAAGGCTACTCCATTTCTTCTGAAGGATTCTTGCCCACAGTAGTATACCTGATGGTCATCTGAATTAAATTCACCCATTCCTGTCCATTTTAGTTCGCTGATACCTAAGATGTCAATGTTCAGTCTTGTCATCTCTTGTTTGACCACGTCCAGTTTTCCTTGATTCATGGATCTTACATTCCAGGTTCCTATGGAGAAAAAATCTTTACAGCATCGGACTTTCCTTTCACCACCAGACATATCCACAGCCGAGCGTCCTTTCGGCTTTGGCCCAGTCGCTTCATTCTTTCTGGCGCTACTAGTACTAGCCCTCTGCTCTTCCCCAGTAGCATATTGGACACCTTCCGACCTGAGGGGCTCATCTTCCAGCGTCATATCGTTTTGCCTTTTGGTACTGTCCATAGGGTTTTCATGGCAAAGATACTGGAGTGGTTTGCCATTTCCTTCTCCAGTGGATCACGTTTTGTCAGAACTCTCTGCTATGACCTGTCCGTCTTGGGTGGCCCTGCACGGCATAGCTCATAGCTTCATTGAATTACGCAAGCCCCTTCGCCACGACAAGGCAGTAATCCATGAAGGGGGAGCCGTTGGTAGAGGGGTGTTATCTGACTGGAAGCAGTTGGTGATGGGGCACCGACAGTTTAGGTTAGACTTTCTGAAGTTCAGCCACTTTAAGATATATGGATCATCTCCCAGAATTTCCCAGCCTTCAGCTCTGTGAGTTGAAGTCCACACGTCTTAAAAGTTGCTGAAGTTGAGAACCACTGATTCATTCTATGGCGAGGCTAGATGTGAGTGTGTTCTTATTCTGTATTTTACTCTGTTAACGTTAGGCTACTTAGAAACCTTTTTTTTACTTAAACATACATGCTCTCCAATTCATTGTAGAACTTAGAATGAATTGGGGAGCACACGTGTAATAATAATAATAACATGTAATAATTATGCTTCATACAATATAAACCCAAAATTTAAGCATACATGTTTAATAGTTATACTGTAACTATACTTATTAATAACTTGGAAATTTTATGGTACATAAACAGGATATGGTTTAGATCAATAGAAACTGGCATGTTCATTATGTTCCAGTGCTCCTTGGATTTTACAAAAGGAATATGAAGAACTGGCAAATCATCTAGAAGAAATCTATGTGTAAGTAGTACATATTTCTATCCTGTTTTAATGTACAGTTTAAAAAATGTACAGTATTTGTGTTTTTAAAAATCTAAATACTCATAATTCCAGCAGGTGGCAGTAAAACGCAAAAAGTATAGTAAAACACATCTATTTCCTGAAAATTTAGATAACTAGATTTTATACAGGAAGAATGGGCCTCTTTTCTTTCATGATCAGGATTACTTTAAAAAAAATGTTTCGGCTTCAGAGATCTACATGATCAAAATGTATGTCAGTTAAATTTTGTACATTTCTACAACAAATTGCTTTTGCAAGCCCTCTTAATGTTACATAGTGATAATTGCAGCACAACTGTGCCTTCCAAAGCTTCTAGTTAGTTAAACCCATGTTGAGAGTTCTGAATAGTCTCATTTTGGGGAAGACCTGTGGTTGAATGACATGGGTGCTGATTGGTGTTCCCCATTTGGATCATTACTGTACATAAAAGTGATTATCTGGGAGAAAGTTTAGAGAAAACAAAATTGGAATTTTGCACGAGGTCAATTTAACTGATGCTTTGAGGGCATTATTCTGTGATATTAAAATATAGGATTTTTCGCGTGCAGTTCTTATTTTTAAAGTAAAAGGTTCTTGATATATTGTCTGTAATTGACTTATTTCAGGCAGAACATTGGTGAAAGCATTCTTTATTTGTGGGTGGAGAAGATACGTGAGGTTTTGACAGAAAAATCCCAGTCATCTGAATCAGGTAATATATGATGGCCTCCTGATATAGCAGGAAATTGGCATGTAATTGAAAATAAGTAGAAAATATTTATGGACAAAATGAAATGTAGTGATATGAGGGGCATTATGGCAGCATAGTAAATGGGCCAAACTCTTTCACTTTGAAATGTTTGCTATCTTGCCTGTCCACTTACCTATATTTTAGTTTCTATATATGATTTGCATAGTGTCATTTTAGTATTGACATAGGGCAGAGGTAGGCAACCTCGGCCCTTTTATGACTCATGGACTTCAATTACCAGAATTCCTGAGTCAGTTTAGCTTAGCTGACTCAAGAATTCTGGGAGTTGAAATCTATGAGTCATAAAAGAGCCGAGGTTGCCTACCCCTGACATAGGGTCATGTTTATGTGCATGTTGTCAGTGTTGCGGCTTTATATTTCAGTGAGTGAGCAGGTGAAATATGCAAGCTTTATGAATTGGATAGATAGAGAAAGACAGATGAAATGTTGCTTTCTTTCAGGTTTGATAGAAAACATAGAAGTGTCAGGAAAATAGTCTTCTTTCCACCTGGCCCGTAACTGAGTATATTGAAACCAGTTTTGAACAACCTTCTCTTCTCGCAAGAGGCTATATGATTTCAAACACCAGACATTTCTTTCCAAACTTAGGATCTCCTTGTACGTAGTCACATCATGTTTGAAACCAGCATGTATATTTTCTATTGCGTGTTTTGGAATTGCCCATAGTGGTATCTTGCAATCTAACTTATGTCTATACTTCTTCCAAACTCTCAGCAATGCCTGTCTTAAAATATGCACTCTAAACACATTGTCTACCTTCTTATCATACAACAAATATGCATGCCAGCCAAACAACAAGTCATGGCCCTCAAGATTTAATAACCTCTCTTGTGTCAAATTAATCCAATCACTTATTCCTACTAATGCAGCAGCTTCATAATATAATTTAAAATTGGGCATTTTAAGCCCACCTCTCTCACGAGTATCCTGCATAATCTTAAGTTTAACTCGTGGCTTTTTCCCTGCCCACACAAATTTATTGATACCTCGCTGCCATTCCTCCAAATTAGAATCTTTCTTAAGAATCGGTATCATTTGAAATAAAAATAAAAATTTAGGCAGGACATTCATTTTCACTGCTGCAATCCGTCCCAACAAAGACAATTGCAATTTTCCCCAACTTTCCATTTCTTTTTGAATTTTACCCCATAGTTTTTCATAGTTATTTTTATATAACTTTGTATTAGAGGGTGACAAAAACACCCCCAAATATTTGACCCTTTTAGCAATCTCAAATCCAGTTAATCCTTCTAAAAGAGCCTTTTGCGATACTGTCATATTTCTGGCCAAAATTTTGGTTTTCTGTGTATTAACTTTAAATCCAGAAACCTTCCCATATTGTGTTATTATCTCCATCAGGTCCACAACAGAGTTCTCTGGCTGAGTCACTGTAACAACCAGATCATGGTTTTACAATGACTGATGAAAATTTGATAAAGCAAATTAGAAATCAGGGACCCGCACATATTAAACGGATATATCTTGCGCTGATAGAGATTGATTCGGAAACAGAACTTGTTAAGGATTGTATGATAAAATGGGCCCAAAACATCCAGGAAGTTATCACAATGGACACGTGGGAAAAGATTTGGGTGAGGAACGTAAAATTTACACAAGCTCAAAATCTAAGAGAGAACTTTTACAAAATGTTTTATAGATGGCATCTAGATCCTAAAAAGCTTGCAAGTATGTATCCGAATTATCAGCCTAAATGTTGGAGGTGCGGTGATGAAGACGCAACATATTTTCACATATGGTGGACTTGTAAAAAGGTTAAGGCTTTTTGGATAAAAGTCTGGTGGAACATGCAGAAGATTTTTAAACAGAGGATAAAGTTTTGTCCGCAACTTTTTTTGTTGGGAATAATTACAGATGCTACAGTTGTGGACACTAAGTTGATGTTGAATTTTATTACGGCAGCAAGACTTTTGATAGGTCAGTATTGGAAGAAAGAGGAACTGCCGACCATAGAAGAGTGGACTTTAAAGGTTTCCGACCTGGCAGAAATGGCGAAGATTTCGGCCTATTTGAAAGATCACTCGCAAGAACGCTATATTATGGAATGGAGAAAATGGATTGAGTTTATCCAGAACAAGTATAGGGTTAAGAAGTTTTATGTAGCATTTGAATGAGTCTTCTTTCTTTTTTTCTTTTTTTCTTTTAGTTTTTTTTATATATATTCAATGTTACTAAGGTTTGTTTTATCCTATATAAGCTAGAGAGTGATGGATTTTAGAGTTTATAGTTGTTAGAATATGGTTGTTTATGATTGTTTTTTTTATATACCTTGTATTTAGCTCTGGGAAGTCGGGGGAGGGGGAGGGGGGGAGGGGGGAGAGGTAGGGGGGAGGGAGAAGGGAGGGGGAGGGGGGGTTTAAAGGAAAATTGTATGTTAAAACTTTTCAATAAAAAAAAAAAAGAAGTGTCAGGAAAATAGTACAAACACCCTGTAAATCTTTAAATATAAAAATTACATAAATATATTTGGCAAAATAGCGTAGAAATAGAATTTTTAATATTGATTTCTTTAGAGCTCTTGCCACTGAAATACTGTAAGTATTAACTAGTGCTGATTTTTTACCAGTAGGCCCAGATTATAAAAAGATTACAGAAGAAACAGATGTGGACTATGAAGAAGAATTTGCACTGGAAAATCAACCTCTTCCAGATTGTACAGCTATAATGTTGAATTTTGTTCTGTCTGGAAAAAAAGGTAATATTGCTATTGCTATTTCAGTTAAGTTTATATAACAATAAAGAGCAAAATCAACTCAAGGGAATTGATAACATGAAGCTCTTACAAAGAGAATGAGTGTCAAGTTTCCGACGTATGGGCTTTTCAAGTGACTGAGGCATTGTTTGCCTTAAAAGTCCTTTATTAGCCTAATACTCGAAGGAAGCTGGAATCTGAAATTTCCACCCCTTGCACAATATATTAAAACACAATTCTCCACCTTTCTAATTTTGTCATTAATCATATTCTCCAATTAATTTAAAGAATCAGTTTCCCTTCCACCACCAAAGCCTTATCTTCTTTAGAGAGACAAATGGCCTTGAAAGTGCATTCCTACTCTTCCCTCCTCCCAACTTTAAACTAAAGCAATACACAAGTCTTAAAGCAATATACAAGTTTAACATATGAAATAGTTACTTCATCTCTTGTCAAGCAATAACATTCTATGTTAGCAGCGTTGACAATGAGATCATAACAACATAGAAGTTGCTCTATATTAAGATAGTCACTGGTTCATCTAGCTTTGTAAGGTTAACACAGATTGTTGGTTGTTGAGAGTGTGGTGGCTCATCAGCTTCCTCTGTTCCTGGAGGAAGTGGATTATCTGGACCCCTACCAATCGGGCTTTAGGCCTGGGTACAGCACGGAGACGGCATTGGTCACACTGGTGAATGATCTCTGGCAGGCTCGGGACAGGGCTTGCTCCTCTGTCCTAGTCCTATTAGACCTCAGCGGCTTTTGATACCATCGGCCATGGTATCTTACTGCAGCGCCTCAGGGTTGGGAGTGGGTGGCACTGTTTTACAGTGGTTCTCCTCCTACCTCCTGGGTCGTTCGCAGTCAATGTTGGCAGGGGGACAGAGGTCGGCCTTGAGGCCTCTCGTTTGTGGAGTCCCTCGGGTCGGTCCTCTCGCCCCTCCTGTTCAACATCTATATGAAGCCGCTGGGTGAGATCATTCGTGGTTTTGGGGTGGGGTATCATCAATACGCTGATGATACCCATCTTTTTATTTCCACCCCAGATCAACCCAGTGATGCCCTCTCCGTGATGTCCCGTTGCCTGGAGGCGGTGAGGGTCTGGATGGGGAGGAACAGGCTTCGTCCAAATCCCGACAAGACCGAGTGGCTGTGCATACCGGCATCTCGGTTTGTCCATTCTATTCCATCTTTATCTATAGGGGGTGAGGTGTTACCCCCCGTAGATAGGGGTTGCAACTTGGGTGTCCTCCTTGATTCACAGCTCAGTTTTGAAGATCATATAGGAGCTGTGACCAGGGGGGCTTTTGCCCAGGTTCGCCTGGTGCGCCAGTTGCGGCCCTACTTGGACCGAGATGCCCTACGCACAGTCACTCATGCGCTTGTGACCTCTCGGATAGGCTACTGCAACGCTCTCTACATGCGGCTGCTCTTGAATACCACTCGGAGGCTCCAGCTGGTGCAGAATGCGGCCGCGCGAGTTGTGATGGGGGTCTCCCGATACTCCCATGTAACACCTCTGCTCCGCGAGCTGCATTGGCTTCCAGTTGTCTTCTGGGTGAGATTCAAGGTGCTGGTGATGACCTATAAAGCCCTAAATGGCATGGGTCCGGGTTATTTATGGGAGTACCTTTCGCCGGCGTTAACTTCCCATTGTCCTGTGCGCTCCCACAGAGAGGGCCTCCTCAGGGTGCCGTCGGTCAGGGAATGTCGACTGGCGGCCCCCAGGGGGAGAGCATTCTCTGTGGGCGCGCCTGCCCTCTGGAATCAGCTCCCTGTTGAGCTCCGGATGGCTCCCAACCTTCGCTCTTTCCGCCGCAACCTGAAGACTTGGCTATTTGAACTTGCCAGCCTGGACTGAGGGACTGGGATTTTAGATCTTAAATTTTAAAAATTTTAAATTTTAGAATGTGTTTTATTGTTTAGGGCTATTTGGTTTAATTTCATTTTAATTTTTGTATATTATGTGTTGTTCATAGTGTTTAATTGCCCTGTACACCGCCCCGAGTCCCTTGGGAGAGGGGTGGTATATAAATCCAAATAAATAAATAAATAAATAAATTAGGTAACGAGAGTGCTTTTTTTCTTTTTCAATAATGGGATGGACATGGACCTCCTACTTGTGAAACATACTGTATGTTTTATCATTGTACAAAGGTGTGACAGGGCCATGCAGTTTCCTCTGGCCTTCTTCCCTACATTCGTATGTCAGATATGAATATCTGAATTGGGGAAATTGTTGAAATAAATACTGCTTCGGGTTCTGCAGCCTATACATATACAGTTGCTTATATTTCCATAGCTCAAATATTTGTTAAGACTGCAGTGCTTTGGTTTTGGTTTCTAGAAGATGCACAGGGCTCTAAGCAAATATGTCAGTTTCTGGGGTCCCAGTTGAAACGAGAAAGGAACAAATAACAGAATTCCAAGTTGAAGGAATCTTAGTTCCTTAACCTAGTTATCTTGGTTCTTTGTAAATAGTACAGTGAGATAGTGATTCGATTTGATTATATGAGTTAAGTGTGAATTTTTACTTCTACAGTCTGTCTCTGCATTCTTCTGTCTTGTTTCCTAGTTTGAGGCAACCCATGCTTTGCATCTGGCTGAAAAACAGGATTAAAGTCTTGAAAGCAATAAGCATAGAAAAAAAGAAATAATTATTTATTGTTAAGATTTAAAGAGCCCAGGGATAATATTTGTGAAGAGGAGAAACAGGTTAACCAGAAGCATTCAAAATTCTATTTGAAATAGGTAGAAAATTCAGTAAGCCATCCTTGCATAAAATCTGACTTTTTCAATTTTCAGATGAAGAGTTAACTCCAATTTATCATGGGAACCCAATTACAGACCGAAGAAGCACATTTCAGGCACATTTAGCACCTGTTGTGTGCCTCAAACAGGTTAGTAAACCCTGCTTTCAAACAATCATATCATTATGTTTTCCAATAGTTTATACATAAGGGTTGAGCATATTCATATCTATACATTAATTGAAAGAACATAAAACTGCTTGATAACTTTCTTAATTTGCAGACCTTGCTATCCCATTCAGTGGAATGTAATTGATTCATCTAGAAGTTTACATACGGTAGAGATTCTGATTTTATTTTTTGACTTTAATGTCTGTAAACAGTAGTATGTTACAGTAGCTGTTTTTCTCAGGTTGAGTGATCTTACGGGTAAGTTGTTATGAAGAAGGATTTTCTGATCATGTGGATTTGGAAACAGGGCCATGCTGCTGCAGAAAAATAAGTATTTTATCCATGCATTATGTTGATTGATGAACAACTGGAAGTGAAAATAGCACTTGGGTATTTTGCTTGTAGGGACGTGGTGGCTCAGTGGGTTAGGATGCTGAGCTTGTCGATCAGAAGGTCGGCAGTTTGGCGGGTCGAATCCCGAGTGCCGCGTAGCAGAGTGAGCGCCTGTTACTCGTCCCAGCTTCTGCCAACCTAGCAGTTCGAAAGCATGTAAAAATGCAAGTAGAAAAATAGGGACCACTACGGTGGGAAGGTAACAGCGTTCCGTGCGCCTTTGGCGTCTAGTCATGCCGGCCACATGACCACGGAGACGTCCTCGGACAAACGTTGGCTCTTCAGCTTTGAAACGGAGATGAGCACCGGCCCCTAGAGTCGGAAACGACTAGCATGCATGTGCGGGGGAACCTTTACCTTTACCTTTTTATTTTGCTTGTACCTATGCAAATGTGTGGGAAATGTGGTATCAAGAAAGGACATCTTGGTGCATTATAAATTTAGCTTACTCTCTGGCAACTTGCACTATTTATAGCAGTTTTTTTAAATGAACGGAAGATTTGATATAGGCTGAAACAAGATCAGAATGAGGCTGGAGAAGGCTGAAAGCATGCTAAGACATGGATCATAGAGAAGAATGATGGATAAGAAATGAGAGAGGAGAAAATAATTGTCTGGGATATTAAGAGGCTTGATACTACTGAAACAAATACTAAATTCCTGGACTAACTCATGGACAAGCAAAGGAAACCAGTAAGAAACTTCTATTGTCTTATAAAAGATATCAGCCTGTGGAATGGGTAGGATAATAAGACTGAATGAAGGACTGGGAATAAAGAACTGTTTCTGAATGCTATGGGAGACACAACATCGTGGCAAAGTATTCATGAAGGCAGAGTATGACATCTGCTTTAGTGTGCACCAATTAAGATAGAACTTCTTTCCAAGTGGGTTAATGTATAAGATGACATATCAAAAATAAACATTTAGGCACTGCCTGCTAATTAGAGAATTATTTTGAGACAGCTCACCATGACTATCCATCTGCTTTTTTCCCCAAAACTCATCTTGGCTATGGAAAACCAACTTATAACTAACATCTGAGCTACTTTTGTATTACAGTAACCACTCTTTAATATTAAGCAATTTTTGTCTGTTCTGTGAAAATAGAGTTGTATTATTTTTAGTGCTGGTCTGGTATCTGGATTGCAATAGTCACACAGATCAGAGAACAGCATGGGTGGGCAGATAAAATATACGTATGAAGCTCCTGTTGATTAGAAATGAGTGGTCCCTGGTTCTCCTCAGGTTGTTGGACCTCAGTGCCCATTATCCATAACTATTGTGATTAAGGTTGTTATTGATTGGACTCTACCAATATCTGGAAGACTATGGATTGCCTACTTGTGGGGCCTATTTGTTTTGGTATAGGTTCCATTACACTCAACGTTTTTCATACACTGTGCTTTTCTTAATGCATGTTTCTCATGATCCAATTTTATGTCTGTTGTGGAACATTTTTGTTATGTACAAATGAACCACTAGGCCAGGGGTCAGCAACCTGAAACAGTGAAAGAGCCACTCGGAACCGGCTCCCTCACAAAAGGAAAAACTGGGAGCCGCAAAAAATGTGTGCGCATGCATGTACATGCGTGCATGCGCAGAACAGGGTTTGACTGAAGAGTGGAGCCAAGGCAAGATATGCACCTACCCTGTCCCCTCCGCTCTCATTCTCTCACGTTTTGTTTGGAAAAGCTTCTCTCTCGCTCTCATTCATTTGAAAGGCCAGCCGTGGTGCCTCCATTGACTTCTATGGGGATGCTTGGCAATGAAGGGGCCGATTGAAACCGCTCCCGGTAGTGCTGCTACTGCTAAATTTTCCACTTGCTGCTTGGTTCCGATGAAAGCAGAAAACCTCCGGATGACACTGCTGGGGGTGGAGGAGGCTGCCCGGGTTCGGCTGTAGCAGAAGCCGACAGTAGTGGTGGAGGTGGCGGCGAGAGAGACGCTGGAGGTCTGCCGCATCTCCGTCAGCCTCCGCCTCCCCCACAGAAACAAATTCCTGGGCCAGCCCCCATGGCAGCAGTGGGCCCCAAGGGCTGAGCAATCATTCCGGCGATGGCTGCTGCTGTTGGGGTGGCCTAGTGCACTCGCTGAGAGATGCTGGAGGTGCGCCAGGCCGGCGTGGTAGCCGCTGTGCTCTCCATCTTTGGCCCAAAGGAAGAGGACACACACACACACACACACACACACACACAGAGAACTCCCTCTCCCCGGCACGCCCCATCTGACCGACCCACTCACCTTTCCAGCAGTCCTCCTGTCTCTTCCTCTGCTGCCGCCATGTGCAGTCTGAGGAAGAAAAGAGGTTTGTGGGCAGTCCCACAAACAGCTTGTAGGAAGTCCCACAAACCAAAGAACTTCAACCAATCAATTCAAGCTTCGCAAGGTGTTTTTTTCCATGAGAAGTTTGAATTGATTGGTTGAACTTTTTTAGTCCCACTTTTTTTTTTGGGACTGCACATGGCAGAGGACTGGGAGCCGCAGGAGATGGCTGAAAGAGCCGCATGAGGCTCCGGAGCCACAGGTTGCAGACCTGTGCACTAGGCAATCATAGCACTGTTTATTTAGCCACATTGTTCTCCTTTTTCGCTTGTCTTGGCCTTTTAGTTAAGATCAAGTGTACGAAGAGGGATATACTGTATATAGGAAATATGAGCTACACTTCAGCAGTGTTCTCACTGACATAGTAAGAGACTTTGCTTTTAAATAATAGAAATACCACAAAAAATAAACATTGAATATGTATTTTGATGACTCTAGAGGAATGACTTTTTTCTTTTAAATTAAATGCTGTTACCTTGCTAGACATGTCTTCTCAAGCTCGTAGAGCTTAATATTGTTTTGCTTAAAGTGGTATTAATTATGCATTGTTTATTAAAATAGTTTCTTTACACATCCTTTATTATATAGGGAAATGTAATCTCTGATAAGAATAATACAGTTGTTACTATATTTGAAGGGAGACAGGAAAAAGATAACTTAAAAATTACAGCCTACCGGTAATTATTTACTGAAATCTTTTGTGACTAATGCTGACAATTGAAACAAATGTGTTAGAGAAGACATATTTATTACTACAAGCTAACCCAATGGATTCTGTAATTTATTAGACAGGATGTAAGCAAAATTAAAATATTTCAGTCCTATACATTTTGATTTCTTAGAAGAAAGGCACTGCAAATATAATGATTTAAGAATCATTAATCAGATTTAAAGCAGACATTGATTTTTTTAAAGTGTATACTTAATTTAGCCTAAATCTAGACCCAACCCAACAATTTGAAATATGAATGTTGACTACCAAAGATCACATATTGATTAAAGCTGCTAATTTAATTAGTATGGTTTCATATTTATGTTCAAGGACCATTTGACTTTCTATAAATTTAGTGATTTTTTGCAGCATCTGATGAGAATTGATTTTATTATTTTGATGACAACATTGGTAATTTTATTTTCTACCATTTAATGTGGAATCTGAAAGCTGCTCTATTTTCTATGTATATGATCACCATAAATTTATATTTTGTTTTTACAACTCTCTCCACAATTTTTTGTTCTACATTTTTACCTGCTTGATTTTTTTATCTCTAATGCTTATTTAATATAATAATAAATGCCTTGCATCCTAAATTCCTACTCAGTTCAGTTAAGGAGGAAGTTACTTCGGGGCATTTGCCAGCTCCCTGTTGCCTATTCTATCATCTGTTCCTAAGGAATTACCAAATCTTAAAAGCAGAATTCCCTAAAGGAGTAATTCTGTGATATCTTTTCTATTGAAGGAAAAAAAGTTAGAATTCAAGTTTATGTTTCTGCCTCAATTGTCA
Organism: Vipera berus; assembly: GCF_964194415.1. Classification (NCBI taxonomy): domain Eukaryota; kingdom Metazoa; phylum Chordata; class Lepidosauria; order Squamata; family Viperidae; genus Vipera; species Vipera berus. The sequence goes on from NC_138204.1 coordinate 169,813,105, forward strand.
GCCTTGACTGATTCTCAAAACAGCTAGAAAGTACAATCTATTTTAAGAGAAAGAAAGTGTGTTGGTTAAAATATGCCTTCTATATTCTCCAATCAAAGTTGCATTTAATTGTATTCAAATATGCAAGAATTAAGCATCAATAAGGAGTTTGCAAGAGCTCCAAGTAAAGCATATAAATCCTAATTATTGTCTGAAACTTTTTCTTCCAAGGTGAAAATTGTTCTTGCTGAGTTGTACAAAAATAAGAAAATAGCCAGTGCTACTCACAACATATATGCTTACAGGTGAGTAGCTGCAAAAATAATGAGGAGGATAAAAATCTACTAATGAATGTTCTGTCTCTTGGATCAGACCTAGTAGAATTGCATGTGATTATTCATGGATTATTCGTGGATTTTAGAGAATTTTATAAAAGCAGTAGATTGATAAGCAAACATATTATGATATAGAATTAAGATACATATTTGCATTGTGATCTAGAATTATTTTTATTTTAAGAATATACTGTGAAGACAAGCAGACTTTTTTACAAGATTGTGAAGATGATGGTGAAACAGCAGCAGGGGGCCGTCTTCTCCATCTTATGCAGGTGAAAGGAATCAGTTAGTAACAAGATATTTTTCATTCTTTGTAGCCATAACATTTTAATCAGGAGATTCATAGCCATAGCATTATAATCGGACAAACATTTGTCAATGGATACATGCAAATACAGCATATTTGAGATTATTATTTGTCATTTAGAATAGTTTGACGAATGACCAAATGGTGAAAATACAGACAAGAGACCAATAATATTTGATATATTGAATGAAAATATTACTAACTTCCACAGTCATAAAGTGGCAATTGATGTTTAAAGTTTTATCTTTAACTTTTTCTTGCCTTTGATTCATATCACTGCCTTGTCAGGATGAATAATTTTAGAATGAAGTAATATCCAGCTTTTCAAATCATTTCTTTGTGGACTATAAATCCATCATCCAGAACAAAATGGTAATTACAATATCTGAAAAAAACTTAGGTCAGAAAGGCAATGCTAAATTGTAAGTAAGATCTAGGTTTGCCTTGCCTTGGTGGAAGAGTACAGCAAATACGAAGCATCTAACCATCTTGTCAGTTGTTGCTGATGGTCTGATAGGATAAACAGAAGTTTAAAGTTACAGGAAAGAACATTGAACTTATCAACTTCCTTCTTCTTTTACCTATTAGAGAGCAGAAGCTCTACTTTCAGAAGTTTTTCTCTAGAACTAATATCAAATTTGCATGGCACCTGAAAGTGGATATCTAGTTAAACTGTGATTTAATGGCATCAACCAGAACTATGAAGATGGCTTGCTTCAAGTTGTGGGTCGATGCTGGAAATGTATATTTTTCTAGAATTATATTTTGTAGGTAGTATGGGTTGAGTTAACAATTAAGAAATGCTTATTGTATGTAACAAAGTGAATCTGATAGTTGTAAATCTTCTAAATATGAATATGTAAATTTTTTTAATATAGATCCTGAATGTCCATAATGTTTTGGTGGTGGTGTCCCGCTGGTATGGTGGTATCCTTCTAGGGCCAGATCGTTTCAAACACATCAACAATTGTGCCAGAAATATACTTGTGGAGCAGAATTACACTAACCTATCTGTAAGTTTTTAGTAAAATATCTATAGCAGTAGATTTCTTCTCATATGTTTCTTTTGACATGGGTAGGGTAGAGCAGAAATGAATGCCTAACATCATTGACGATGAATGTTATCTACAATAGTATCCTGTAAATGAATTTATTAAAGTGTTTTTATTTAAGAAAAAAAATATGCAAACTTCTTTGTAAGTTTTTCTCATTTAAACAATTATAAACCTTTTATTACTTTTATAACCAATTTTTACCCAATACAAATAATTTTAAATAATTTATATAAATAAAACTTTCTCCAAAGCATTCTTGAAAGAGGGATAAAGTAAGTGTAATAGAATATTAATTTTAGGTAATTAACCCTGTCTATATGCTAGTACTGTTAAGAAAAGCATGTGATCTGTGTAAAAAAGTAACAGTTAATTAGATATGTTTATCTGACTTTTTTTTATAATTCTCTAGCAAAATCCATCTAAGCCTCTTGGAAAGAAGAAAGGAATGAGAAAAGACAAGAAGAAAGCAGAACATTGATGTATTTTGCAGAATTACATATCCGTATTTCAGCTTTCAACTGTCACCACTCAGGATTCTGTATTCTAAACCTTTTGTTCCAAAAGTGTAGAAACACTTTGCAGTAATAAAAAACATTCTTCGTAAGAAAACTCAAGCCACTGAAGCAGTAGCAGCAGACCCAGAAAACACCTTCAATTTGTTCACTATTTCAGCCGCTCAAGAATCAAAGTCTCTCAATATAATATAAGCTTCCCTCTGAATTTAGTCTTTGATTTCTTAAAAAAGCAATAAATGAGAAAGACAGAACTTTACTATCTTCTCTTTGTCGTTCTGGGGTAAACATTTTGATAATGTATGGTAGTAAGAATCTGTTGTACCAAGCAGTCTTGAATGTCTTCGATAACCCTCTCTTATGCCAAGGGTCAATTTTGCTTCACACAGCAATTTCATCTCTTACTTTTCCTATTGCTTGACTATGAGAATTACGTTTTCACCAAATTTCCTCAGATGATTGAAATCTCATTCCCACAAACGGTGGCTATTGAGAGGGTAGAAGACTGGATATTCCTGGGTTACATGAAACAGGTACATAATTACTACCATGTTTCCCTGTAAGTAAAACCTACCCCGAAAATAGGCCCTAGCTTGATTTTCGGGGGTGGGCCTAATATAAACCCTACCCCCCCAAAAGCTCTAGTTTTGGGATGAGGCACACACCTAAAAATCAAGCTAGGGCTGGGGTGGAAGTTACCATTGCAGCCAGGCCTCCCATGGATTGACACTTGCTTCACCGGCCTACTTCTGCAGCCGAAGGAGCAGCTTCATTCTGCAGTTGAGGATGGAGCTCATGCCTGCATTTTGCAATCAGAGGCCTTTCTGGAAGGCCTTTGCAGCCAAGAACCAAGCTATAGCCTCTGACTGCGAAATGCAGGCCTGAACCCCATCCTCAGCTGCAGAATGAAGCTGCTGCTTTGGCCACAGAAGAAGTGGGCTGGCTGGGCAGGACTGTTGGTGCTGTTGCTGCAAGGTGAGTGGAAAAGATACACTCCCCCCCAAAAAATAAGACCTGTTGCCTCTTGGTGTCAAAAAAAGACTGGGTCTTATTTTCGGGGAAACATGGTATCTCTGGAAGTTAATTTAGTATCACTTTAAGCAAGGCCAAGACGTAGCATTAAGGCATTTTGTTCACTATATTGGTAAACTTGGATGTTTACTTTTGAAATAGAACTATGAAAGAATGAATGTAATGCATTTGAGATGTTGAGATTATCATTTCCTAAATGATAATAGCTTTTCTTATTCAACATAATTTTCATAATGACATTGGTATTACGCTGTCCACATAAGAGAAACTAAAATACTTGACAATTTTATGTGTCTTTTTCTTGGAGCTGACAAAATATAGGTAGTCCTTGACTTAACAACCACAATTGAGGTCCAGAATTTATGTTGCTAAATGAGAAATTTGTTAAATGAGTTTTGTCCCACTTTATTACTTTTCTTGCCACATTTGTTAAATGAATCATTGCAGTTGTTAAATTAGTATCATGGTATGACGCTGTGACACTGCAGCAGTCAAAAATATGAACCATTTGTCAAGTATCCGAATGTAAATCACGTTGACCATGGGGATGCTGCAAAGGTCATACGTGTGAAAAATGGTCATAAGTCACTTTTTAAACTGCCGTTGTAACTTCAAATGGATACTAAACAAACCGTTGTAAGTTGAGGACTATCTGTATTTTAGTCTGAATTTATTTTTTTAATTTCTGATGTAGTCATGCAAAGTGTTATAGACACAGTCATATTGAATACAATAGATCAGATTTTTATTTATGACACGTTTTCTCAAATCAGAGAAAAGTAATCTTGATAGTCTTCAACTACCAGAATATAAAATTACCTCTGACCGTAACTACATTTTTAAAAAAATATATTAAAATGTCTGATTTTTTTTGAATACTCTTCAACTTTGAATGAAATATAACTGTTCTCAGGAGTCAAAAACAACTCTTGCAAAGAATCATTTACAGAATCAGAATTGAGAACAATAAAGACATTTAGCACCCTACGTTGCTATCAAGCAATTTGCGAAATTTCAATTCTTGTAATTTGAAAGCATTGCAATAGCTCTTAAATTGTGTAATCTAAAATGGAGCCAGAGATTAAGGAGCAACTACTGGAGGTGTTGAAATACCCCAAAGTAAATTAGGGTGGGGAGAAGGGGAGGGAAGAGAAAACAGTTATCTTTTGTTCTAGATTGCTGCAACCAGGGAAGTTTTATTAATGACCCCTGTCTTAGAGCAACACTGTTAATAGCTACATAGCTACCAGTACATTGATGGAGAAGCCCTTGCCTTTGAGAGCAGCTTGCAAAAGAAATAAGACTGATATTTTGCTTGCATAAAGCAGCCAAGGCAGGGTGGATTTCCAACTACATAATTCTTGCTTTGGATAATGTGCGCATCTTATATTATCTGCCTAAATGTGTATCAGCTTTCTGACATAGGTATTTATAGTGCTGGGCTAGGACTCTTTACCCTATGGCACAACTCTCCAATTGGCCTTGGATTGATTCTTGCTAGTCTCACTTTCTCGGCCTTATCTTTGTGACTGTGGGTGAGTGAGTGTGTCTTCAAGTCAGTGTTGACTCCTGGTCACTGCCTGGATTAGTCCCTGCAGTTGTCTCCAAGGTCACTCAGCTGACTTTGTGCTTAAATTGGGATTAGAACTCAACAGTCACTTGGTTTCTAGCCTTGTGCCTTATCCCTGCACCAAACTGGCTCTCAGTGTAATCTATTTATAGTTGATGTGATTATAAAAATGGAACACACACACACACACACACACAAATATACCATGTTGTAGTGAACTCCTTAGAGAATAAGTCCCCTTCAAGCAACTTCGTGGATATGCCTATGTCATGTTTTGGCAGAATTACGGAAATAATACAGAAAAAAGCTGCTTCTAGGAAGCTTTTCAACTTCACATGATAGCCTCCAGCCCTAATACTCTCTACAGGCCTCCCATCTGAATATTAATGAGGTCTGTCTACTTAGCATCTCAACCTAGAGAAGATTAGCCAGGTGCTGTGACCTGCTGAGACTTTGAACTGTGGCCTGGGCTAAAAAAAAGGTGAATGTATACATGTAAATAAATAGCAAGAATATGCAGCTCTTCAGATCTCTGAAAACATATTTCAGAATTGGGTTGGTCATACACAACAACCACACTTATGGGTGTCTTTCTAAAGAAGCTGCAGTTTTGCTTGGCTTGCACTGTAGCTGTGCACTGTAAGGAAAATAAACCTTTTCAGTTAAGGAAATGCTGAGTTAGTGGCCACACCTGTTCAGAGATACCTTGCCCCATCCTGCTGATGCCTTCTAAACAATCGAGTATTTTCCTGGGATTGCACAACTAGCATATAGCTTCTTTAAGTAGATACCTCTGCCTTACAGTGCTTCAAAGTGCTGCATATCCCTAATAAATTGCTATTGCAGGTTTTTTTAAAAAGGCTATTATACATGCAAAAACTTGCCTTCAAAGGACCCTGTTTGTCCTAATAAAGGGAAATGATTAATTACTCAACAAATCTTATGAATTAGAGGACACTTGCTCCATTTGCTTATCTTTAGTATGCAAAGCTACATAAACCTGCTCTCAGACAAACAGCTACTGAGAGACCCTATAGTTATGAATCTTGCATTTATAATTCTGACTCTTGCTATGAATCAGCTATGAATCTTGCTTTTCACTTTTGGATTTACATTCTATTTAGGCTATGAACTCTTTGGGGAGCGAACCAGTTTTGTAGCTATATTTTCATTTTTAGAGGAACAATTATGGAAGAATAGAGAAAATGATTAGATGGTATGGATATCCAGTACTTCAAGTTTGATTCCAAAAAGATGCTTTACAGAGCATAGAAGTGTGAACCTGGGCCTACCTGCCATCCTTTAAAGCAGCTATACCTTTTTTTTAAGATCGATAGGCAGCTGCATAAGGCAGCTACACAATCTGGGGAAAAATATGGCTGCTTTAAAGACTTGGTGATAAGCCAAATCAATGGGGAAGCCGGATTCATTTAACAACCATGTTACTAACTTAGCAACTGCAGTGATTCACTTAACAACTGAGGCAAGAAAGATCATAAAATGGGGCAAAAGTCACTTAACAAATGTCTCACTTAGCAACAGAAATTTTGGGCTCAATTGTGGTCAAAAATCAAGGACTACTTGTATTATTTATCAGAAATTTTCAATTCCCAAACAGTTTGTCTTTCCTGATAAAAAAATCCCATAGATGCTCAGTTTTAGCACTCAGAAATGTGGTCTTTCTGTCCCACTTCCCAAAGTTGCATGGTGTTTCAAGCCAGTCTTACACTTGGCTAAATTCTTGGGCTTGAAACAGGAAAGCTCTTTGAGATTGTGCATACTAGATAATATTGGGATACTAGTCACACTGGGATAAGGTAGTGGTTGTTATGAGTTGGTCAAGGAAGCTTCCACAGGAGCCTCCATTTTATGTCATCAATAACATCCTTATAGGGTAGGTTGGGCCAAGAGTGACTGTGTTATATATGTAAACAATCCCTTGATATGATGTATATATGTTAACTGTTCAATCAAAGCGGCAGCAGCAAGCGTATAGACTAAACGCAGCCTGACAGGAAAACACGCGGGAACTTTGACAGCTGTCAAAGTTCCCCGCACCGCGCAGGCGCCACCACTGACAGCTCGCGGCTGTCAAACGCCGGACTACGAAGAAGCCTGAGCTGTCAAAGCGTCCACCGTACAGCGCAGGCGCAACCACTGACAGCTCGCGGCTGTCAAAACACTAAGACACGCGGAAGCCGGAGCTGTCAACAAAAGACGACACGGATTGGTCCCTGTCTGACAGGGCGCCAAAATGGACACCGCTGATTGGTCCTCGCTACCAGCTGCCGGCTATAAAAGCCGGACAAGTTATTCTTTGTTTGCCTTGCTCTTAAATAAATCTGTTGTTATTAGCCTGTCGTCCCGAGTGGTCCTTCGGCTACTTCACTGGCGACGAAGGTGGGATCGCTCCGGAGCTGAAGTCACGGCCGAGGAAGGGAGTTCCCGGCAAGAGCTGTCACGGAAGTTTTAACTTCCATCGGAGCAACCCAGGACCGGACGACATGGCAAACTTCGGCCGTGTGAGGGAGTTTGATACACGCCATCCCGAGAGATGGCAATCACACCTCGGCCAAGTCGAGGGATTCCTCCTCGTCAGTAAGATCACTGACGACCGAGCAAAGGCCGCCGCTCTGCTGTACATCAGCGGGCCCCCGGTGTACGATGCAGCCGTCGGGTTGTTCAGCCCAGTGCCCATCACTGAAGTCTCATACGCGGACTTGGTGGACCAGCTGAGCAAATACTACATGCCGGCTCGATCAGAACTATACTGGCGGGTGCAATTCGCGCAAAAGAAACAACGGCAGGACGAGCCCGCCAACGAATTCATCGCCGGGGTCAGACATGCCGCAAGGAACTGCTGCTTCCCCGACCTGGAAGATCGCATCAGAGACCAGGTGGTGATCGGTCTGAGGGACGAGAAGCTACAAAAAAAACTGACGTCCAAACCCGACATGAACCTGGCCGAGCTGACCAGGGAGATCATGGCATACGAACACAGCCACAAGAAGAAGCCGACCAACACGACCCCAGAGACCCCCGCGACAGTCTACCAGGAAAGCGCAGCCTTCAGCGACAGCGGAGAGTCGGTAGATTTCACCGACGGAGAAGCCCTACAACGCCGAATGGAGCACAGACAGCCAAGAAGGGGAAAGACGTCGGACCGCCGGGGGTCCAGGAACCCTCCACCGCCACCACCGCGTTACGAGCAACGAGCCGCCTGTGCCAGCTGCGGAGGCAATCATGCCCGAGGAAGTTGCCGTTTTAGGAACGCGAAATGCCACAATTGCGGGAAGACTGGCCACATCAAGCCGGTGTGCCGCAGCAAAGGCCGGGACAACATCAATGAGGTGGAGGCAAAACCCCCAGGTAGGCCAGCCGCCCAGGCCAGCAGAGAACCCCACCCAGGGCCCCTGGTAGAGACTGTGGACAGGGTAAACAGCATAAGCTCCAAGGTTAAGATCTGGGTCAGAATTCAGGGGGTGCCCTGCCACATGGAAGTAGATTCCGGGTCGGCAGTTTCCTTAATTTCTCTAACAACCTATCAGGAGATCTGTCAGAAGGGCCGAGGACAAATTTCCCTGAAACGAACTCAGGTACACCTAGCGGACTTCCAGAAAACCCCCATTCCGGTGGAAGGAAAAGCCAAGGTCGTAGTGCAGTACAAGGGGTTCAAGGGTCCCCTGGAGGTTTTAGTTACGCCAGGGAACCGCACCAATTTGATAGGACTAAACTGGTTCAGTCCACTAGGTATCGCTTTAACAGGGGTTAACACCATCCTAACACCCAGCCTAGAAGCCGTTTGCGATAAGTTCGCCGACGTTTTCGATGGCACTTTAGGGAAATACACGGGTCCCCCCATCTCCTTACAGTTAAACCCTGCAATCCAACCAGTTAAGATAAGAGCCAGGAGGGTACCTTTTGCCCTTAAAGAAAAAATCGAAAACGAACTTGATCGCCTCGTAGGACTAGGGGTGCTTGAGCCAACAGAAGGGGGAACCTGGGAGACCCCAATCGTCACCCCAATCAAACCTAATGGGGAGGTGAGACTGTGCGCTGATTATAAGGCGACAGTCAACTTAGCCCTCAGCCCCCATGCCTACCCAGTGCCAGCGGTAAGGGACGTATTTGCTTCCATCCGCTCTGGCACCCTTTTCGCCAAGCTCGATCTCTCACAGGCGTACTTACAGCTACCTGTCACTGAGGACACTGCGGAGGCCCAGACAATTGTTACCCACCGCGGCGCCTTTAAGGTAAAGAGGCTCCAATTTGGCATATCGGCGGCCCCGGGTATATTTCAGGGTATCATGGAGAAAACCCTGAAAGGAATACCCGGGGTCTGCCCCTACTTTGACGATGTTCTCATCGCCGGAGAAAACGAAGCGAACTTAGCTGACAGGCTGTCAGCTGTGCTAAGCCGGCTCAGAGAAGCCGGCCTCAAACTTAAGCGGGAAAAGTGCTCTATTGGAGTCACCTCCACTGAATTCCTAGGGTACAAAATAGATAGCCAGGGCATTCACCCCACCTCAGAAAAACTACAGGCTATTCAAACCGCACCCAGTCCTAGGAATAAACAAGAGCTGCAATCCTTTTTAGGATTGTTAAATTTTTACCATGCCTTCATCCCCCATAAGGCCACTATTGCGGAGCCTCTGCATAGACTCCTAGACAAGGGTACAACTTGGTCCTGGACCAAAGAACATGAGAATAGCTTCCATTCATTAAAAAAGATTATCTGTCACAGTTCAACTATCACCCTTTTCAGGGAGGACACCCCAATATGCATCGCTTGCGATGCCTCTCCCTATGGAATCGGGGCTGTTTTAAGTCACATATTCAAGGACGGCACACAAAGACCCATAGCCTTCTATTCACGCACTCTAACCAAAGCTGAAAGAAACTACGCCCAAATCGACAGGGAAGCCCTAGCAATAGTAGCAGGGGTCAAAAAATTTCATGATTACCTATATGGAAGACCATTCACTATAATTACAGATCACAAACCCCTGCTAGGCATATTCACGTGGAACAAAACTACTCCACAAATTCTCTCCCCGAGAATGCTAAGATGGTCAACCTTCTTAGCAGCCTATTCCTATCAACTAATACATAAACCAGGTAAAGAATTGGGTCATGCTGACTGCCTCAGTGACTGTCAAAGTCATCAATTTTAGAGAGTTTTCATAGATGAGAGAGGGCTTAAGTCAGAGTCTATCCACTCCAAGTCCAAGCTCCTTAACCGCTACACCACACTGGCTTTCTTCCTGGTAAGGAATCTACAGGTCCTTCATTCAGACCACAAATTCTAGTTTGGCTTCAATGTGGCAAACAGATTTCATTATGATCTTAAATCTAGTTGGACAACAGGCTCTGTCTTGCACAATTATTTTGAACACAACAAACTGTACCTTATCTTTTGTTGCAAGTTAAAAAGGGAATCTAGTTGGACAACAGGCTCTGTCTTGCAAAAGTATTTTGAACACAGCAAACTGTACCTTCTCCTTTGCTGCAAGTTAAAAACGGAAACTTCTTGTCCCTTGTCACATGTGGGATTAAATAATGTAAATAGTTAGAGGAGGCATCCAAACAGAGTTGTGATGGCTGAGTCTTATTAGCATTTTATTCAAGTAAACTAAAAGGCAAATACACCTCAGACCCCAGTTTTGATTACCATCATTTGCATTATAGATCTAACAGTTCCAATTTCCTCATATTGATTTAGTGTGAAATGAATACATACATACATGCCCACCTATTTTACTTTGTTTCGGCTTGAAATTAGTGTATTTGCAGAAATAGATATTATTTTTGTTTCTTAAGAAAAAGTTTCAAACAATGAATAGAGACAAAGGTATTGAAAGGTCTATTTTTGGTTAGATTATCAATCTTTCAAACAAATGAATATGCCCCAAGAGAACCTAGAAAAGGGTCTGCCATCTCTTATTAACTGGCTTAGCAGACTGAATACATGAATAATTCAGCTAGGAGAGCCTTTTATTTTTTTTCATGATGAAGTATCACCAGGTCTCTGAAGAATTAATACTGAATCATGAAATGCTGGAAAGGGTGTGCGTATGTCCAGTCTCAATTCCTCTAGGAACTGTGGCAGTCCATCCATACATGCATTGATACATACCCATCATGTGATTCCTTTCTGAGATAAGAAATATTATGCAAAAAGGTAGAAGGGAAATAAAAACAGGAAGCCAAAGTAATGAATGGCATGAGGTAAGAACAGGAAGCATAGCTAAAAGTAGTTTACAGCAACACCCTACCTCTCTCCACTTTCCATCTTTGCAAACCAATCTTGCTTTCCCCATGTACCTCTTCACAGATTCTTTTTTATTCGTTAGCTGTAGCAATAAGGGAGATTAAATATGTTTTCCCTCAGTAACTTTTAGCCCCTGAGTAACTATCAACTAGCTTTTTCTTTTTCTTGGGCAGTTACTAATATAGTACAGATGCTCAGTTTGAGATATAGAGTATCGTTTTCATAAGGAAACAGGTTACATGTCATAATGGCTCAGTCTCTGGAATGTGCTGGAACCTCCCCTTGAGAAGTTTTATCTTCAGTGGCAAATTGGTCAATGTTCCAGGTTGAAAGGAGCCACAGAAATACAAACACAGTTAGTGAGAGTCGAGTTTCTGATGCACGTATGCAACATCACCCCTTTTAATTTCAGAATTTCAAAATTATAACTTCCACTTCAGCACAGATATAATCATGAAATACAAGGATCTGGTGGAGTCAGGGAAACTGTGTGAATGCAGTAAAACAGTTTTTGGTTATTTGTTTTGTCTTCCTTTCTATTTAACATAAATCTGAGAGGAATGATGTTTATCTGCTATATTTTACCACTGACAATATCAGATTGGCTAAAATTCTGGCTTGTGTGATTTTAACTAAGAACTAGGTGCATCTACAGATTTAGTTGCACAGATGTTCTGCCACGATATTGCTGGCTGGGATTTTGAAAAAATGGTGTCCACCACCCCAAGATGGCATCAGAGTGGGGAAAGCTAAAATTTGTTCATATCTTTATGCCTCCTGGAAAGACTTGGTAAAACAGAAAAAGAACTTTTTCATTTGGCCTGGAGAGTTGAGCATAGGTTCTACTTTAATATGGCGTTGACAGAATAAAACTGTCTACTGGATCTTGTCATTCCAGGCAAATCTATATGAGCTTATTCAATCCCTCTGTATTCGGTTGTACCTGTTATTGATAAATGTGCGTGCATATGCAACTTGTAAAAAAAGCTATATATTATTTGTGCAAATAATATACATATAATATAATATATATAAAGTTCTGGAAGGAATTTCCATTTTTTATTCAAGATGGGGCAATAACATCTCTCATCGAAAATTTCCTGCGATGGAGAAAATCTGTTAACAAAGACAGTGCTGGACATATACATTAAGCTCTGCAGTCCTAGGTTTTTGAGTTGCAAAAAAACCCAGCAACCACTAGAGTCAGGTGATAATAGAATTTGAAATAATGAATGAATGCATCAATAAAAGGCAATAGTCAGGTTTTCTACATCCTTCTGCTACCATCTAGTGGTCAACTGCAACACTGCAAATACTGTTCAGTACTCAAATATTAAATGTCAAAGTTATAGAATTGTATCTGCTTCTAAAATATTAGTAAGCTGGCAGGATAGACAGGAGATAACTATTGAAAACTGCTTCTGGCACAACACTGTCTTTATAAAGATACCTATCTAGCTAAAATCTGAATTATTCAGTATACCCATCCACTGGTTTTAATTCCTGGCCTTCTTATTTCAATATTGTACAATCATGATTTATTGTAATATACTTCAGTCTATTTTTACTCACATTTGGAATTTATTTCCTTATTGCTCTATTTGCTTTAGTAAATCCTCAAACTAAATGCAAGGTAAAAGGTTCTAAAAAATACAATAAATGAGACCCCTTAAGAGAAAGGGAAAAAAAGTTCATTCAAACGAAACATTCTTTTTCTTCTGGTAGCTCCCTATCATCCTGCCTCCCTCTTCAAAAACAAAACAAAACAAAAACATGAGAATGAACATTTTGCAAATGTTAGTGACGGGGAAAAAACAAAAGCTAGACTTGGCCAATAGTATGCACTGACTCCAAATAGAATTCAGAAGTCGAATTAACACATCACTCTAATGTCTAATGTGTTTAATGTTTTGACTAAACAAGACCACTAAGGTAAAGGTAAAGGTAAAGATTCCCCCGCACATGCGTGCTAGTTGTTTCCAACTCTAGGGGCCGGTGCTCATCTCCGTTTCAAAGCCGAAGAGCCAGCGCTTGTCCGAGGATGTCTCCGTGGTCATGTGGCCGGCATGACTAGACACCAAAGGCGCACGGAACGCTGTTACCTTCCCACCGGAGTGGTCCCTATTTTTCTACTTGCATTTTTACGTGCTTTCAAACTGCTAGGTGGGCAGAAGCTGGGACGAGTAACAGGCACTCACTCTGCTACGCGGCACTTGGGATTCAACCCGCCAAACTATCGATCTTCTGATCGACAAGCTCAGCGTCCTAACCCACTGAGCCACCGCGTCCCTTATAAACAAGACCACTATGGCTAGTTAAAACAAAACATGGATTACTATGAAATAGAAATTAAATCAGAAGATTGTTAAACTTTAATCTTGGTTTTCCTGTACCCCGAAGCAGATATTTTCCCCTAATCTATATACTCTCTCTTCAAATTATTTCAGATAAGACTGTTAGCGATGTAGGACAAATAATGAGAATAATTTAAACTGTTACAAGAGAAGGTGGAAAGTATTTTCAATATTGCACACAATTTTGGACATTATTTTTATCATATTATCTGACTCCTTTTTAATATTCCACTTTTTTCTCCTAATGTATAGATACTTTTGGTGACATTTTGTTTAAAATGTTTTTTAAAACTCTTTGAAATGAAAATACGCTTGGATGAGAAATATACCTTTTGTTGTCAATGATGCTTCTTCACCTGCTGGCATCAATCTGGCCACTAGGGGTCAATGTTGTTCCACAGTAGTCAGTAGAGTTGCAAGAGAGCCGTGGTAAGAGGGAGTCTTGGGAGTCTATTGTCCAATAGCAAATAGAGAGATAACATCCTTTACAGGACGCTTGTGAATTAATGGGAACGACAAATTAATTTATACAAACAGGACACATATATGAAGTTAGGAGCATCGTGATTTCTGCCTTATAAGACACTATTTTGGAATACTAATCTTTAAGATTTGAGGGCATGGCTCAGTTGCTAATTTTTTGGCAACCTTCTCATTGCAGTAATATTTAGCTACTGTCAAAGTCAATGAAGTCTATGAAGAAAAATATTTACTACAGATAAGGATACAATTGCTATTCATCCAGAGTATAAATGGAAACCCTAGTCTTTCCAATTATGTTGTGCTAACATTGCTAATCATCAGTCATGTTGTTGGAATCTATTCGCAACTGAAGGGATTCAGCTCCTTGCATCCTCAACATGCTAAGAACAATAATGGCTATATTTAAACTTACTAGGCCATAGTTTAATTCAGTTCACAATCCAAGCAACCTTAAAATTTAGCAGGTGTGCAAAACCAGCCAAACTCAGATCCCATCTGAAGAATATGTATCTACATTGTGCAGCAGGCATTCACCCCTTAGTTGATGGTGAAGGTAATATTTACACAGCATGATATAAGGGAACAAGGAAATCAATTATGGAAAGTCTACAGTGGAAAGAATGTAAAAAAATGGTTCTTCCTATATAGAAAATGTGAATATAAAGAAGGATATAATTAGGGATAATATTTAGAGTAAAATGTTAATTTCGTTTATCTCAGAGTAAGTTTTTTCTACCTAGCTAAATTTTATTTCTAAAAAAAATTCAGAAAATTATACTGACATTTGTTCTGGATTAAGATATAGTGTAAATCAGACATGTCAAACTTGGAACTTTTTCCCCATTGCCGGCAATGGAGTGGGCACGGTTTCCTTGTGATGTATTGGGCCTGTGGGCTGGCAGTTTGATACCCCTGGTGTAAAGCTTCTGTTGTATCATCAGACTGATGATAATATGTAGGGATTATCACATTCAGAACTTCTCCATTTTTTCTTGGCAACTCCTTGTAGAAGATTGTCAATGACTTCTTTTAACTCCTTCCTTCCATTTTTCTCTGTTTCATGTAAAAGTGTTTTCAAGTCAACCCTTAAATTGTCTTTTCTATAATAAAGTTGACTTCTAGGCATCTCCGCCAATTCCATTGGCTTAACCAACCATACCTCTCTTGTGGATAGTGTCAAGCTTTTCCACTTTTGAGCATATAATAATCTTGCTGCAGTTGTCATATATAAAAACAAAGTTCCGTGACATTTTTTTTTAGCTGTTTGTCCATTAATCCCCAAAGAAAAGTTTCTGGTTTCAGTTGCACATTTGTTTTTAAACTCTTCTGAATTAGTGCTTTTATTTGTATCCAATTTTTTTTTGCTTTTTTACATGTCCATCATACATGATAAAAGGTCCTTTCATGTTGTTCACATTTCCAGCATAGATTCCATGTATCTTTATATATTCTAGACAATTTCCTCTGGTGACAAATACCAATGGCACATCATCAAATTCTCTTTAAGTCTGGAACATAATGTACATTTCAATCCTTTCAACTGCATATTTTTCCATTGATCAATTTGTATATCATAGCCAACATTTTTAGCCCACTTTATCATATGTTTGTTCACTTTTTCTTCTGTCACAATTTTCAACAAATGTTTATACATTTTAGCATCAAAATGAATGATATTGATTCTATTCCAAACACAGCCTTGCATTGTTTAAGCCATATCTTTTATCCACTTTAAACCTTTCCGATAATTGTACACAAGAAAACCAATGACAAATATACCCTTCTGTTGTCATATCTTCTGTTGATTTTATTTTGCAGAATATCCTAGTACACCACAGTAAGTTAACCACTTATGTTTAGTTATCGTTTCTCATCTATAAAATGCTTCTTGTGCTGAGAGAGTCAATGAATTATTTTTGACTCTAAAAGCTCAAACTCCACTCAACCCGTATGAGTGACTGGACTCCCTTTCAATTTCTGACCAGGCTGGGTGAAGCATTACTTTTCCACCCCTGCCCACACTACTCCCATTCCCCTTATTAAAACATCCTTGCATTGCAACCAGAACCTTTCTGTTTTGTTTCTATGAAGCTATTACATCCGCTTTTCCTTATTATGAAATTTCCAGCCCTACAGAAGAAGATCTGAATGAAAGAAAAATGTGTATCGCTTTGATTATGGTAGCAAGAGGCAAAAATAGTACCGTAAAGGCGGGTGGGTGGGTGGGGGTGGGGTGTCTATGGAGATTCTCAGTTGTCCAAGTGATGGTTATCCCAAAGGTGCTTACTTTCAAAAGACAACTGGACTATCTTGTTTTGTTTGAAGACATCCAAGAAGCTTCAGTCAGAGTGGAAGAAGCTTCTTGGATGAGAAGCAAAACGTCTTCAAGCAAAACAAGAAAGTCCAGTTGTCTTTTGAAAGAAAGCACCTTTGGGACATGCTGGGGGAGGGAGGGAGAGGAAAAAGAAAGGGCCTGCACTGGTGTCAAAGGAGATACCATGAGAAGAGATGTGAAGGCATGCATATTTATTTATTATTTTATTTATTTTATTAGACTTATATACCGTCCTTCTCCCGTAGGACTCAGGGCGGTTCACAAGGTTTTTTTGAAAACAATACAGCAAATTACAAAAATTAAAAACAATTAAAATGATTACATTAACCTTGAAATAGAAACCCCAATTAAAATACAATTAAAACCCCAGTTAATACTCTCAGTCCAGGCCAGAAAGCTCGAAGAGCCAGGTCTTCAGGTCCCGGAGGAATGAGCGAAGGTCAGGGGCAGTCCTAAGTTCTATAGGCAGCTGGTTCCAAAGGGCCGGCGCACCCACAGAGAAGGCCCTCCCCCTGGGTATTGTCCACCGGCAATCTTTTACCGGCGGTACCCTGAGAAGACCCTCCCTGTGGGAGCGCACAGGACGAAGGGAGCTTGATGCCGGCAGCAGGTGTTCCCTCAGATATCCTGGACCCAAGCCATTAAGGGCTTTATATCACCAGCACCTTGAATCTCACCCGGAGGGCAATGTGCGAACAAGTGGGGAAGCAAATGAAAGTTATTTGGGGTGAGAGGGAAGAGTCCCTCAAAGGAAAAGGCAGACATTGGCAGATGAGTCCACAGAAGGAGCTGGCCAGCAAGACTTGCCTTCTCTTTGCAGGGATAGGAAGGGCAAGAAACAAAGGAATAACCCATCAGGTCTGAGTCCCAGCCTGGTCCAATTAACATCCCGCTACAGTCTAGACTTGAGTTTCTGACATTCCTTTAAAAAACAGCCAAGAACACCATTTGACTGCAGGGTTGGTTTGCTCTTAATAGAAAACCTCCAACTCAGTTATGGATTTCCAAAGGTAGTGTTGGGCAAGACACCTTATCTCAGACTATCCTAACCCTGCAGGAGAGTTATGAATGCAATTATCAGTTCTCAGAAAGAAAACGATGGTATAACTAAGTGAAAGCGATATGGATATTATTCCACTTAAAGGCAATGCTCAGGAAATACACTTCTGAGGGAATTTGCAAACTCTGAAATGGGTTAATCATCTGAACATCAGTAACTTCCCAGATATTCCCCATGGGAATTTCAATGTCAGATAAAATGCAAAAGTGGGTAACTATGTGATCCATGCAATTTCTGCTAACAGGAAAAAGAGGTAAATCTAGAAATTTACTGAATACAGAAACAATAGACAGTAGCACTTTGGATTCTAGCAAATTTATTACACCATAAACTCTCTTGGACCAGCGTCCTCTTGAATGGCTGTTTGAAGTCTGTAAGTTTAGAACAGGGCTTTTTAACCAGTGGTACGGGTACCACCTGTGGTACATTGGCACCTAGCATGTGGTACGCGACCATCCTAGAAAAGTAGCTGAGGAGGGGAATGAGCTGAACTGGTGGTAGCACCGCACAAGCCTGAGCGAGAGATGGCTGAAGAAGAGCAATCTTCTTCAAATCATGTTAATGTTTAATTTGTACTCTTGTATTCAAGATGTTATGACTACACTTATTAGATTTTACAGTAGCGTTACATCTACATCCTGATTTGTGTTTTTAAACCAGTTCTTGCTAATAAAGTCTTATTTTAGATTAGGATATTGTCCATATACAATGATGAGTTAAAGGTTGACAACGGGAAACTATACCTTTTCAGGTTAGATTAGCAATAATACTATAGGATACTGGTATTATTAGTGATATAATAGATAGTTATCAGTAGTTCTCTAGATACATTTGAAAGAAAAATCTACTTTCTCAGATCAGAAACTGAGTGAATATATATATATATATATATATTCCATCTGCTGTTATAGGAATGTAAGCTTTTAAAACTTTTTAAAATTATATGATTTTTAAGATGTGTCTTTTAAAATGGGATTTATTCTAATAAAACACAATTTGCTTTAATGGTCAAATTGTTCTTATCATGAATTGCTCACCTTGTTGCTGTAGGACTGTTTTATCAATGAAAAAAGGGTAGAGATCTATAAATAAATAATTTGGGAGTGGGGGTAGATCCCCTCCTACTTTCCCCAATTATATCCATTTTCTTATAACAAGTTATCATCCTGTATTCCAACGGCAATCCTTCTGAGCTCAAGATGACCTGGCAATATGCATTGGTCTTAGACTGTCATCTTTGTTGGATCAAACAACTAATTGTTTGAGGCAGATGCCTCTTCTTAATGCTGCACAGTACCAAGTGGTACTGACTTTACAAGAAAATACTTAGCTTAAACAGACACCTCTTAGAGATTCTGATCTGTCAGGAAGTCACCATTTCTTCCAGTTACTCCTGCCACCCTGAGAAAAACAGCTGTATTTTCCTGAGAGTGTCATTATTTCCTGAATAATTTTAAAACCACAGTTGCAGACGGCTCTTACAAGACTCTTTTCAGCCCTTGGTGCATCCCAATGGTTGACTAGAGAGATTCGCATAACCTTAACTGTAGTGGCACGAACAACATAACCACTGTAATAATTCATTTAGAATGATGACACCTGAGACCTAATTTAAAAGTCCTCCCTGAATATTGTTCTCACATTCAAGCCTCAAGGCTGCCGCAAACAGACCTGTGAAATCCGAAGAACTATAGTGAGCCTAATTGAATTGGACTCCAATGGAGCATTGAGGTAGCCTGGCGGAGCTCCAGGGAATTTATATTGTCTATACCGTATCAGAATCACAGCTTGAACTGAATAACTGGTTACATTCAATCATGTTACTGTAACTCAGGCTTGAGCTAAAGGAAGCCTTAGCTATCAGCAAGGCTATACGGCAAACAATTTCGAATCACTTTAAACCCGGTTGGCAACTACTTTGCCAATTATGGGGCCCATTGGGAGAGGCATGTGCGAGGGCTCAGGACTAAATGATTTATGTCAAGCACCTCTGTTTCAGAGGCATATGTGGGAACCTGCAAAGGAGGTGCTTGTGTGGCTAATTATTTCTCCTAAGAATACTTTAGCCAAGGTAATTTGTGCTTGCAGATGAGTCATAGGCAGGAGAAAAAGACAAGGGGAAAAGAGAGGCTGTGGTGAAACGCTGTGCCCAGAGGGAGAAAAGGGCCCTCTTTGGAAATGCTAAAGCTACCAGATAACAATGTTGAGCAAAGGCTCAAATTTGCCCTGAAAAAAGGGAAAGTGAGAGGAGAATAATGCATCTCAAGAGGAACGCTGGAATTTAAAATGATTTCCTGCATAATGTCCTTGATAGTGTGGCCATTCATGGAAAGGAGGAAGACTAGGATATAATGGAGCAGTTGATGTGGGATGCTATTTCTGGAATAAAGGGAGAAATAGCATTTTGAACACTTAGGGCTCATCCTCACGTCTCCCTATCCAAGGAACAATCTGCCCTGGGAACATTTTTTATATGGTACATCACAATATTGCTTTCATCTCACTTCCCAGCCTGCCTTCCTTCCTTCCTTCCTTCCTTCCTTCCTTCCTTCCTTCCTTCCTTCCTTCCTTCCTTCCTTCCTTCCTTCCTTCCTTCTTTCCTTCTGCCAGGAGATGACGGTGTGAATCCAGAGTAGTTGTTTGGATGCCTAAGACTGCTAATTCATTTGGTTCATGCTTGCATGCTTATCCAGAAGTACACTACAGGGGGTGAAGTAGCTCCACATTCAGAAAGGCTGATGGTGTTCTTCAGCATCATCTGGGACTTTTACCTTTCACCAATGTCACCTCACATTTGGGTGTCATATTTGGGTATGTCCAGCATGTCCAGTTGGGGTCATATTTCTGTATGAAATGCCATCCCAGCCCATAACTGAGGTGGCTTAGAGTTGTCTTTATCCGGCCCAGTTTTAAAGTTTCCTCTATTATCCCAGCTCAACGTTTGCCACGGTCATGATCTAACACACTTGATCAATTGTTCAGGTGGGACCTGCCTAGTTTATATCGACTGCTTTCTGTGTGGCATGTCTTCTCCTATCTTGATGCTAAGAACTATCCTCTGCAGCCATTTGGATTGGACTGCAGAAGAGACAGTGGCATCTGCCCGTGAAATACCTGACCAGCACTTTCCAAACCACAGGATGTATGGGATTTGCCTTCTTTTGGGACCTATTTTGTAAAATAAGAGTTTGGGGCTCTTTGTGCTGTCCCTGTGCTTGGAAAATAGGATTTAGTGCTCTCTCCAAGGATGCCAGTTCTATGCTGCACAGAAAGTGAATTTAAAGCAAGGGAAAAAACTGGGATAAGTCAGCAAATGAGTCACATCAGTGAGTACATCACAACCTTTCTCCTGCTTCTCCTGAAAAGGTTTCTTTTTCTGCTTTTACTGGTGTGTTTGTGTGTGGGGGTAAATACCGTCTTGCCTGTTCCATGAGCTACATCTAGGAACTGTCCATCATAGCCAACACTGATATTTCCTTGCAGCACTAGTCATGGGCACCCCATACTAATTATTTTAATAAAGTTCAAAATACCCACATCCAAAAATAGCTTGGTGGAGAAGTTCCAGGCATAGAAGAGAGTGTGCATTGGCTGGAGGGTTCTTCAACTCCAAACTCCACACCAATGACCTCTCCTCCAAGCATTTCAGTGTCCATGAGCAGTTAATTAGGCATGTTGACTGGTGGATAAATCCACCATTTAAAGCATCTGCCTTCCCTTCCCTGGTTCTGTCCCATCACATGTGAACAAGACTTGACTGATGGTGATTTTTCCCCACCAGCAAATTTTGCTGAATAGGAAGAGTATCCTATTGAGAATCCATCAATTCCTTTCGTTTCGTCATCCTGCATTAACACTGCAAGAACAGTATCCTCGTTGGCTTTATTGGTACAAAACAAATTTTGACTGCTGGGGCCATATATTTTATGGACTTCTGCCAGCTCTAAGACTGATGGATTATACTACCTGTGCCCTTATTCTTAGAAGTTTACTAACTTCATTAAATTTCACACACACACCCCAAAAAAAAGAAAAGAAAAAAAAGAGAAAGCAATACCCTTCTTCTGTGCTTTTTGGATTTGGCTAAATAGCCTCTAGAGTCCACTGGGCAATGGGAGTTATTGCATATTCGATAACCTATGGCAAGGCACCCACAACATTTACTTTCAGATTAGGAACATTTCTACAAGTGGCAGACACAGAGCGAAATTTATAGAACAACCTGCCAATGAATTATTACCTTTATGATTGCTGTCAACTTTCTACTCTGGAATCAACTTTTTAAAAATAATTTTATTCAGGTTTTTAATAAACATAGTAGAACGTGGGCTAAACTAGAAGAAAAAAAATTAAAGTTCAGAAGGTGCAGAAAAAAGGCTTAGTGTCCTTATTAAAGACTCTGTTGCTGCTGAGGGCAAAGATTTCGTCTCTCTTGGCTCCTGGCACTCAAAGCTGTTTTACATCTCCTTGGGAGGAGCTGCCCTTCAGAGGACTCGTGGGCAATCTCCCATTCTCTCCTTCTCCAGACAAGACCAGATGACTTACCAGTTTCATTCTACAGGTTATTCTGCTTGTTCAAGGAAATGTTCACGGAAATGTCTTTAGTCAGCTGTAACTCATAGCAGAAACCTACCGTGGAATTAACTTCTGATAATTTTATACTATATTATGTGTAAATTACAGGCAGAACAGGCAGAGTGGCCCTACATAAAATGTATACTTCAGCTAATTTGTGCTAAAATATAGGAAAGGAACAATCATAAAACACCACTGAATGAAATGGTATACAGATTTTTGTAATATACCTACTGTACATGAATGAAATAAGGCTCTCCTCCACCCAGTTTTTAGTTATTCTGTCTCTCAAGCTATAATTTATTATAAATTTATAATTTATAACTCAAGCACTGGAAAAGAATTAGGTTAAGTTCAGCCAGTCTTCATTTAGTTACCACAATTGGGACAGACAACTTGGTTCTTAAATGAAACAATTGCTGAGTGAAACCACAATTATGCTCACAGCTTTACTTCAGCTTTCTTTTGCTTTACAGACCAGCAAAGACCGTAAATGTGAGGACTTGTCACAACATTATTTTTCATCACCATTGCAACTGCGAAGGGTCACAAATGAGGCAGCACTAAACAAGGACTACCTGCAGCCATGTTGTTATAAGATAAAGTCCTAGACTTAATACTTCCACCATGCTGGTCTAGTCAACAAATGAAACAGAAGTTGGAAAATGTTATTGCTATATATGCTAAATCTCCAGAAAACATAATAATATAATCTTTCCTCGGATTCCTCTGGGAACATTAATTGTCAAACAGTGGATTTGCCTTGTGTAAGTGCCAAAAGGCATTTGACATCAATTTAGAAATGTCTTTTTTTCTTCTAAAGATTTAGTACAGCTGCTGGCAGCAAAATCATATCTGACCCTGAAGAATACAATTGCAATTCTGCCTCTTGGAGAAAATTGAATGTCAGATAAGCAGCGGGGTGCAAAAGCAGTTCAGGTAGTCCTGTTTAGAAGTGCAGACACACCCAATTCATATGGTTACCCTTAGAAAAAGAGCAGAGATTTCTGTGAGGTCCAAAAGGTGATTCCTACTCCATAGATCAGATATACTACTACTACTACTACTACTACTACTACTACTACTACTACTACTACTAATAATAATAATAATAATAATAATAATAATCTGTGCTCACTGCCATAAAATGTTGTGTATTTTTACCTTGAACAGCAAAACATTAGACAGAGCATGAGATAGAAGTTTATCTTTACCATATCAAGAATAGGAAAAGGTGTGTGTGTGTGTGGGGGGGGGGAGGCAGCAAAGCCCTAGTAGCAAAGTCAGAGACTTTCTCTTTTCAGAAACAGTATTACTATTAGTCACCATTTTTCATGTAACAGTAATCCTGAACTCCAGAAAAAGTTGACTTACAACCACAACAGAGCCCAAAATTTCTCTTGTTAAGTGAGACATTTGTTAATTGAATTTTGCCCCATTTTATGCCTCAGTTGTTAAGTGAATCAGTTTAACATCAATACCTGGGAAGATTCTAGAAAAGATAAAAAAATAGATCTGCAAACAACTAGAGGCAAACAAAGTTACAACTAGTAGCCAGCACGGGTTTATTAAAATCAGATCATGCCAAACCAATCTTATTTCATTCTCCGACAAGTGACTAAACTAATAGACCAGCGAAATGCTGTGGACATAGTATACTTAGACTTCAGTAAGGCATTTGATAAGGTAGACCACAACCTACTCCTTGGTAAGCTAGAAAAAGGTGGAATGGACAACATCACCACCAGATGGATCTGTAGCTCGCTGGCAAACCATACTCAGTGAGTAGTCCTCAACGGCACTACATCTACACAGAGAGCTGTAAGCAGTGGGGTATCACAAGGTTCTGTCTTAGGCCCAGTACTCTTCAATATCATCCTCAATGACTTAGATGAGGGAAATGAAGGGGAACTCATCAAATTTGCAGATGACACCAAGCCAACACCCCAGAAGACAAACTCAGGATCCAAAAAGATCTTGACAAACTTGAACAATGGGCCCTATCCAACAAAATAAGTTTCAATGTGGAGAAAAACAAAGTTTTACATTTCGGTAGGAAAAATCAAAGGTACAAGTACAGATTGGGCAAGACCTGGTTCAAAAACAGTAACTGTGAGAGGGACCTTGGTATTAGTACCGCTTTATAAAACCTAGTGAGACCACAACTGGAATACTGCAGTCAACTTTGGTCATCATATCACAAAAAAGATGTTGAGAGTTTGGAAAAAATTCAGAGAAGAGCAACTAAGATGGCTTCCCCATTGACTTTGCTTGTCAAAAGGTCGCAAAAGGGGATCACATGACCTTGGGGCACAGCAATGGTCATAGCTATGAACCAGTTGCCAAGTGCCTGAATTTTGATTGGATGACTATGGGGATGCTGCAAAGGTTGGAACTGTGGGAAAACGGTCATAAGTTACATTTTTCAGTGCCGTTGTAATGTTCAATGGTCACTAAATGAACAGTTGTTAAGTCAAGAACTACCTGCATCTAGGAGCAAGCAGACTAGCATTCCTTGGCTTCAAAAAGGCAGACAGGCCTCTTTTAAAGACATCTAATCCTGTGTTTCAGCAGTCTGAGTATTTGCAACCAAGCAGAGTCTGAAAGTGGGTAAGGATAGTCTCTGCCATTCCCACCTGCAGCATATCTGTATTTGTAAGTTGCTGTTTGTTCAAAGTCTTAAAATGGGCTATGGTTTCATTTGGAAACAGGGACCAGATGGAACTCAACCTCATCATTTATTTTGTGCAGCATCAAGCTCATTGCTACTTTTTACACATGACAAGAGCAAAGGTAATTGATGAATGCAGTGCGTTGATCTTTTCTGGGATTTCACTTGCTGGCTTCCCCTGTGTTGTTTCTTGAATCTACTCCTTTGCATGACTGAGCTTTGCTGATCACAAGGGCTGAGCTGATTGGAAACACATGTGGGTTACATAGCAAAGGTTACCTTTGACCTCAAGCTATTTCTCCATGGGAGCATTTAATTTTCTGTAACCTAAAGAATTGTTAATGGAATGTACTTTGCTTGGGGCAAACTCCACCAACATAGATCAGATGTGTTTCATTTCAGCCTACGCACAGAATAGGACATTGATCCATTTTGCTCTACATCTGGATTTTTTTAAATGCAGCAGTGGAATTTGCTCCCCAATGACTGCTCCTAATCAAGACTTCTGAGCAGAGGAATAAAAGGTAACATATGTATGCACCCACTCACAAATCTTTCAGCTTAAGTTTCAATAAATTGGTAGTGGCTAAAAAAGGGAAAATCAGGTAAAAGAAGCTGACAGGGTGATTCCTGCATCTTATATAAAACAATCCCACTTTGGCATATTATTTCCCCATAAATTGCATTTGCAAACATAATTGTAGCCTTCTTCAGACATTCAACTGAGCTTTAAAAGGGCTTTAAATTAAGTAGTGAACAGGAGGCATATATTGGTCCTGCTGCTTTCCCTATACCGAACTTACATGCATTCAGCCAGAAGCTACAAGAAAAATTGTACTTACAGTTATTTAAATCTGAGTACAGTTTTCAGTAGGATCCAGAATAATATTGCATCATTGAGGCCTAAGTTCCCATTTCAGTTCCAGCCAATGTGACATGACCTTTCTTTAATGAGCCAGCTGAATGCCAGAGAAGGGTGGAGAATGGTGGGGAGATGAAGACTGCATGTCTAGATTCTTCTCAGTTTCAAAGTTTCCATGTATTCAGCTGAAAAATCAGAAAAGGCTCTTATGAATCTTTTTTAATAGATTGGATACATGTACTTTATATTTTCTTTAGTAGCAGCAAATAAAAATTATTATTTATTTATTTATTTAATAATATTTATATACCGCCCTTCTCCCGAAGGACTCAGGGCGGTGAACAGGGCAAGAATAAAAATACAAAGTTACAAAAATTAAAAAAGAATTAAATATATGCCCACTAAAACAATCAGTACAATATTAAAACCCCAATAAAACCACAATAAAAACCCCACCAATCATAACACCAATTATGTTCAAGTATAATGTGTGTTTTCCACTTCCAAACCTCTATCCTGCCCCAGATCAATTACTTTATTTTATACAGCCATTATAAGAAATATTTTGTAAGAAAAACATAAAAATAATCTTATCATCAAAACACATGCTAAAATTAATGTGGAAAAGCAGAATCGAAAGCTTCTGGGAAAAAAGTAAGTGGGCAGAGAAGAACCTGAGACTAAGATGGATCACAGGGACAAGTTTCAGAATGGCAATGATATAAGTCAGAAAAGCAAACAATTGCTCTTAAGGAATGGCAGCATCCTTAGAATAGAGACATTCCTTTGGTCCTGAAGTTTAGGGAAGGAATGCATAACATGAAACCCTGTAGTCATGTCAGACCTTGGTGATCTTTCTACATCTACGGCCAAATTGTAATTTTAATGCAAAAATTATATGGAAAAAAATTACATTTACTGTTTTATTTGGGTTGCTGCCAAGGTACCTCTGAAAATGATTCACAATCTTATAAAGTAATACAATTTTGTGATCATTTACTGAAAATCTACATCTTGTGAAAACCTTATATAGGAAACACAAAATCTTGTATTAATTTAATTTAATTTAATTTAATAATATTTATATACCGCCCTTCTCCCTGAGGACTCAGGGCGGTTCACAGGGCAGAATAAAATACTAAATACAAACGTTAAAACAAGATTAAATAATTGCCCATATTAAAACAGTTGGAATAAAATTCTAAAACACCAAGTTCAAAATTAAAACACAAAATTAAAAAACCCCCACCAATCCCCATCAGGCTAGGCCGGCTTGAACAAACAGAAACGTCTTGAGATCGCGACGAAAGGAGCGAAGATCGGGCGCCATCCGGAGCTCTACCGGTAGCTGGTTCCACAGCTCCGGAGCGCCCACAGAGAAGGATCTCCCCCTGGGGGCCACCAATCGACATTCTCTGATCGGTGGCACCCTGAGGAGGCCCTCTCTGTGGGAACGCACAGGGCGCAGGGAGCTTGATGCCGGCAGCAGATGTTCCCTAAGGTACTCCGGCCCCATGCCATGAAGGGCTTTAAACACTGTTACCAGTACCTTGAATCTCACCCGGAAGACAACTGGCAACCAATGCAGCTCACGGAGCAGCGGTGTAACGTGGGAGTATCGGGAGACTCCCAACACAACTCTCGCGGCTGCATTCTGTACCAGTTGGAGCTTCCGGGTGGTCCTCAAGGGCAGCCCCATGTAGAGAGCGTTGCAGTAGTCCAGACGAGAGGACACGAGCGCATGAGTGACCGTGCACAAATCATCCCGGCTAAGATGACAATCTTGCAAGAATCTGGGATAGTAATAGTAATAATAAGTAATAATAAGAAGCAAGAAGATTGCACAGACCTGATTACATGATAAAGTAGCAACAATGGTGTACTGGAAGATCTACTGCTAAGCTTGTAAGCCACCCTGAGTCTTCGGAGAAGGGCGGGATATAAATGGAATTTAAAAAAAAAAATTGCTTGCAAGCGAGAACTGGTGGGATCATAAAATAGAGAAAGTCATAGAAAATGAAGAAGCTAAAGTGATCTGGGACTTTTGAATTCAAACAGACAGGCATCTGTTGCATAACATGCCAGACTTAACAACTGTCAATTAGAAAGACAATAAAGTCTGGATGGTGGATGTGGCAGTACTCCGAGATAGTAGAATAGAAGAGAAGGAAATGGAAGTATAACAAAATATAAAGACCTGAAAATAGAAATGGAATGACTATGGCAAATGAAAGCAAAGTTAGTACCAATAATAATGGGTGCAATCCCAGAACATCTGGAGCACCATTTGAACACCACTGGCATTGACAAATTCACCATCAGTCAATTGCAAAAGGCAGCTTTACTCAGAACAGCTTACATCCTGCAATGGTATCTGTAACACCATCAAACATCCATATCTGCCTATCCCAGATCCTTGGAAAGGACTCAATAGGTAGACAAAAATGCCAAATCCAGTCTGAACATCTGGCTGATTGTGCAACAAACCATAATAACACTTAAGATCCCTCCAAAGGAAAAACCCCTCCTTTTGGAATTTAGATATTGAGCAACAAATAGTAGAAAGTGAAGAGACTATCCAGTAGATGTTAATGAAGAACAACAAGGAGTAAAAAATGAAATTATTGAAGAACTTCAACCACTAATCAAATCAGCATCAATTCTACAAAATCCTTGAAAATGGAGGAGAATCAGCCATTAAAAAAACTGACGAAGAAAAGCCCCTAAAATTTTGAACAAGTATGTGGGAAAACAACAGGTGTCATTATACGAATACAACATGGATTAAGCAAACTGAAAACATAGTGAAAGTCCCCAGCACGTAAGACATAAGGACAACTTATGTCCTTCAAGGTTGACTCAGCCTTCCATCCTTCCGAGGTAGGTAAAATGAGGACCCAGATTGTTGGGGGCAATAAGCTGACTTTGTAATAATGCCGCTTGGCGGGGGCCGAAAGCCCTAATAAGCAGGCATATACATAGAATGAAGGCTATTGCTAAGCACATTGGTTTGTGCTTAAAGGGCGGGATATAAATGGGATTAAAATAAAATAAAAATAAAAAAAACTGAGGAAATGGTATGAAAGCAATCAAAGAATGGAAAGCAACTGTAGTGCTCCTGGACCAGATGAGTGCCATCGATTCTGGCTAAAATCACTGACAATGTACGCTTGAGATTGGCATATCAAATAAACAGAGTTTGGGAAGCACCAGAAAATGAAGAATGGTTAAAAACTGGCAAGATCTCCCTAATTCAGAAGGACAAGGAAAAGGGAAATAAGCCTGGAAACTACAGATAACCCATTTGCAACAATATATAAACTATTTATGGACATAGTTGCAAATCAAGTTATTAACGACCTGAAAAAAGAATGATTTACTCCTGTAGATCAAAAGGATGCTGCAAAAAATTGAAGGGAACAAAGGACCAGTTATTGATTGATAAATTGGTTTTAAAAATTGTCAATCAAGGACAGTTCTTGAAAACATCAAAGATGAAGGCTGAGTATAGAAAAGAAACAATTGAAAACTGATCTGTAAATTGGAAGAACAAGCCAGTGAACAGTTAATCCTTGCAGAAGGAAAAGATGGTAAAAAAACAAACCCCACATGGAATAGGTTAAATCAGGAGTGCTAAAGAAAGAAACTGAAGGCTTTATTTTAGCATCTCAAGAATAGATTTTGCCAACTAATTGCATGAAAGTGAAAATTCAATATGTAGCAAACAACAACAGATGTTGCCTTTGTAGAGAAAAGGATGAAACTATGGACGTTTTGATCAGTGGTTGCAGCAAAAATTCACAAACTGTCTACAACCAATGTCATGACTGAGTTTTCAGAATTATTCATTGGAAACTTTGCTAGAGGTTTGGATTTGAATGTAATAAAAACTCCTGAGACCATCAAGTTGAGAAGGTTTTGGAAAATGAGGGGGTTAAGATCTTATGGGACTTTAAGATCCAAAGAGATAGGCATCTTGCTCATAACATGCCTGATATATAAAAAAAGAAAGTCTGGTTCATTGCTGTTGCAATTCTGGGTGATGCTAGGACTGAGGAAAAATAATTGGAAAAAATCATGAAATACCAGGACCTGCAGACTGAAGCTGAACACTTATGGAAAAAGAAATCCATTGCTATACCAATCGTGATTGGATCCCTCAGGGCAATACCTAAAGCACTTCCTTGATATCTAGAAATATTGAATTTATCACAACTGAATATGCTAAATTTACAAAAAAAACCACCCTGCTTGGAACTGCCTACCGTATTTTCCAGCGTATAAGACGACTGGGCGTATAAGACGACCCCCCCCCCCAACTTTTGAGATGATTTTCATGGGTTAAAAAGTTGTCTTATATGCCGGAAAATACGGTATATTCTGATGACAACTTAATAATTCTTAGATTCTTGATTAGGACTTGAATTATTAAGTGTCCACCAGTCTTAGGCTATGAATCTAACTAGAGATTACCCACACATAGTAATAAGATTCTGAGGATTTCATTTAAGGTGGTTACAGATATTCTTGTACTCATGGAAATTGCAGATTCCTATTCAGGATACTTATAAACAGTAAAAATCAGTAATTCTTTGAAAATTCCCATAGTCAGTATAAAACACAGCAGGTTTATTTATTTATGCTTTAATACTTTCAGGATCCAGATATTGTATGTCAAAATGACTATGCAACTGCTGCTTAGTTATTCAAATTCATGTAACTGAGAGGTTCTGACAGGCCAATCTTTTTAAAAATTCATGATTTTTTAAATTTAATGACTTATTTGTCAGTTAATTTTTTTCCACTGCATTTTAGAAGTTGTGATTCTCTAAGAGGGTTAGTTTTATCTTTAAAAAACTAGAAACGTTCCCTACAACCAGTGGTGGGATTCAAATATGTGAACAACCGGTTCTCTGTGTGGATGCCGCTTCCAGAAGTCCATTCTGGGGCTGGGAAACAAAAAATTAGCTACCAGTTCTGCCAAACTGGTGTGAACTGGCTGAATCCCACCGTTGCATACAACCACTGAATGCCCACAAAGAAGGTATCATTGATCTAGTAAAATATTTAATAGTACCTATAAGTTATGAATGTGTTCATTTCAGCACACTGAGATTTTCTGAAAAATTTCAAGCAAGATATGAGGAAACAGGTAGAGACTATCAACCTTGAGAAATAGATTCATGTAACAAAATAAAATATGTGCAGTGTGCTTGCAATATAAATACACTATACTTATATATAATCAGGGCTTTTTTTCTCATAGAACGCTCAGAACGGAGTTCCGGCACCTTTTTTGGATGGAACCTTGTAGGGTAGGCAAGGCGGGTTGTAAGACATGTGTGAGTTCCGGCACCTTTTTCTTTTACAAAAAAAGCACTGTATATAATGCTAGAGTTAGCCTTATAATCAGTTGCAGATCAGTGATGGTTTCAAATGTTTTTCCAGACAGAGCTGAAATACTGCATACAGCAACAGGAAAAAACCTTAATACTTTGTCTCTCCCAAAAAACTTTCCAGCAGATTTTTCTCTTTGATTCCCTGCAGTATAAACCAAATTATGGCAAATGAAATTCTGATCTTGCAGCTCTTATGCAAGGAAGTTCTCTCTCTTTCTCTTATTTGATTCCAGGCAAGTATGATGGTGCCGAGTAGTGACGCGGAAGAAACTGAATTAAATTGGTAGCCTGGGGTGTTCCAATTATTCAGGTGACTTTAGGGAACTCAGTACCAGATTTTTATATTAAAAGGTGAAGATCTCACCTGTGTAAATAATGAAGGGAGCGATTAAATTTTGTTCCAGCAGAGACCTTGTCGCTCAGAGATCTTGTTAATGGCAGTTGAACTGGTAAATAATTTATCAAAGTCCATAGTGAATAAATATATACCTCCATCCACACAACTTTATCCAGGTCCCCAACCGGGCAATAAATTGTTTTTTTCCCCTTCTCTTCTCCTCCTCCTCCTCCTCCTCCTCCTCCTCCTCCTCCTCCTCCTCCTCCTCCTCCTCCTCCTCTTCTTCTTCTTCTTCTTCTTCTTCTTCTTCTTCTTCTTCTTCTTCTTCTTCTTCTTCTTCTTCTTCTTCTTCTTCTTCTTCTTCTTCTTCTTCTTCTTCAAATCTATAGCAGTCTATGGAATATGTCTTCCTATTAACTTGTGCCTGAAATTTTTATAGTAACAGTACTAATGGTTCAACCTGCACAGAATTTTTAGTCTTCAGCATGCAGTGGAGAGAATTTTTCAATTATTTATGCCTATTAAAGTCAAGCTGATGGGCCCGGTTAGACTATTTCTGATGCATGGGAGCAATGAGGTAATACTCGTGTTTAAGCAGGAAATATGTCAGGTTCACAGAAAAAGTTGCTGCAAAACTATGGTACAGTATATATTCAACAAAGTGTATGTTTGTATGTGAACTGAAGCAGGAACAGCAACCTATGGTCCTGGATAATGATCAGAACAAATTATACATATACAAAGAATTGTTTTGTAATAAGAAGAGACAGCAGGAAGGGATGCAGGTAGCCTCAGCGGAGCAAGAATGAATGAGAAATCCAGTCAATCAAAAGATTTATATGCATTTATTCAGTTCACATATTCCAAAGTTGGAGGTGAATTGGAATGCTTGCATGTAACCCCAAATCACACTGAATGTGGTGATGCATTTCATAGCTAAAGAGAACAATATGGGGGGGATGCCAAAATTATATATAGACACAGACACAGACACAGACACAGACACAGACACACACACGTGTGTGTGCATATTATTTTGGCATTTCCCCCCCCCCCCTTATTGTTATTGTTAGCTGTGAAATGTATATATGTATGATGCCAGAATTTCTTAAGGAACCATCCTTTAATTTAATATGGCTTAGAATAAATTCTAGGTCTACAAAAAGTCAGGCTAATCATTCATCTTTATCCCAACATTGTCCACTCTGACTAAAAGCATTATCTTGGGGTTTCAGGGCAAACCAGGGATTGGAGCCAAAACCATCTATAAACTTCCATTGCATTATATGTCTTCCTGCATTCCAACCCCTGATCAATCTCGCTTTGGCATGGAAATTAGCCAGGATCAGGTTCTTGGATGGGAAACATCTAGGAAATTCTGGGGCTGTAAAGCTCAGCTGAAAAGCCTAAAAATATCCTAGGGAAAGGCAATGGGAAATTGCTTTTGTATTGCTGCCAAGCAATACATGGAATAGCCTATGTAGTCACATAAAAATGGCATTTGTGGGAAAAGAAAGCGTGAAAAATAATCAAGTTGTCAAGAATCACCTTATAGGGGAGATAGGTGGCATAAAAATTTAATAAATAAATAAAATAAGTAAAGCTGAGATCTGCACCTGCACAATCAAAACCCCAAACTTTAAAAAAATGCAAGGTGTGTTTAAACAGGGGCAGGACTTTAATTGCACATCATGGCTGCTATCTGAATATTTTTGACGTCCTGAGAATGACCTGCACCAGGAGTTTGTTTACCTTTCTTATATCATTGTGCAGTTTTCTAAAAAGCGAAGACACAAAACAACCAGATTAACAGTATATTAACCATCTGCAACTGACATACTAAAAATTAAGATATTTAATAATTAAAATAATGTTAGTGATGGTCTTAACTTTTTTATGCACAGCTGACCTCTGTGTTAAGAATGGGAATAGTTACAAAAGCCTCACATTATCACCATTACTTGAAGGCTTGTCTTTTCCCAAGTATCTCTACTCATCCAACTTGATCTAGCAGAATGGACAGATCTATTTCAGATCTATTTCACCTTCTCCCCTCAGGATGCCACTATAGAGTATTGCATGCCGAAACAATCAGACATAAAGATAGCCTCCCCACCCCCACCCCGGGGCCATCACTCTGCTGAACGCTTAATTCCCACAGCATTGTCTCATTTCTCATCTTCTCATCTTTCCTACTATCTTCTGTTGGTTTCTTATGATTTATTAATTGTTGTTTGTAACTTATGATTAATGCAGTGCTTTTTTTGTAAAAGAAAAAGGTGCTGGAACACACACATGTCATACAACCTGCCTTGCCTACTCTACAAGGTTCCATCCAAAAAAGGTGCCGGAACTCTGTTCTGAGCGTTCTATGAGGAAAAAAGCCCTGGATTAATGACTGTAACTATGATTTATAACCTATGATCTATTACTTGCTGTTTATATGTCCACACTTGACCAATAAACATGGCAATATCAGAAACATTTTTTTTAAAAAAGTCTTGTCTTTATTCAATATTTGGTTCATGCTAAGTAAGCATGCATGTCAGAGCTAGGCTCAAACAAGTCTCATGATTCCACGTTTCAGAATTTCTACGATGAAATTGTTTAACTATAACTAGTGGTGGGATTCAGATATGTGAACAATCAGTTCTCTGTGTGGATGCCGCTTCCAGAAGTCCATTCTGGGCCTGGACACCAAAAAACTAGCTACCAGTTCTGCCGAACCGGTGCAAACTGGTTGAATCCCACCACTGACTATAACTATCTCGTTCTGATTTTAGAACAGAGACAGCTTTAGCATCCCTAGTAGATTACTACATCAGGAATGCGAAAGAAAGAATTCAGCCTACCTTGTTTCGTTGAACACTCATTCCAAGTATTTTTTCTGATTTACCTAGTAAAGAAGAGTTTTGGTGGGCTTTGTTTTACAAGGTGTCTGATTGTCAGTTTTCTTGGAATATTGCTTTCTCAAACTGGTTTTGGGAATATCTTCTTGACATCCTTTCCTATGATGGCTCACCAGGTTTAATCCTGCCCTGACAAAAGCTAAATGGTAGTTAAAAGGGCCAACTATCCATGTATGGTCATCATATATCAGTGATATATTCTCTCCCTCTCTCAGTCCTTCCCATTAAATTCCAAGATAGCTGGTGATATTAAGAACTGAAAATTGATAGTAATGGTGGCTGGAGGGAGGTTAGAAACTAAAATTTAATTGAGACAAACTAGAAATGCTCCTGATGTTGGGGATACGAGCAGGTGATTTTGGGGGGGACATAGATTCTCAGCTAGCACTGGTTTGAATTGATCATTTCTCCCACTTACCACAAAATTAGATGTTTTGGCAATGGGGGGTGGGGGGGTGAGTAAGATGAAATTGTACAGAGGAGAAGAGAAGCAAAACAGCTGTTGTTTCTTTCAACCAGAAACCCCTGGATTTGTTGGTTTTTCTTTTTAATGTTGAGAAACTGCTATTATAGTGGACATAGGTTGAGTATCTACAAAAAAGAATAATGAGTTTTTTCCTTTGTTTTGGAGAGTAACTGAATCATTGGGACTTTTTTCCTTTTCCTTTTAGGAATAGCTTGCAAAACCTAAACAATGTTTTATTAGAAGCAGATGAAAAGGTGTCCCTTATTCTTTGTTTCTCTTTTCTCCCCTGGGAAGATGAAGAGCATTCCTACATTGTCTGAACACTCAGAAACAATTTCTGTTGAATGCAGCAAAACTCACTCCCAATTAATTAAATCTGTTTATGAATCAGCAAAATGATCAAAATATTAAAAGTTCATTTATCTTCCGTTTATTGAATCAAATGTATTATTTGCTTTAGTGGAATTTTTTTTTTGCTCCCTAGAGAGGAGGCATATGTGTCTGTTATACCTGTTAAACCCAATAAATCCAAATTTATGGAATTTGCATGATTGATTGATTGAATGAAAGTACATCCTTCTGTGATCTCAAGAGTCTCATTAGGCTATAAGGAAAAGAAAGAAAGAAAGAAAGAAAGATCGAAAAAAGAAACACTATAAGAAAAGAATTAAAAAACTTGATAATTATGAACATCACAAAAGCAAACTTAAAAAACAAAAACTAAATACAGTGGTACTTTGGTACTTACTGTATGGTGCAGTAGGTGAAAGTCACTGGAGTGCACTCTAGGAAAAAAAACAAAACAATTTTTAACAACTTCTGAAAGCCATCAAGGAAAGGGCTAGCCTTAACTGCATCAGGAGACCATTTCACGTCAGCATGGCCACTGACAAACAGCACCTTCTAATCTTGGCTCCTTTTCCATCCTGGCAGTATGGGGGGTCATTCCTCCTTCAGTGCTCTAGGGCAGTGTTTCTCTACCTTGGCAACCTCAAGCATGCTGACTGAGGAATTCTGGGAGTTGAGGCCCACACATCTTAAAGTTGCCAAGGTTTAGAAATGCTGATTTAGTAAGTCTTGCATCTATAGGTTGCAGGTGTTGGCTCTGCAGGTATCCAGTGCCAAGCCACATAGAGGCTTGTAAGGTAAAACAAGCATTTTAATTTTTACTCAGAACTGAATCAGTAACCAATGAAGAGCCTACAGCATCTGAAATCCATTAACACAGTAGTTTGAATGAGGTGTTACTTCTGAATAATCTTTAAAGGCAGCCTCATTACTTTGCAGTAGTCTATCCAGATGAAAATGAAGTGTGATTTATTTTAGCGTGACCTCCTGCACCAACTAAGGCTAGGACTGATACACCAGCCAAAGCCAAAGGCCATTCTCCCACAGCCCATGTATCGTTCAAGCAGGCACTTTGGGCCACTTTTAAAGGTGACAGTGGGAGTATTTTACTTTCAGATTTTCAAGATTGATGTCAGCTTTACTAGCTAGACTAAACAGGCAACACAATCAGATAAGCTGCTTCTACTTTATTGTAAAGTTACATTAACAGCATCTTGCAATCTGAAAGTACAATTCTCCCACTGTCACCTTTACAGCCTGATAACTTAGAGAAGATCCCTCCTGAGTTCCCATATATTTCTTTAGATTTAATTGAAATGTGAGACATTTGGGAATCTGCAGACCACTGGAGGGGTTAATTCTTACAGTGGAGGATAGGATATTCAACTATCCCTCTTGGCCATTAATTAAGTGTGTGAGGACATCACACTTTATTTTATGCATTTGTTTGGAATTTTCCTCTCCTTTGAAAAAAGTGTAAGACAAATTCTTTTTCCATCCAGTTGTATGAGTAGTGATGGGATGAAAAAAGGTTTTCTCTCCATGATACTGAATAGGTTTCATAAACTATAAAGGCTTGGTGAGTGAGTCAAAACATGAAAGCATGTCATGTTCTTCCTTAAAAATCTGGAGCACCTTCTAGCTGGCTCCTCAAACTCTGCAGAGTTGCTGGAATTCTACTCTGCAAGGGCAGAGGAGGCCAATACTGTAGGTGTGGTAAATATCAGAGGTGCATTTTAATTTATGTCACCTTTCTTGTACACATTCTTTGATGCTGTTGTCAAGGCATATTCTTCTTAGTTTTCTCTTTATACTGATGTAAAGACTATCCCTGCCAGAATGAGAATATCAGATCATTGTACCAGCAGACTTTTTTTTCCCCCAAGAGTGTGGCCAGGAGTTTGGCTTGTGAAAGAGAAGTCGGGATTGAATCTACTCCATCAGCATTTATAACTTGAAAGGAGACCATTCCAGCTATTTAAGGAACCTTGCATACTCTTACAGCCCGGTTCATTATGACCTCATGTGCCAATGGGTCATCTCCAGTAAAACTGTAGCTAATGGATTACAAAAGTGGAGGAGTGGAGATAGGCATTATTAAGGCTGGATTTTGTAATTAATTTTTCAAGTTAATTAAAATGTCCAAAAGCACAATAAAACTGCAGGAAAAAAAAATCTGGCAAGGGAATGGCAGCCTGTCTGATTAATGCAAGTCAACTGTCTTTTGAGGGTAATAGTAATAATGATGAGATTATGGATATGGAAGAAGCAGCTAAAGAGATGTGAGATGCATGTGGAATACAAACTGTGTCCTAGTTACTATTTTATGGTGCACAATGGATCTTATTAAGGAGGAATAGCAGTAAGAATTACCACTGAATTGCTCCATAAAAGTATTGTGTAATTAACAGTGCTGCACTAGCAGCTGGAGCACTACCTCCCATTGATATTCCATATCCTCGATTTACTTTCAGTCTTTAACTAAAATATGTGAGTTTTCAGTACAATTGCAGACAGCTTGAAAAATATGTTGAATTTTTAGTTAATGGTAACACTTCGGAAAAAAAGAGAGACACATACTATACTTCTCATATGGAATACTATGCTCTGGTGCACAAACCAAAATGCTTGTGTTAGGTGATGAAATCAAAGGAAAATTTCTTGCTGGTTTTAATATGGGCAGGATCTGTCAAATGAGGCATTCATGAATGATGCAAGATAACTGATGACTGATGTGTTCTCCTCTTTCATGCTCTCTACCTCGTGATTATTCTTGGGTCAGCAGTATGGAATTAATTCTATTTGTTTTATTTATTTATACTGCATACTTGTACTGCTGGAAGTCTGCTAAACGTTTGGAGGAAGTGGCTAATTACTCCATAGTCTGACACAGTAATCAGCAAGGTTAGTCATCACTTCCTTCATTTAGCACAGGGGTCTTCAAACTTGGCTCTTTTATGACTTGTGAACATCAACTCCCAGAATTCCTCAGCTAAGCACACTGGCTGAGGAATTCTGGGAGTTGAAGTCCACAAGTCATAAAAGGGCTAAGTTTGAAGACCCCTGATTTAGCACAATGTCTGTGAAACTGTTGACATATTGAGGGGGGGGGGCTGACACAAAGGCAATGAAAGAACTTAACTGAGTACCCAGAAATTAAAATTAAAAGTTAGTTGGGCAGGGAAAGGTTTATAAGGGCTTTCTTTGCATCTATGAATATATATGGTAACTGTCACATAATACAAGGGATTAGTGTGCATGTGGATAATAATGAAAATGATGATAGTCTAGAACAGTGTTTTTTGATCTCAGAATTTTAAGATATGTGAACTTCCAGAATGCTGGAAATTGAAGTTGCTGAGGTTAAGAAACATTGAGACTAGAATTAAATGATTTGGGTTTTGTTGCTGTGTTTCAGAACTGAATAAAATTCATACTCTTCTCACACAAAAGCCATTTGTAGCTATGCTTAAATAAGCTTTCAATATTTGAGTAGTACTACTTAGGGTGCAAGGTGGGTCATGATATTGTTGCTATTGTTAAAGGGTTGGGAGTTGAAAATCCTAGGTGATCTGCAGCAAATCATCTTCATCCATCCATTTTTAGGTCACTGTCCATATTCTATAATCATTTCTGAGTAATGAGCAAATAATGAACAATAGTGGTTAAGTATGAGAATATTAACAGTAGCAGAAGTTGAACAATTGGGAAGGTTCAAGACAAAGAAGTGATTGATTGGATATAATTTAAATGCAAATTTAAGTACTTAAAATTAAAATCAATTATGTCCTGTTAGTATTATCCCCCATTCTGGAGCTCTAGAAACTTCACCCAAGGTTCCAAGAGTTGCATATGATGAATGCAAAGGAAAGGGGACAATCTAACTCTGGTCTGAGAGGACCTTTGGTAAAAAAAAGTGAAGCCCATCAAACCTCATCAAAACTCACTTGTCCCAGTAGCCAACTGAACAGCACGATTAACTGGCTGGCAGAAAGCAAATTACTGATTTTCTACTGTCATTAACTGCAGGAACCAAGTGATCAGATTCCCCCAGCTAATTTCTTCATAATCAGCTCTCTGATAGGGACCAGATCACTGATTCCGTGTCATTAATGGTAGCAGAATCATTAATCTGCAGTGGATATTGGGAATAAGAAGGAGGCCTCATTGCTCACCTCTTTCTGCCAGTAAGATTTCAACATCACTGGGAGGGAGCAAAATGACAGTGTGTTTGAGAATGTGCAAAAGATGCAACATGTATTTTAAATGGGCTGCTGTGTTCATGTTAAGTTGCAGTAAGACATTGCCTGCCCTGCCCGAGAGTTACCAAAGCAGCCATAGAGCTTTTACATGCTATTCTGCTGCATAAAGTGTGCTTTTATTCTCAGAGAGCATAGTCTCGGAGTCAAATGAAAGGTTATTTGTCATTAAGCCTAAATTAATGGAAAGTAATAAACAGAGGAAGAACATACAATTATGTTTTCAATTTCTATGAAAAAGAGTGAATAGAACTTTTCTGTTAGTAGATTTTTCTTAGATTCCTTAGAGGAGTTTCCTCCACATAACTGTCTTTGAATGTGTAAAATTATTTATCACAGCACAACTTTAAAATTCTGGATTTTTATTTAATATAGGAATATTACAAGTGCTGCAGCTTAAGTGTGCCTCTGAAATTGAAGGATCTTCTCAGTACATTGTTTGAAGAATGTATTTGTTTGGATTGAAAAGATATGCTAAATTCTTTGTTAAGCAGTGGAAATAGTGATTAATCTCTGTGTTTGAAGAGGTACTTTTAGAAAACTGTGTTTAGTAACAAACACAATCCCAAAGGAATACTGACAACATTGGCTCATTTCTTATTTGATGTGTGCCAATTTCAGTCAGACATAAACTTCCCTAAACCACTCAATTTATCAAGAAAAAAATCCAAGTACTTCCAAAAGGCTGTTTTTTCGTTCATTCTGCCCCATATTCCTGTTACCTGTAGGATGCTCTGGATCTGCCATAATCAGCCAAAGGGTAATCCACTCCTTTGTACAGTATTCCTATTTTGAAAGAGTATAATTGCATTCCCTTCTTGGGCTATAGTATACAAATATCTGCCCAGCCAAGCCAGGTATTTGAGAGAGAGCCAGAGACTCTAGTCAAATAGATAAATTGAGAAAATTTCTCAATTTTTCCCCTCAATTTTCTCAAAAATTGAGGAAAAAATCAATTGAGAAAATTGTGCTGGGAGAGAGTGATCACTATTCCAAAGCAAAGCTCCCTATTGAGAAGAATCACTAATACAGATGTGGCTGTGGAGCCTATTAATAATTCTAGTGGTTCTACTAAGACAGTCTAACTGGCTAGGAGGCTATCTATGAGTTTTTCCTCATTTCCACCTAAAATGACACAAACTTGCTCTGGCTACATCTTTTATGGGTTGTGCTCCTATGATATTGCCTTGACCTTGTCCCAGTCCATGAGTGAGAAAGATGTAAGTTGTCCTTAGCTGTACAGGTATTGAAGTTGTATTTCCCTCCTTATCCCTGATTCTGCCCCAATTTAAAGGATTATAGTGTCGTAAAAAGGTTTTTTTCAATTCAACACCACTCAAAAGCAGCTTCAAAATGTGTAATCCTTGCTACTCATTACTTCGTGGGAAGCAAGACGATGCAATGGCTTGAAAGAGAGGCAGGACAGGGATTAACAATGGAGAAAGATTTTATAGAGGCACATATTTCTATCAGTTGAAGGATTAATAAATAACACTACAACAATAGTGTAGTGCCAAATCCTCTCTACATAGTCTTTCTAGATCTGAGGTTTACTTTCAAAGACTGCATAGAAGCACATATTCCTTTCCCATGTTCACCTGCTAAAGGTCTGATATAATGTTTAAATACATAAACAGTATTATTTTCAGATTTAAATATCTATTACATACTGCAGGTATATGTTGCTGGATTAAAGTGACTGTTCAAATTAGAAACTGTTTCAAATGCTTCTTATTGATGTATAACTCAGTCTTTGTTGACTTGTCTTTCGGATACTGTATGTTGAATTGCATCTCCTATCAACATGGCCAGTTAGAGATTTGGAGAGTAGAGAAAGAGTATATCAAATCAGGATTGGCTCCTGTAGTTTAAAAAACAAAACCTAAACTTATAGAAAACATTGCCATCCATCAACATAGGATCTTGCTCCCTCCCTAACTTTCTGAAACCCTCTAGAGTTAAGAACTAAAGGACAGAATCAATTTTGAAGAAGTTAAGTGGGATAGTATTTGGAAAACATAATTCCCCTTCTCAATAGAGGGACATCTGGTCCCATTAGCTAAAGTTCCACAAAAACTCCCAATGGTCTTCATAAAATGCAGCAATTTTTAGGAAAAAACCCACAGTTATGCTAGTTCCTCCAGCATTTCATATGTGCGCCTGCGTGAGTGTAAGACATTCTGTAAATAGGGCACACTCTTAACTTGATAGCTTCTTTCTAGATGGGAAAAGATAGATGGTGATCAATTTATTTTATTTATAAAGAAATGACTCTGTCCTGCTTTCATTCTTTATTTCATTATTTATTGAGTAAGATAATAGCTTATGGTACATGCACAGAGCCAGCTGTTTGCAGGATGCCAAGAGCAGGTGGTCGGGGAGGCCTCTGATGAATTGCAAAAGACACTTACCAGCTGCTCTCTCTGTGTGAAATGAGCAAACCTGCAAAATCTTTATTTTCAATTGGATTGTACTTTTAAATAAGCAAGGGAGACAGACAGGATAACTACAAACCATGACCAACAGCCCACAAAAACTGTGTGCAAACACAGGTGATTAGTGTATCTGTATTTTGAAACACCGCAAGGCTAACAAGTCTAAACTTGTCAATAGAAAGGGGAGCCTGGATGCAAAGTGAGGAGGTGTGACAATGCAATATGGCAGCTGGGATCTTGTTAAGACTTAATGGCTTCAGTGAAATCCTCACATTTCCCCCTACATTCTTTTCAGCAGCCATTTTCACTTATAAACCAGAAGGCTGGGATCAGAACTTCCTCCTTTGCATTTATGGAAGGTGCTTTTGTGTGTTGCCGCACCAGGGCACAATCCTTGAGCACTCCCCATCTTCTCAAATGGTCACTGATGAGATGCAAGTATAATGGGTAACAAAGACAGACATTAATAAGGTAAGATAAGAGAGGGGAGGTTTATTAATTTTTCAAGTAAAGTTAGGATGCCCAAGGGCACCATAAAGCTGCAAAGAATCTAGTGAGGGATGAGGGAGGCCTAGCTGATTAATGCAAGTCAGCTATCCTCAGAGGGTGATAGCAATAATGATGAGATTATGGAGGAACCTGCTGAAGACAAATGAGATGCATATAGAATAAAAACTAAGTGTCCTAGTTACTCTTTTGGAGTGCATGATGGATTTTATTAAGGAGGAACAGCAGTATAAATGATTGCTGCTGATCGAAAATCCAAAGCAGAAAACTCATATGGCATTACTGGCATCAATTCATCTCAGACTGTGGGTGTATGTGACATTGTAGCTTGTGGCAATTCCTGTATGCTCCTAGTATTTTCCATTTAGAGATCAGGATAGAGCAATCTTGAATGTTGTATTTTCCTTTATTAGATGACCTCCACAACTAGGACTGCAGGATCCACAGCATGTCCTTCGTGACATCTATTAATTTCTTCTCTTTCTGAGATTCAGGTTGGGTCTAACTTAGCTTATATTTTTAAATGGTACAAGAGGAAGACAACAGGTTCTGGGGAAGCTGAAAATTTGCAGAACTGCGAACTATATTTAGTGTGTGTGCGCATATGTGGGGAAGGTAACAAGGATGCCCACCCCATATAGTCAGATGAAGATGGAATAGGTACAATGGTCATGAAAAGTTGATTCATTTTTTTTGGTTCTGCTGTCCATGAGCTGTAGTCAAAGACCAAATGCTGTTCTTGATCAATAAATGTTTGGTTCTGATAGACGAGGACTCAGAGTGGTTTAACAAGGAATGAGTTTATTGAATACACAAAGTCAACTGCCAACTGTCAAATGTTGCAACCTTTTATAGTGGAACTGCTTGAACTGTAACCAATCGTTAGAGACTATTTTCCCGCTTCTTGTTTATGGCAACCAATGATTGCAACAGAATCTCCCGCTCAAACCCCACTACCTTTGCAATCTGCAATCTTCCCTGTTTGCAACTATTTACATACACAACACCCCTTACCCCCCAGTTGTTGTTATTTCTGAACAAAATCCTTTAGATATTTTGGTGGCTTATGGATTCTAGAAGGGTATCTATTGCTCTGGCTGCAAGGGACCCCTTTTTCAGAATTTATGCTTGGCTGATTGTCTCTGTTGGACCTGGGCTCTTGGCTACCCGACTCTGATGTTTCCCTGTTGCTGATTTGTGTATTTGTTTGTGCTTGAAGATTGGTGGTCACTGGCCTACCTCGCAGGGGCGCTACCCAGTCAAATTGACTAAATGGTTGTTGTTGAGTACCAGGGGGTGAATTATTTTGCCTTTCCTCTCCCTCACTCTCTGGCATGATGTTATTACTGAACCTGGATGTACTATTTCCCCCCAATATATTTTGGTCCCCATCTTCTGGCAAGCATCCACTAGATCTCTTCCTCAGCTGATCTAGATGTCTTTTAATGATCCTATTCCCTTCCCCCTCAATAATGTACGACAAGGGACCCAAGATTTCAGTAACCACCCCTGGAATCCATTTGTCCCCTTGGGTATAGTTCCTGGCCCAGATTAATTCCCCCACTTTAAATGTTCTATTTGGCATGTCCAATTCAGCGCTTGGTATAAGTCTGTCAGGGTGTAATCTGTCCAATTTGGTGGTCAACCTCCTTCCCCACCTCATTTCAGCTGGACTTTTGCCTGTAGCAGCGCATGGGGTCGAATGTTGGGCCAGCAAAAATTCGGCCAGTCTT
Source organism: Vipera berus (assembly GCF_964194415.1). Lineage (NCBI taxonomy): Eukaryota > Metazoa > Chordata > Lepidosauria > Squamata > Viperidae > Vipera > Vipera berus. The sequence goes on from NC_138204.1 coordinate 169,856,902, forward strand.
TGATGCCAGTCACCCCGAATGATTCTTTTTAAGGCGTCTTTCGTGGTCCTCACATTTCGTTCAGCCAAGCCGTTGGTGGATGGGTGGAAGGGTGCTGATGTCTTGTGCTTAATCGAGTTGGCCTTGAGGAAATCCTGGAATTCAATAGATGTGAATTGTGGCCCATTATCAGACACGATGACATCCGGTAACCCATGAGTGGCAAAGAGGCCCCTTAATACCTGTATTGTTCTTCCTGAAGTTACTGAACTAACTGGTACTACCTCTAGCCACCTAGAGAAACTATCAACCACCACCAGGAATGTTAACCCTTGGAAAGGTCCAGCAAAGTCAATATGAATCCTGGACCAAGGATTTCTAGCTATCTCCCACTTATGCGTACGGGTGTGTTGTTGTTCTGGCCTAGAACGTTGGCACAAATGGCAATTTGCAACACATTCCTCAATGTCGTTGTCCAGACCTGGCCACCACAAGTGACTCCTAGCCAACGCTTTCATCCGTACTATTCCTGGGTGTCCTTCATGTAATTCTAATAGAATAGCTGATCTGTGGATCCCAGGAATAACCACGCGATTTCCCCACAGTAAGCAACCCAGATGAACTGATAGTTCATCTTTCCTTCTAAAATAGGGAATGTATTTTTCATCCGGGTTGGCATTTGGCCACCCGCTCAGGACCCAGGCCATTACTCTCTTTAAAGTGTGGTCATTATTTGTTGCCGCAGCTATGTCTTTAGCAGTTAGAGGCAAGTCAGGGATGTCCTGTAGGGACATTATTTGTCCCACTGGGGCAGGGTCACCCTCGGTGATGTTTAAGGGCAGTCTGCTAAGGGCATCTGCGTGCCCCATGTCCTTGCCCGGTCTGTATTGAAGAGAGAATGAGTATGCTGAGAGGAAAATGGACCATCTCAGCATCCGGGGTGACATGATTTGGGGAGTCTGTTTATCTGTGGTAAACAGTCCCAACAGGGGTTTGTGGTCTGTCAGTATGGTAAAGTTCCTTCCATACAGGTAGTCATGGAACTTTTTAACTCCAGCCACGATTGCTAATGCTTCCCTGTCTATCTGAGCGTAGTTCCGCTCTGCCTTGGTTAGTGTCCTGGAATAATATGCTATTGGTCTTTGCATTCCTTGGTTGTCTAAGTGGCTGATCACGGCCCCTACACCATAAGGTGAAGCATCACACGCTAGGTAAATTGGTTTATTTTCTATGAAGTGGGTTACAGTTGATTGGCTGGAAAGAATGTCTTTTAACGTTTGGAAACTAATTCTATGTTTCTTCTGCCACTGCCAAGGAGTCTTTTTATCTAAGAGCCTATGGAGAGGTTCTGCAATGGCAGCCTTGTGGGGTACAAATGTATGGTAGAAGTTTACTAAGCCAAGGAAGGCTTGTAGTTCAGCCTTGTTCCTAGGCTCAGGAGCTAATTTAATTGCTTTTATTTTTTCAGGGGTTGGATGGACCCCATTTTTGTCTATCCTGAACCCCAAGAAATCAGTGGACTTAACCCCAATGCAACATTTTTCCCTTTTTAGTTTTAAACCAGCCCTTCTAAATCTTCCCAATACCTGTTCCAGCCGCTCCACTAGCATTTCTTCATTTTTTCCAGCTATCAAGACATCATCAAAGTAAGGGCATACACCTGGTATGCCCTTTAAGGTCCTCTCCATCACTTCTTGAAAGATGCCTGGAGCTGCTGCAATGCCAAATTGCAGTCTGTGGACTCGGAACGCCCCCTTGTGGGTAACTATCGTCTGTGCTTCTGCAGCCTCTTCGGAAACAGTCAACTGTAAGTACGCATGCGCCAAGTCTAGCTTGGCAAACATGGCGCCGTCCTGGATCGTGGCGAGGACCTGCTTCACCGTCAGGACCGGGTAAGCATGTTTTTTCATTCCAATGTTCAGGGTGGCTTTGTAGTCAGCGCAGATTCTCACATCCCCATTGGGTTTGAGGGGTGTGACAATCGGCGTTTCCCACAAACCACCCTCAACAGGTTCTAACACGCCTTGGCCTACAAGCCTCTCGAGCTCGGCCTCGATTTTTTCCTTCAGGGCGAAAGGCACCCTGCGGGCCTTAAGCCTGATAGGTTTTACTGAGGGGTCTAGATTGAATTTAATTGGGGGTCCTTTGTATTTACCGAGGGATCCGTCGAATACGTCTGCAAATTCATTGCAGACTGATTCGAGGGTCTTATTTTTAATTATTGAATTTATTCCCCCGATCCAAATGCCCAGGGCAGGGAACCAGTTAATGCCAATTAGGCTAGTCCTATGACCCTCAGTTACTATTAAATCTAAATTCCCCTTAAATCCCTTAAATTCTACGCGAAGACTAATTTTCCCTTTTATTTTAATTGGGCTTTTTTGGAAATCGGTTAATTGAATTTTTGTTGAACTAAGTGGAATTTTTCTTCCACTTATTTGTTCAATCCTATCAAGGGTTTCACTGGAAATTATTGATACTGAAGCCTCTGAGTCGATTTCCATTCTGCAAGGAACCCCTTGCAGATGGACTATGATTTTTAATTTTCCTTCTGGAAAATTGCCATTTTTCCCAATTCTCCTGCGGTTGACTCGAGCCACCTCCCCTAATTTTGGAATTTTTACCCAGGGTTTAAGGGACTCCTTGCCACTAACGTTAGGGGTTACCTTACCTTCAGGCCACACATCGACTTCGTGGAGGCGGTTGTCTCGAGCACGGCTCCTGCAGATGGCCTGGATGTGGCCGGTCTTCCCACACGCCCTGCACTTTGCGGTGCGGAATCGGCAAGATGCGCGGGGATGGTTGCCGCTGCAGCTGCCGCACCGGTTCTGTGGTTCATTTTCGCGCGGTCTGGTTGCGGTGTCCCTCCATGGGCGTTGTGGCCCTGTCGCTTGTCTTTGCGGAGTTGCGGGTTGTTGACGTCGGTTAGGTTCGGGCCCTTCGCTTCTGGGTGGTCTTGGCGCCAATTTTCCGAATCGCCTGGAGACTTCGGCGATATCTTCTTCCCACTGCTGGTCCACCTCCCCGCAGTCCACATAGCCCTCTTGGTTGATCTCGGACGATGCTGCCATGCTACTGCGGGGGGGGTCGCGATACCCGGTTGATTCGTACGTTAGAAGTTCGTCGATCACCTCCTGCAGATCGCCAGTGGGTTTGGATATAATTCTGTTTTGTAGCTGCTCGTCCCTCAAGCCCAGTACTACACGGTCACGAATTCTTATTTCAAGATTATCGTATTTACATCGTACTGCGGCTTCCCTGACGGCAGCGACAAATTTTTGTATGGACTCTCCCGGCCTCTGGTTTCTTTTCTCGAAGATGCGCCGCCAGAATAGTTCGGATCTCCTAGGTGTAAAGTGGACCTTTAGTTTGGCAAGGAGATCGGCATACGGCACGCTTGAGACCGGTTGCGGTTGACACAGACCGACAGCGACTTGATAGACCGGTGTGCCGCAAATCGTCAGTAATGCTGCCGCTTTTTTCCGGTCGTCGGTGATTCCGTTCACTAGCAGGAACCCTTCGACCTGTCCGACGTATTCTTCCCAATCTTCGGGGAAGTTTGGGTCGAATTCCTTCAATGACCCAATCTGCGCCATTCGGAGAATTTTTTTATTCTGCCGCGGCCGCTCGGTTGACTTTGACACGTATTCGAATTTGCCGCCTTTGCGCGACAATTCCGCCAATTCTCTGGTCTTCTGTCTATCCCACCTTCGTCGCCAATTGTTTGGTTCTGATAGACGAGGACTCAGAGTGGTTTAACAAGGAATGAGTTTATTGAATACACAAAGTCAACTGCCAACTGTCAAATGTTGCAACCTTTTATAGTGGAACTGCTTGAACTGTAACCAATCGTTAGAGACTATTTTCCCGCTTCTTGTTTATGGCAACCAATGATTGCAACAGAATCTCCCGCTCAAACCCCACTACCTTTGCAATCTGCAATCTTCCCTGTTTGCAACTATTTACATACACAACAATAAACATTACACATTGGTGATGTAAAGCAGGGGTCTTCAAACTTGGCCCTTTTATGAATTGTGGTCTTCAACTCCCAGAATTCCTCAGCCAGCGTGTCTGGCTGAGGAATTCTGGGAGTTAAAGTCCACAAGTCATAAAAGGGCCAAGTTTGAAGACCCCTGATCTAAAGGTTCAAAGATTCTATATTCATGCTTTTTAAACAGAAAGATGTGATTAATGGATTGAGATAAGACCCCATCTCATTCCTGTGTGCATCTTGCTCCCTTCCTTGCCATCTTTCTTCATTTTAAAGTCATTTTAATGTTAATATTATTTAATGTTTTTGTTATGTACTGGGCTCTTGTGAAACACCACGTGGGTTGCTGGAGCAGCTAATGGCTCTCCAGCAACCCAGACTACAAGTCTCCTGTGCTGCAATTGGCTATCTCCAGGCAGCAATGGTTGATTCAAACCTATTGGCTGCCGCCTAGGGGCTAGACTATATATTGTGGCTAGTTGCAGACAATTCCCCAGTACGAAATAAACAATGAGTTATCCTGTATTCTGTTCCGCGTCTTCATTCCTGCACCAAAGAACCCGCTATTTAACAGTTTTCATGTTCTATCATTTGCTTTTATTTGGTTGTAAGCTACCTAAACTCACCTCTGGGTGACATGTGGGACATATAAATTTAATAAATAATTTTAATAAAGTGTTTTGAAGGTGCAAATTAATATGTTTTATTTGGAAAAGATTAATTGAGAAGGCAGACACATGTTGGGGGAATGGTGCAGTTTGAGCATCCTGTGTATCTTTTTGTATTCATGAAATTTACATCACATAAATAATTCTGATTCACGTCTTCAGACCACTTTAGCAATCACTACAGTGAGCCACCATTTTATAAGCATATCCTGTCTCTATGGTAATATGAGAAACAAATTACATTTGGGATCTCATTTTGTGATTTCTCTGAAAATGTTATAAAACTGAAATGGTAGTATACCATTTCCTCTGTGGTTGCTAGAAGGTTGTTTTTTAAAAAAGTAAAGTTTCCAAATAAGTCTTAGAGACAAAGAAATTTCACATAAATACTGGACATTGAGAAGTCTGGGCTGAATTCATCTCTTAAAATATGTGTAAATAACATGATTGCAGCCATAACATTATATTGTCTTTTACTTATGTTTCATACATTATATTTGCTTTTTATTAACTGTCTAAATTAGAAAAAATCAAATAAAGTCATTGCCAAGCAGCATATCCATAAGACATTTTGTATTTCTTGTATTTATGTCATAAATCTCATGCCAATCTTCATTTTGCATGCAGATGTCTTAACATGAATTCTATTAAGCAAATCAATGTCACTGATAAAGAATAGAGATGAACTGATTTTTTAAAAAAGTATTTTATGATGCTTCATAATTATTTCATACAGCTTTTAAGATTTTTGTTGGTTCAATTTTAGGCTTTGAAATACAATTTTAAAAGACGCTTATAATATCCTATCCATGTACTCATGAAATATTTAAAAATAAATTATATACTTCTGCCTGTTTTTCTTTGCAGAAACATTTATTTTTACATATTTCTGTAACCCATACATTTGGTCACTAATTATTTTATAATGTATTCTCCAACATCTTTGAATTGAGACCTTAAAATGGCTGACATACTTTCCTACAGCTAATCTTCAAAAAGCTTTCTCTGATCCATATTTTAAATATATAATTACCAGATAGCTAACATTTCTGCATTATTAGCATGCTTTACATATTTATGCAACTGACAGTAATGACTTCATTTTTAAAATTTCCTTTCTATTTATTTGCATGACAGAGTGTGCCCAATCACATCAAGCTTCTATGATCCTCATTTCTCAGCCAGATAAAGCCATAATTCTAGACGTCTGGGATTTTGTACTATATATTAATGACTCAAATACTATCATTTATTCCTGCGTAGGAAGGTTTTAAATATAGAAAAAATGATCTGGAAACAAAATAAAAACAGGACAGAAAAATCAAACCAACCCAAAATAACATCCCTGAAAAGATTGCTTGTGTATGGTGCCTCTGATTCCCACCAGCAGATGTTTCGGGCATTGAATTCCCATCAGAACAGCTGCAGAAATGTAGACTCACACCTGGGGTAGTGACATGGCTGCATCATTACCCACTGACAGCAAAACAGCCATTTGCCTCTGATTCATTTTAGAGGCCGAACGTAAAGTTTGGGCTGGTGAATATTCTTGCTTAACAACCAGGTACTTGCCGTTTATAGAGGGAGTTTATGAATGTGATAACAGAGCTATTGCTGTCAGTGACTATCAGTGTCTCCTGGTTTATTAGAAAATGCCAATCTGTTGGGCAAGAACATTGCTATAAATTGCCAGTAAACAGGTATCTGCAAGAATGCAAAGAAACAGCTACAGAAGGCGCCCTGGTGCTGAGTTCTTGAATCTGGAAAAAAACCATCATTTTCTTTCATTATTGAATGGAGTTTCATACACCCTTGAAGACATCTGGTACCAGAAGCAAATGCACTCAAAAGGCAGAATCTTGTTCTCAATCTAAACTGGCATATTTTATGATGAGGACCTGATGAATCAATATGTTCATTTCAATATCTCAGTTCTGTGGCTCTTCCACATGTGATTGGCTTGTCCTGATCTCTTTTTCTCTGTCTTTCTCTCTCTTTTACAGCTTTGAATTTATTTTGCTATTCTTGGCACATTTGTAAATGATTCCTCTAACGCATTTTTGTACATTTTTCATAAATTTTTATGCAACTGCATAATTTTAATAACTAAATTTCAATTTGTGTCTTGCGTGAAGATGTGAAATTAAGCAAACTTCATGCAAATGAAAATAAATATTTTCCCACCTTTGTTGAGAGCAGGCTATTGGCTTGGGTGAACCTTCGCTACATATCCTTTTGAACCTTATCAGAATTAGGCCATCCCATTCTAATTGTTTATAAGTTTTAATTGTTTTGGAAAATTAGTAAAGGATATACCCACTGGGATTTGGTTATGTAGATACTTAAAACTAGCTTTAAACTAACTCCTTAAGGCTGAAGAAATGAAATGCAAATAGTGGGAGGATTATTATTATTTTTTGCTATAAACACATAAATCATATACTTGCTTTTTCCATAAATCAGAACTGGCATAGTTTTTTTGATCAAGACAAAGGTTTACCAGAAATTTGGTGAAAGTTTAGCAGGAGCCAGCAGAGGGCAGCATTCCAATCTTTCCAAACATGTTTTGTCAGTGTTTCTCAAATTTTACAACTTTAAGAAGTGTGGACTTCAACTCCCAGAATTCTCCAGCCTCCATGCATGTTATGCACTCAAATTTGCACTAACTGAAGCAATCTTTCTTTTTTCCATCCTGTTGTGTGTAGACATGCATAAAACAATTAACCCCAACATGGTACCTTCTAAGTGCATTAAAGCATTCATCACCTGCAGGAAACAGTTTGTTGTTGACAAACAAGATGTAGTTTGTAGACTTGAGGTCTTGGGAAATCTGCTCTTAAGGATCTCCTGGGAATCAAACTTGAATGCTAATTCATGGCTCTTGTTCCTTTGGCTGATAGTTGGGGCCAGAATCTCTGTTCTTCAGCTTTTTAGTCCCAGGATAACTGTCAAGAGGAGTGTAAGCATGGAGGGCCAAAGCAAATTCCTTTGTTCCTTCCCTGGATTTTATAAAGGTCACAATTGTTATACTATTCTACTTGAAAGGACAGGGTGTAGCTATACCATGTGCACTCCTGTTCTGAACTGCACTTTGTTTTTTTAACTTTTCTGAATGAATTATCCCTGATGGAAGAGGACATAACTAATATTGTCATACAGATATCTCATGGAATTATTGTGAACCATAGCCTGGGCACATTCAAAAGTCTGTTCAGAAGTAATTTTTCATCACATTTTTCTTGAAAGCTTAAAATAATTTAAGTGAACATCTAAAATAGAACACAATGAAAACATGAGAAAAAATCAATAGCATTGCATAAAGATGAGGACTATAAAACTCAGTGAGACACACCCAGGAGAATTCTTGCATTTTAAATATCTTCATAGCCTTCCATAAATGACACTTGGTAACAATTAATAATGCAATTAGTAATGAAGACATCTTGCAAAGACATTTGGAGTTATTTACTAATGTTAAATAATAGCATCATTAGAAAGAATAGGATTGCCATGACTATATTTTAAACATCTTTCTAAAAGCTTTGCCTTGCATTTGAAGGGGCTCCATTCAAAGTATAAATCAGTGTTCAAAATGATCAAGCGGATCAATATTTTCACTTCAAAGCAGCTAAACTAATCTCTTAGAATATAATGCTGAGCTATTTCAATATTTCAGGTTTTCACACACCTCTAATTACTGGGCTGTTGACAGGATGCAGCAAGAAAAAGTGCTGTGTGATGTGTGTGTGTGTGTGTATACGTATGTGTATGTATACTGAAATGAATATTCTACAGCCGAGCTTCACAGCATCTTAAAACAATCCTGAGGATAGATGACATGGAACAAATTTATATTCTCTCTCTGTGGATTTATGTTACATATCAATATATAATATAGCATTATTACAAAATGTTATAAAGGCTAGTTTGATGGGTCTTATTTCTGGAGTTGGGGCTCCGCACATAGACATAATTTACTTGTAAAGTTCACCAATACTTGATACAGTGGTGCCCACTAACTGGATGGCTTTAAAAGAGGGTTTGATAAATTCATGGAGAATGGATCTGTCAAGGACTATTAGTTTTGACAAAACAATGTTTTGTGATTGTGAGGCAACAACACCTTCAAATACTACTTGCAGGGGAAGAACAGCAGCAGAGGGCCACCTTTCCATCTTGTGTGAAGCACAAAAACATCTGGTTGGCCACTGTGAGAAATAAAATTAAAATGGGCCTTAGCCTAATTCCACAGGGCTATGGTTATGTACTTCTGATTCCATATCAGCAGAGTTGCAGAAGAACAAGGCTAACATAGAGTTTTGTTTGGTTTGGGTTTAGAGTTCATCTTCAGATGTTATATCAGAAAAATAAGAATATCTGCATCCAGTGCCTCCCAATTTATTATAGGCATATAATAAACTTTTCCAAAGTGGAATATGACTTGCAAAAGCAACTGTGTTTGCCTGCAAGAGAGGACAACTTATGGGCCATAACCCACATGCCGTTTTTACAGCCTTTATTTTTCAAGATAGCCCATTCATTCACTGCCCTGTGTTTTATTAAAGATCCAACGACCAACATGACAAATGGAAAGGGATCTGAAAAGATAATTTACATAGACTTATTTCATTGCAGCTGCTTTGGAAAATCACCCTTAGATCAAGTTACTATTTATTTTTTTCCTTAATGCTATCAGATTTGCAAAGCCAAGGGGCTCTGAGACAGCCTTTCTCTACCAGGCTAGGGACCCAGTCCAGTCTGCCTGTTGCCTCATAGAAAATAAGAGTTCAGCTTCACATAAAAGCAGCCTATTTCCTACAATTGGTGTTTTGGCCAAACTATTGACGTTCCACCTAACCGATTAGGTCAATGCTAAGTTTAGTTTTCACTAATCAGCTGTATACTGCCTTCCTCCAGTTAGAATTGGTGCACTCATTCAACACTGCTACTCTGCAGCCTGCCTTGGTTCCCACTAGATGTCTGGTGCAATTCAAGGTGCTGGTTATCAACTATAAAGCCCTACATGGGATAGGTCCAGGCAGTTTGGTGATAATCAGAATGCTGATCAACTTCATCTTCTAGTACCAGAGGCAGAGTACTAGACAGGGACTGCCTCTCCTGATGTTCTTTGCTTGCACTACCAGAATTGACAAGGGATGCTGTAGGTCCCTTCCATTAAGCAAGATCAAGTTGCTGCACCCAGGAACAATGTCTTCTCTCTAGCAGGATCTGCCCTGTGGATCAACATCTCTTCAGAGATCTGGATAGTCCTGACTTTGTTAGCTTAGATAAAGCTTTAAAGCCCTGGCATTTGGGCCAGAAGGTTGAGTAAGCTCTGCTGATTGAGTATATTCTTTTTTTCTGTAATGGGAATGATTTCTATGACCTCAGACATTTATTTTTTTGGTTTGTTAATTTTGCTTGCTGGTTTTAATCTTTGTATGCAGTTTGGAGTAATTGCTATGAGATAGGTGGCTAAATAAATATTAAATAAATAAATTCCATGGAGTGAAGTCCTCCAGGACTGAGCACTTCCATTCATTCCTGAGAAATTGTTTTCTCTAAGTACTACTTTTTGTAACATTATAATTTTATGTTAATTTTTATTAACCAATTAACCAGTTAATAAAAGGTAAAGTGCAAAGCAAGAATACTTCAGCTACTAATTACAAAACTCTTTCAGGCACATGCAGAAGTATTAATTTATTTCCTATTTACACATACCTTTTTATGTTAATGAAAGTTTGCTTGAATATTTTCTCACTTCATAGGGCTGTTTGTTTAATACTTGAAAATATTTACAGAAAAGTGTTGCTTGCATTGCTTATCTCATGACACTTCTGCACATCTAAACTCTCATTCACTATAAGCGTGATGAAAAGCAGAATACCTTTTAGTGTCAAGAATGTAGCTTTTGGCAAAAATCATCTGAGATCATGATACAGTGTAGAATAGATATGTTCTGATTTAGATTCGTGCAACTTGACCAAGCCCATATTTAAATGAAAGAATTCCATAATAGATATTACACTTGTTTTTTTTTTGCTGCTCTGTAAATTTCAAGACAAAACTGTTGCACAGATTTAACACTCAGGTTCTTTTTCTCTTTCTTTAATTTAAGCCAAACTTGTCAGGGAAATAATTAATACTTCCCTATCAGAGGGCGATGAACCATGGTCCATACGACACATGGTAAACATCAGGTAAAAATAAACAAAACCGAGGCATATTCTACTGTATATAAAACTTTAAATAAAAAACCCCCCAGTTTAGGGTATTAAGATTCCATCTTATATTAAATTTTATAATAACAAGGAAAGTCTTTCAAAAGAGCCCTGAATTGATATGTTAAAAACCGCCACTGGACCGATAATAACTGATGCAAAAGAGAGAAAAAAAGATGGAAGGAATATACTGAAATATATTCCTTCCATGTTTTTGTACAGTACAGTAAAGATGCCAACATCCAAGATACCTTAGAACAGGGGTGTCAAACTGCTGGCCTGCAGGCCAGTTTCATCATACTGAAGCCGCACCCACCCCATTGCCTGCAATGCAAAAAGAGTCGCAATACATTGTGACAGGTCATGTGATGTGGCGAGTGTGACACCCGTGCTTTAGAACATATTCCCTACTTAGAAGAACTCCAGTACCAGAACTTGATCAGCACTCTGATCCTTACCAAGTTGGAATGCTGTAAGAACTAACGGAACACTCACAAAAATATGGCAAGCAATAGAGAAAGAATCAGTAAAGGTTCTAGCCAAGCTATGTCAGTAAATCTGGACAATGACAAGTTGCCAGTAGATTAAGGTAAAGGTAAAGGAGTCCCTGTGGATTTTACTCTGCTAGTCATAACTGACTTTAGGAGATGGTGTTCATCTCCATTTCTAGGCTATTAAGCCAGCACTGTCTGAAGACATTTCCATGATCATGTGGCCAGAATGACACCACGCTGCAGCACAGAGCATGTGGCAAAACATGGAGCACTGTTATCTTCTCACTGAAGTGGTACCTATTTATCTACTTGCATTTAGATACTTTCAGGTTGCTAGTTGGGCAAGAGCTGAGGTAAGTGATGGGAGCTCACTCCATCATGCAAGGGTAGGGCTTGAAGCACTAGAATATAGACCTTCTCCAGCATCTTTTAAGCCACTGAGACACACACCTCGACCACTAGATTGGAAGACATCAATCTACATTCTAATACCAAAAAAGGAGAATTAACTCTGCAAACTATCATACAATATCCTTAATTTCACCTATTAGCAAAATATTGCTTATGATTATCCAATCCACGTGGAAAAGGAGATACCAGATGTTCAGACTGGCTTTAGAAAAGCTGAAGAACATGAGACACTATTTCTGATACTTGCTGGATAATTGAGAAAGCCAAAGAATATCCCAAAGAAGTCATTATGTACTTCATTTATTATATGATGTGTTTTGATTGCATTCATCATGTCAAGCTGTGGAATATGTTTAAAAAAATGAGAATCCCAGAACATTTCATTGTCCTCATGAGAAACCTATATGCATATCAGAAAGCCGCAGTAAGGATAGAACATTGAAAAACAAAACAAAAAAACTCCTGAATCCAGTTTGGCAAAGGAGTGTGACAAGGCTGTATCCTCCCTTTAATTATTCAATTTATATTCTGAATTAAGGGAAGCTAGCAGTTTGAAAGCACATAAAAATGCAAGTAGAAAAATAGGGACCACTACGGTGGGAAGGTAACAGCGTTCCGTGTGCCTTTGGCGTCTAGTCATGCCGGCCACATGACCACGGAGACGTCCTCGGACAAGCGCTGGCTCTTCGGCTTTTAAACGGAGATGAGCACCGGCCCCTAGAGTTGGAAACGACTAGCACACATGTGCAGGGGAACCTTTACCTTTACCTATAGATTGGGAGAAGATGAGTGTGGTTTTAAAACTTGAGGAATAAATATCAGTAACTTGGACTATGGTGATGACAGTACTCAATAGCTGAAAATGCAACGGATCTGCAAGTTCTAATAATAAAAGTCAAGGAACATAGTGAAAAACTTGAATTAAAATTATATATAAAGAAGACCAAATTAATGACATAGGGTACCACAACCATCCTTAGAACTGATAAGATATAGAAGTAGTAGATAGCTTCTGCCTTTTAGGATCAATCATCAACATTAAAGGAACAAACAGGAAATATGGTAGAGGAGCCGTGAAGATCTTGAAAAAGATATTCAGATACCAGAATGTATCTATATACTTACAAATATCAACATAATGTAAACAATGGAATTCCCTGTGCCATTCTATGGTAGCAAAAATTGGACTTCGAAGAAGAGAATAGGAAGAGTATTGATACTTTTGAATTTTGGTGTTGGAGAAGACTCTTCAGAATACTGTGGCCAGCCAAGAAAACAAATGGATTATCAAATAAATCAACCCACAATTCTCACTCTAGGTACAAATGATTAGGTTCATATTATCTACTTATTTAATTTGAGAACTGGGTCTTATTTTTTGTTAGGTGCGAAGTCGTGTCTGTCCCATCGCGACCCTATGGATAACGTCCCTCCAGGCCTTCCTGTCCTCTACCATCTTCTGGAGTCCATTTAAGCTCACACCTACTGCTTCAGTGACTCCATCCAGCCACCTCATTTTCTGTCATCCCCTTCTTCAATTGCCCTCAATCTTTCCCAGCATTAGGCTCTTCTCCAGTGAGTCCTTCCTTCTCATTAGGTGGCCAAAGTATTTGAGTTTTAGCTTCAGGATCTGGCCTTCTAAAGAGCAGTCAGGGTTGATCTCCTCTAGGACTGACCGGTTTGATCGCCTTGCAGTCCAAGGGACTCGCAGGAGTCTTCTCCAGCACCACAGTTCAAAGGCCTCAATTCTTTGGCATTCAGCCTTTTTTATGGTCCAGCCTTCTCTGCCATACATTGCAACTGGGAAGACCATAGCCTTGACTATACACACTTTTGTTGAGAGGGTGATGTCTCTGCTTTTTAGTGTGCTGTCTAGATTTGCCATGGCTTTCCTCCCCAGGAGCAAGCGTCTTTTAATTTCTTGGCTACAGTCCCCATCTGCGGTGATCTTGGAGCCCAGGAAAATAAAATCTGTCACTACCTCCATTTGTTCCCCATCTATTTGCCAGGAATTGAGAGGGCCGTATGCCATGATCTTGGTTTTCTTAATGTTAAGTTTCAACCCAACGTTTGCACTCTCCTTCTTCACCCACAACAAGAGGCTCTTTAGTTCTTCTTCACTTTCTGCCATTAGAGTGGTATCATCTGCATATCTTAGGTTGTTGATATTTCTTCCAGCAATCTTAATTCCAACTTTTGATTAATCTAGCCCTGCCTTTCTCATGATGTGCTCTGCATATAAGTTAAATAGGCAGGGTGACAGTATACAGCCTTGCCGGACTCCTTTCCCAATTTTGAACCAATCGGTGGTTCCGTGTCCACATATAGGTTTCTCAAGAGACAAATAAGATGGTCTGGTACTCCCATCTCTTTAAGAACTTGCCACAGTTTGTTATGATCCACACAATCAAAGGCTTTAGCATAGTCAATGAAGCAGAAGTAGATGTTTTTCTGGAACTCTCTAGCTTTCTCCATGATCCAGCGTATGTTGGCAATTTGATCTCTAGTTCCTCTGCCTCTTCGAAATCCTTCCTGTACTTCTGGTAGTTCTCGATCCATACTGCTGGAGTCTAGCTTGTAGGATTTTAAGCATAACTTTACTAGCGTGAGAAATGAGTGCAATGGTGCGATAGTTTGAACATTCTTTGGCACTGCCTTTCTTTGGAATTGGAATGTAAACTGATCTTTTCCAATCCTGTGGCCACTGTTGAGTTTTCCAAATTTGCTGGCAAATTGAGTGTAGCACTTTTACTGCATCATCTTTTAAGATTTTGAATAGCTCAGCTGGAATACTGTCACCTCCACTAGCTTTGGGTCTTATATGGAGACCTAATTCTCTATATGAATTTCTAATGCTGGAAAAAATGGAAGGAAAGAAGAAGGATAAGCAGCAAGATGGATGGATTCAGCTACTATGTTATGGGTGCACCATTGCAAGGCCTGAAAGACTAGGTTAGGGACAAATTGTCATAGAGAAAAATTAAGTAGTTGTTAAGAGTTGACACTGACTTGATATCACATAATCAGGTTAGAAAAAGACATTAAAGTCAACTGCTCCTTAGCCTTGGCATGTCGAGCCCTTCGGGTTCGACAAACTCGCCGGGAGGGGGATTCGGCTCGCAGCCCTCGGCAACAGCAGCGGCCACGCCCACACCCTCCAGCTGTCCGGCGGGCGAGCTGCCGTTTGCCGCCGAAAGCCCAGCCGGCCCCAAAGCCCCCAGCTGACCGGCGGGCGAGCAGCCGTTCGAATGCCCAGCCGCTCCTACACTCACCAGCTGGCCGGGGGGGAAGCGGCCGCGCGCCGCCGAAGGCCCCGCTGCTCCCATCACCAGCTGGCCGGGGGGGAGGCAGCCGCGCGCCGCCGAAGGCCCAGCCGCTCCCAAGCTCCTCAGCTGACCGGCGGGCGAGCAGCCGTGCGACGCCGAGAGTCCAGCCGCGCCCACACCCTCCAGCTGTCCGGCGGGCGAGCGCCGGACCCACGGGCGTGCCGCTATCTGAAAGGAGGCTGAGGGCGGTCGTGAGTGGCTGCAGGATGGCTACGCCGGGGCAGCCAGCAGGGAGACGGCCGGCAGCGACGCAGGGTGCTGAACAGCTGCACCCGGACCTTGGGGGCTGCCAGGGGGTCATGGGGATGGCGCGGGGAGATGCATTGGTGGAGGGGAGCACACTCAGGTTGTTAGGAGGGGGGTGGGCTTGTACTTACCTTCACGCTGGGAAGCACGGTGCCGGTGGAGGGAGCTGGGCGTGGGTTGAAGGAGTAGGGGGGTGGAGTATTTACGCAGGCCAGGCGGATGCTGGTCTGCACGAGGGAGGGGTGGAGTCTAGGGGTGGGGCTGCTACCTAGTTACAGATTCAGAATAAAAGGTGCGTTGAGAGCGTGTGGCTCTCAACGCTGACTTTGTTAAGGTATAGAGATCCTGCTATTAAAGGTACTCTTTCCAGTCATCCGTACTTCGTCGTGGTTTTTCCTGTGGGCTTGTCAATCCGGCGAAGACGAGGAGTTGACAGTAAGTCAGCGTTGAATTAGCACAGCGCTCCTCCTGTTGGGCTTTGATTTCTGCCTGTCTCCATGGCTGAAGGGACCCAGGGTGGGGTGCCTGTGGCAGGAGAGGAGGGGCCCGCTGGGGTTGCTGTGCCTCCTGAGGGGGGGGACTTGGCAGAGGTCCCACCTGTGGTTCGGCCTAAGGTCCGGGACCTTGGACCAGCACCAAAGGAAGCTGAGGCCTCGGAACCAGCTGCTCAGGAGAAGCATGGGGATTGGTGGCTCAGCCCTGTTTTGAGTCGGCCAGCGGCTGGACAGGACCAACCGTCCAGAGGGAAGGGGTCCCTCTGGGAGTGGAGAGAGCGTCGTGCCACCGACGAAGGAGGAGAGGAGTGGAGCTACACCACGGCTCCTGGCAGCTACACGATGGACATCCTGAGGGACCATTTTGGAGAACCTCGGCCGTGGACCCCCAGTGACAGCGACCTGGAGACCGGTAGATGGGCACAAACCAGGGCCGACCAGGAGCGCAGAAGCCAAACCCGGTTCTGCTTGGCGAGTCCCCGCTTCCGGGCCCCGCAGGCTCCTGGTACCCCGCAGGTCCCGGGCCTTCCGCCGCCGGGACCGGCGGCTGCTCCTGACTTGGGGCCCCCAGGACCTGGTAGAACAAGACCGGGGGGTGCTGTGCCCGCAGGAATACTGGGTTGGCAACAACCAGGGGTTGCACAGGGGCTGGGAGGCCCGGCAGGTCCTTGGGGAGGGCCTGCGGGCTGGGGCCCACCACCGTTGCCTGTAACCTTTGATGGCAACCCCGATCGTTTGGCCCTGTTTCTTGGACAAGCCATCCACCATCTGGACCAGTATGGTCCTTTGTATACATCCCAGTGGGGGATGGTGATGGCCGTCACTACGGCATTGCAAGGGGAGGCGGCGGCTTGGGTGGCGAACCTCTACGGCGACCGTGCCCGTGAATTGGGGGACGTCGGCCTTTTCCTCGAAGCTCTGCGGATACGCTTCGAGGATGTGACACGCACGCATCGAGCGGAGGCTGAGATCGTTGGCCTGCGGCAGAACGGCCGTCCAGCAACAGTTTATGTGCAAGCCTTCCGTGAAGTGGCCGGCAGGCTCAGTTCCTGGCCAGAAAGGATGCTGGTTCACCAATTCCGGGCCGGTCTGGATGATCACCTCCTCCGGGCTTGTATCGTCCGTGGAATTCCTTCCAGGCTTCAAGACTGGCTGCGGGTCGCGGTTGAGCTGGATGTGGCCTTACGGAGTTGCCAACGTCGTGTACGGTCTGTAGGAGACTCCTGTCAGGTCCCGCCAAGGGCACAGGGCCCGGTGCAGAAGCCGTCGCCTTCGTCGCTGGGTCCTACTGCCCAGCCCCCGCGATCCGTTTTGCGGTGCTTCAGGTGCGATCAACCAGGGCACCGCGTGGCCGCCTGCCCAATACCTGCGTCCCGGGTGGTCGCGGCAGCAACCCCGGCAAGGGGCACAACCCCCGGGCGCTTTGCAGAGCGTTCCCGGGCCTCTCGGCAGGCCGTGGAGTTAACACCAGGAGGAGACGGCCAAACGGAAGGGGACAGTGGCATCGATGTAGACGTGGAGATGTACGGGCATGGGGAGAGACCAGAGGAGGACCCCATGGTAAGTGCCTCGGTTAGCCCATTTGCAGTCCCGGTTACGTTAACAAACCCCGCCACGGGGGAGGTGGTGGTGGTTAAGGCTTTGATTGATTCGGGCAGCACGAGGTGTCTAATCAGCCGGAAGGTGGTGGCTAAACTGGGTGTTAGGGTGGTACGGCTAAGGAATCCAATACGGTTCCAGCAGGTGGATGGGTCCCTTCTGGGGGGGGTACCTATCACCCATGTCACAGAACTTGTGCGGCTGGATATGGGGGAGCACTGGGAACGGTTACGGTTCATCGTGGTGCCCTCCATGACGGAGGAGGTGATTCTGGGGCTAACGTGGCTGGATAGGTGGGGCCCGACTATCTGGTGGGAGGGGGGTTGTCGACACCTCCGCCTAGGGGTTGGGCCACAGCCCCCTGATCATGAGCAGCCAGGGCCGTCTGGCCCGCCAGGGAAGCTGGAGGAGAAGTGCAGGGCTGGGGCAGAAGTACACGTACCACCAGAGTACGCCGAATTCCTCGAAGTGTTCAGCGAGCAGGAATGCGACCTCCTGCCTCCCCATCGACCGACGGACTGCGCGATCGAGCTGGAGCCGGGGGTCAAACTTCCCAAGCCCCGGATGTATGCCATGACCCCACGGGAGATGACAGAACTCCGGAACTACATTGACAAGAACCTCGCACGGGGGTTCATACAACCAGCTCGCTCGAGGATGGCAGCACCGGTTCTTTTCAGGGAAAAGAAGGACGGGGGCCTGCGTCTTTGTGTGGACTACCGGGGGGTCAACGCAGTGTGTGTTGAACATTTGTACCCGCTACCCCTAATGAAAGACATGTTGTCCCACTTGGCTAAGGGGAGGGTGTTTACCCGCTTGGACTTACGCGAAGCCTATTATCGGGTGCGAATCAAGAGAGGCGACGAGTGGAAAACAGCGTTCAACTGCCCGTTGGGCAGCTACCAATTTCGCGTAATGCCTTTCGGTCTCCAGGGGGCCCCCGCCGTTTTCATGCAACTAATAAATCAAGTGTTGCATGAACATTTATACAGGGGGGTGCTCGTGTATCTGGACGACATCCTTATTTATACGGAGACCATGGACCAACACGTTGCCCTTGTGCGCCAAGTTCTGCGGAAACTCCTAGAAGCACGATTGTACGTGAAATTGTCAAAATGTGAATTTCACGCGTCTCGACTGGACTACTTAGGCTATCGGGTCTCGGCAGCCGGGATTGCAATGGATCCAAAGAAAGTGGAGGCTATACTGCAGTGGCAAGCCCCGGGGACCAGACGGCAGCTGCAGAGCTTCCTGGGGTTTGCCAATTTCTACCGCCAATTTATACCATCGTTTGCTGCAGTGGCTCTTCCATTAACAGACTTGCTAAAAACCAAGACGTTGGCGGTGAAACCACGGCCTGGGATGCGGGTATCGTGGACCGTAGACTGTCAACAGGCCTTCGAGTCCTTAAAAGGTCTGTTCACCCGAGAGCCCATACTCCTGCACCCTGACCCAGCAGCGCCTTACGTCGTGCAAGTAGATGCTAGCGACGTGGCGGTTGGAGCTGTCCTTTTGCAGCACAACAGTAAAGGTGCGTTGCAACCCTGTGCTTACGCGTCTAAAAAGCTATCAACCACCGAACGCGCCTGGGCTATCTGGGAGAAGGAGGCCTACGCCGTTCGGTGGGCGTTGGAGACGTGGCGGCATCTTCTAGAGGGGGCAGAAAAGCCCTTCGAAGTATGGACGGACCATAGGAATCTAGAAGCCCTGCAATCCCCACGTAAGTTGGCCCCTAAGCATGTACGGTGGGCCCTGTACTTCAGGCGGTTTAGGTTTACCCTGAAATACGTCCCAGGGGGGAAGAATTTCCTGGCGGATGCCCTCTCTCGGCTTCCGCAGTATGACAACCAGCGGGAGGAGGTGGTGCAAGCTCTTATCCCTCCTCTCGGCCCAGAGAAGGTACAGGCAGTACAGAACGGGGTTGCGGATGAACTGGTACCGCAGCTGAAAAAGGCCCTGGAGGGAGATGGCTGGTTACGGCAGCACTCGCGGCTACTAACACGACGGGACGACCTGGCCTGGTATGGGAGTAAGATATACGTGCCAGAAACCCTGCGAAACACTGTGCTTTATAGGTGTCATGATGCCAAGCAGGCCGGCCACCTCGGGTTCCTGAAAACACTGCACCTCGCTAGGCGTCAGTTCTGGTGGCCCGGGATGAGGCGGCAGGTCAAAGAGTATGTCCAGCGCTGCCGCACCTGTGCCATGGCGAAAACCCAGCCCGGAAAGCCGGCAGGGCTGTTACAGACGGTGGCGGACCCCTACCGGCCATGGCAGGACATCGGGATGGATTTCATCGTAGACCTACCAGAGAGTCGGGGATACACCATCATCTGGACCATAGTTGACCTGTTTTCCAAGCAGGTCCATTTTGTTCCGTTAAGGGGCTTACCCTCGGCCCGGCGTCTGGCCTGGCTTTTTATAACCCACGTGTACCGTTTACACGGGGCGCCTAGACGTATTATCTCGGACCGAGGGGTACAATTTACCGCCAGGTTCTGGCGTGAATTTCTCCAGTTCATCGGGTCATCCCAGGGACTAAGCTCGGGGTATCATCCCTGCACAAACGGCGCGGCAGAACGAGCCAACGCGGCGGTGGAGCAATACCTACGCAGCTATGTCTCGTACCAGCAGGCAGACTGGGCTGACCTATTGGCGTTTGCAGAAATCGCCCACAACAACGCTGTGCACAGTAGTACTGGTCTCCCACCGTATACAGTGGTGTCTGGCTACGATTTCCCTCCTGTTCCCGAGTGTGACCAGGGGCCGGCCTCCTCTTGTCAACCCCAGGAGTGGATGCTACAAGTCAGAAAAGCATGGGCGGCGACCAAACAGGCTCTAAACAAGCAAGCCAGTATTGTAAAAGCCCAAGCGGATAAGAAGCGCCAACCGTTCTACACCCCAGGGGTTGGGGACTGGGTGTACTTATCCACAAAATACCTGAGATTACAAATACCTAGTAAAAAGCTGGGCCCTAAGTACATAGGCCCCTTCCAGGTAACCCACATCGTCAATCCGGTCACGGTGCGCCTTCGGCTGCCTAAATTTCTAGGCAAAGTGCATCCCGTGTTCCACGGCAGCTTACTGAAACCAGCCCCTGTTCCTATTCGGGGGGAGCCAGTCGGGCCGGGGCCTGTGGGTGATGGGCAATACGAGGTACAAGAAGTCTTAGACTCCAGGATGCGGAGAGGGCGACTGCAATACCTGGTGCTGTGGAAAGGATACCCAATAACTGAGGCATCCTGGGTGGCGGAGTCAAACGTTCAGGCCCCTAGATTGGTTAAGGCGTTCCACCAGAAGCACCCTGGTAAACCCTCGGGAGGGGGTCGGGGGGGATCTGCTGCTCTCCTTAGTGCTTGTCTGACTTCTCTACCTTGCCTTTCAGGAGGAGCCTTGGTAGGAGGGGCCGACTGTCGAGCCCTTCGGGTTCGACAAACTCGCCGGGAGGGGGATTCGGCTCGCAGCCCTCGGCAACAGCAGCGGCCACGCCCACACCCTCCAGCTGTCCGGCGGGCGAGCTGCCGTTTGCCGCCGAAAGCCCAGCCGGCCCCAAAGCCCCCAGCTGACCGGCGGGCGAGCAGCCGTTCGAATGCCCAGCCGCTCCTACACTCACCAGCTGGCCGGGGGGGAAGCGGCCGCGCGCCGCCGAAGGCCCCGCTGCTCCCATCACCAGCTGGCCGGGGGGGAGGCAGCCGCGCGCCGCCGAAGGCCCAGCCGCTCCCAAGCTCCTCAGCTGACCGGCGGGCGAGCAGCCGTGCGACGCCGAGAGTCCAGCCGCGCCCACACCCTCCAGCTGTCCGGCGGGCGAGCGCCGGACCCACGGGCGTGCCGCTATCTGAAAGGAGGCTGAGGGCGGTCGTGAGTGGCTGCAGGATGGCTACGCCGGGGCAGCCAGCAGGGAGACGGCCGGCAGCGACGCAGGGTGCTGAACAGCTGCACCCGGACCTTGGGGGCTGCCAGGGGGTCATGGGGATGGCGCGGGGAGATGCATTGGTGGAGGGGAGCACACTCAGGTTGTTAGGAGGGGGGTGGGCTTGTACTTACCTTCACGCTGGGAAGCACGGTGCCGGTGGAGGGAGCTGGGCGTGGGTTGAAGGAGTAGGGGGGTGGAGTATTTACGCAGGCCAGGCGGATGCTGGTCTGCACGAGGGAGGGGTGGAGTCTAGGGGTGGGGCTGCTACCTAGTTACAGATTCAGAATAAAAGGTGCGTTGAGAGCGTGTGGCTCTCAACGCTGACTTTGTTAAGGTATAGAGATCCTGCTATTAAAGGTACTCTTTCCAGTCATCCGTACTTCGTCGTGGTTTTTCCTGTGGGCTTGTCAATCCGGCGAAGACGAGGAGTTGACATGGCACTTATATCATTTTTTTCTCCATAACAATCTATTTTATTAGAGAACCACAACCCCAAGATACAAATAAGTTTTTAACTACTTATACCAGGGGTCCTCAACCTTGGCAACTTTAAGACTTGTGGACTTCAACTCCCAGAATTCCTCAGCCATTCTTAAAGTTGCCAAGACTGAGGACCCCTGACTTATACCAAATACTGTAAAACTATTTGATTAAGATTTTCCTTCTAAATACAAGAAAATGTGCAAAGATGAGATCTTTTAAGCAGACGCCTGGCAAATCTGTTTATTTTCCTGCCACATTTGAACTGTTTTGCTACATTGTGATCAAGGGATCTATAGGTTTTCTAACATTTCTAATAATTAAAGGACCACTGAATTTAGTGCTATCACTATTGTGTAACTCTCAAGGGTATATGTTAGAAAACAACAAGAATAAGTCAATTTTGAATGGTATTCTAGATGACTGAAACTTATAAGGCATGTTTTTAGAACAGGATAATAAAATAGGACTGAAGGAGGAAGTTTCCTTCTTCCTCAGAAAGAAAGAGAAAACAGGGCAAGTGATATATGTGCAGATAGGAAATACGAAATTAATAATTGACATTAATACAAATGTTCCAGTCCCAGTTAAAAGATAGAAATCATAAGGAGAGGGTACCATCTAGTGGATAAATAGTAAAATTATTTCTATGGCATTTAACCTCTCTAGTGTCTTTAGTATGCAAATCTCTATGGCACATTGGTACCGGAAAGAGCACAGCATCCTCTCATGCATATCAGATGAAACCGCTGATGACTTCTTCATGCAGCAAATTTTTCAATGCCTTTGTCCTGTTAATGTGCAATGAAGATATTTTATATATTGATTCTTATAACATAGGAGATACATTGTATTTACAACTCAGTGGTTTCCTGAGGACTGACAATGAGATACAAGCAGATAAAAAAATATCCAATGAATGTATTACAAGGCTGCTTGATGTGGGTACAATGATGAATGCAGCCAACTATGATCAGACAGAAGATGGGAATTCTATAAGATTTAAGGATAGAGTAGAGCTGCCTTCCATAATCCGATACCTTCCAGATGCCCTGGTGTTGCAAGAGTTGGAGAGCCTTGAACCAATATCCCAAATGGGGTGAGGTTACAAACACTCTTTCCCCAGTATACAACAGTAGTTGCTTCTCTGAATTTAAAAGCAATAAAAAAGGAGTTACTCAGTCCTAGCCAATGGACTCTCTTCATAACAGAATGAATGGATTGCCTTTTTTCATGACCTCTCTGCTATTTTTCCCCTCTCCCCATTTTATTTTACAGATAGTACCAATGACCCTTGCACATATTTTTCTTCCTTCCTTCCTTCCTTCCTTCCTTCCTTCCTTCCTTCCTTCCTTCCTTCCTTCCTTCCTTCCTTCCTTCCTTCCTTCCTTCTTTCCTTCCTTCTTTCCTTCCTTCCTTCCTTCCTTCCTTCCTTCCTTCCTTCCTTCCTTCCTTCCTTCCTTCCTTCCTTCCTTCCTTCCTTCCCTCCTGATGCAGAAATGGTCTGTGCCAGCTCACAGTACTTTCTATTTTAAAATTACAGTAAAAAAAAGTGACAATATATTGCCATAATAGTTTTGGGTTGTACCCATTCTTTATAGACCTGGAACTGTGGATATTTAGATCTGTGCTAACTGTTACGATGAAATGTGCTTACTGCTTAATTGTGTTAGATCATAACTCTCATCTTTGTATACCAATTTGATAATTATTTGGAAATTATGGGAAGGACATCAATTTGGAAAGCACTGATTGAGAAGAACGCTAATGAAGTGTAAGCTTGTGTTTTGCTTATTTACCTTAAACAGACTTTTATCAAATGCTCCATTTTGAAGCAAATCATTGGTGTCAGGCAATCATCATTTCAGAAGTTCTTTGAAGAAATGTTACTAAATGTGCCTGCTGTATTGGAAATTGCCAATATATCTGGATGGCACCAGACTCAGAAGATTCATAAACCAAAAACGTACAAAGTAAGAGGCCCTAGAGGAGTTGAACAATTCCTGGTGACTCTTTGTCCATGCAGTTTGCTTCACAACAGTAGTTGACGTTGCTTTTTTCTGGTATGCTTTTATTTTTATTATTTCACCATGCCGCCTACAACCCAGGGATTGTCTGGTGATTGCTTATCCAAATATGAACATGATAGTTCAGGTGGGTTTTGCCACTAGTGTCTGTGTGTTTGTGTGTCTGTGTATGTGTGTGAGAGAGAGAACAGAGAGAGAGAGAGAGAGAGAGACCGAGATATGGTATATGTCTGTAGGTCTGTCTATCATCTATCTATCTATCTATCTATCTATCTATCTATCTATCTATCTATCTATCTATCTATCTATCTATCTATCTATCTATCTATCATCTATCATCTATCTCTATCGTCTCTCTCTCTCTCTCTGAAACATACAAAAAATGATTAATTAGATTCTAGTTTTTAACTGAGTTGCCCAATTATTTATTGTTCAGCAACATTTAATTTTCATTTAAACAAAATCAGAAAGGAGGAAGGAGACAGAACTAAGAAGACCTTATATTATTGGATATGTTTCAATTTCCCCTTGCTAGTTAAAACACTATTATTTCAGGAGCAGCTAAAAAGCACAGTTGGTGCCATCAATTCTGCTTATCTGGAGAGCAATTTAGACAGAATTCATTTAGGCTTGTAGAAGAAGAGGAGAAGAAACTCCTCTTTAAAAAAGTGTCATGCCTTTCCGATCTTCTCTAGACAAACTCATGTGGCATGAATTTGTATTGCATATGGAAAAAAACTTTATATCTTTGGATCTTTTCCCAGGCGTCATATTGTACAAAGAACATAGTTCATGCTTTCTGACTTGAATAGTGAAATATTGACGAACATAGTTCTTTTGTTGCAGTATTATAATGAAAAATAATTACTGTGATTCGAGAACTTAAAAGTCAAAAAAGATTTTTTTCCTATTTTCTATTAATAAAATAGTCAATTTATTTAGAAAGTTATGATACTGAATTCAATTAAAACATAAACGTAGTTCTTCCCACTGAGTTGAGCTGTAATTTGTTGAGTTTCATTTATAGGTTGTATGGTAAACTCACTTTTGCCATTTATAATAAGCACAGGCTGATTATTTTCACAACAACAAAAAAGTAATGCCATCCCCTCCAAGAAGCCCACATGCCATGGACTGGCATAGAGTTTGCATGTGCTAATTTACACACATAGTTCTAAATTTAGATTGATTATAATCTAAATAGATGCCAACTGTCATAGTTGATACTTACTCTATAGACTAAAGTGTGACACATCTGATCAGCCTGCTGTTCACGGACTATATGTAGATGTACCCCCTTAAGATTTTAGCTCCCTCTTCATAAAGACTGCTTCAGTCTCTTTGTTGTATTTAGGGTGCACATTCTTTCAAACAGAAAGCTATCAAATGCAGGAATAGGCATTAACAAAGGAAATAAGGCCAAATAAAGGTGCTCAGGTTTGCAGCCATGCCAAATAATGCAGACAAATGCATGATAAATCAACTCTCACTGAAATACTTTCTAAGAACTTTCTAAGGTTCTAAGTAAAAACCTAATGGTCACTCAGGATATGAATTTATTTTGAGAGATAACTCTGTGAGCTGTCTGAATAAATAAAATTAAACTTTCCAAGTTAGGGTATATGATGTTTGAAAATGGTTAAGTTGTTCAACAGAATTAGTCAAGAAATGAATGAAGTTTCAAGAGCAAGGATGATGATTTCTTCATTGCAGAGCTGAACTAATAACCTACATTTTGTGAAATTCCTGAAAAAAAGGGAGAATGAGTATAAGATTAGTTTTGAAAGGGATTTGAAAAAAGTTACAGTAGAGACATTGTGATTTAAAAAAAAGAGAAATAAAGTATAGACAAGTTCACCTACTCTATACAAATTGCAACTTTCTGCCTCTACAAGTCTAAACAACGGGTCTAAGTAGGAGCTATAGGAAGCAGGCTATGGTCATGACTGTACAGGACCAATGCAGCTTTGTTTTTCTCCAAATATTGAAGTCTACAATTCCTGTCATTTCTTATATTGAACTTGTACAGTGGGACCACTAAACATAAGCTGGTAAATAATATAGAATAAATATCCAAACAAATCTGCCATGGAGTTTGTGGGGGTAAAATGGTGCAATACACCAGCATGAACTCTTTTAAAGCACAAATAGTCAGAAATGAATATGGTCCACTACTATGAGTCTGTCTTTGTTCAAAAATTCCCTAAAGTATATACATGTGAGAAAGTTGTATAGAAAAAATAGTAAGCATAGTAAAAATCTTTTGTTGTGTTTTAAAGGCACAATAAAATACTTATCTTAGAGAATGTTGCCTATAAATCTACATAAATTAATGGAAGCTATGAAGAGCAATAAACAAACAAGTGGCTGACCTAATACGATAGTACATAAAAATCCTACAACATTCATAGAAGAAGTATTAAGAATGACTTTCACATTCCTAGCTGCAGCCTCTCTCTGTCAGTGTCATCATGGAGGTGTCACAAAGTGAATACACACACACACAAACACACACAGATAATCATACACACATACACAAAGAGAGAAGTCATCCCACACTACTGCTGCCTGTGTACCTCAATCACTGGAAAGGAAATATATTCCATCAGTATCCTTCTATTGACAAGCTATCTAGCAAGATAATCACTGTTGTCTTTCAGAGTTCTCATTATTTCAACAGATCTTTTACAAAATATTCCAAGTCCAAAGATTGTTATATAAAACATTAGTAATTGCCCTTTGATAAACAAACATAGCTCTTGCTATATGTTTGTAGAGTAATAGTGACATCCTGTGGCCAGTTTTGATTAGTCCAAGAACTGGACATTCTGCAAGATTTTAAATAAATAAATAAGCATCATCTGTTATTATTGCCAAGATGTAAATAGGAAAAATGACAGGAAATAAAAGATCAATCAATATTTCCAGTTCAACTCAAATGTACAAAAGTTAAATTCAAATAAGTAAGAATCTTGAAGAAATGACAAAAATGATCTTCTAGCACATAAAGTATTATGATTCATGTAGGACAGCTAATATAATTCAGAATTTCTGTGAGAATGAAGCTATTCATAATTGTAAAATGGCATTACTGAAATTTGTCTTTTACATAATTTCTAGCAGACACTCATAAACTGGTGGCAACATAGTCTGTGTTGTTCAGTTGATTTAGATCAAAAATAAACTAAACAATAAAAGTTGAGTAAAATTCAGAATAGGCATAAAAATATATCATTTTGTCTTCTATTTAAAATAAGGATCTTTTTCTAAAGACAATTAGACATTAATTTGTCAAGCTGCATGCATCCAGTGGACAACTAAGATGGTTAGCAGCTTGGAAACCAGTTCTTATGAAGAAAAATGGAAGGAACCGAGTATTCTTAGCCGGGAGAAAAAAATCAATGAAAGGCAATAAGAAAGGCTTTATTGCAGGGACAATGGAGCAGATTTATTTTACATTTCAAGTTACAAGTGAACAGCATCAGAACTTGAAGCACAATTGTTGGCCTCATCTAGGAAAAGATATAGGGGATTTCAAGCAGGTGAGTGACCACCCACTCAAATATAGATATGCTATATTTTATTGCATAAAATAGCCACTGAGATGCTTTCCTCTTTTTTTATTATTCTACATCAGGGGCGTGGAACTCATATCAGCATTATGGTTGGCCTCAAAGGGCCAGATGGGTGTGGCTGGGTAGGCGTGGCTGGGTGGGCATGGCTGGGTAGGTGCAGCCAGTCTAGCCCTGCTTCTCCGAGGGGGCACCTGGCCGTGCTTACCTCCTCCTTGAGGCTGCTGCTGTGCTCACTCTCCTTGGCCAGGTTGCTCATGGTGGTTGTGGGAGGACAGCGTATGTGTATGTGTGGGGCTTGTGGACACTGGTCCGAGGTGGCTGTTTTGCCTGGGGGGCTGTGATGGTGGCTTCCCCTTTGGGCTCATGAACTTCCGAGCTGGAGAAGAGTGGAGAGGCAGTGGGGCCCTTGTGGACAGGGAGACTGCAGCAGGTGCCACCACTGTGGGGCAAGGGGAAGCAAGGCAGGTGGTGGGGTGGGGGTGGCCTGGCTATGGGGCCCTGAGGTGTGCATGTGTAATGCAGGTGGGGCAGGGCTCAGAGTGGCTTATTGGACGCCATGGGCTCACATCCAACTGGCCATTACTGTCAGCTAATGAGCAACCGAGGGGCCAATGAGCTGCAGCTGCTGCCAGCCACTGTAAGCCCCTGTGCGCTCACTGCCTCCTGTGCGTGCATCCAAGGGGAGTGGACTGCCAGGCTGGGGTGGACTGGGGCTGTTCCGGTAGTGGCTGGCCCCTCATTGTCTCCACAGTAGCCCCACAGACCAGATCTAAACACATCATGGGCCAGATCTACCATGCAGGCCTTGAGT
The DNA here is from genome assembly GCF_964194415.1 of Vipera berus. Lineage (NCBI taxonomy): Eukaryota > Metazoa > Chordata > Lepidosauria > Squamata > Viperidae > Vipera > Vipera berus. The sequence goes on from NC_138204.1 coordinate 169,885,143, forward strand.
TTGACAGGTCTGTTCTACATGAAGATGCCTTGTAATGAGTAAAGTTAATGACCCATATAACCAAACAGTGTCTGTCCATATATGCTGAAATAATCTTTATTCAACACTTCCAATGTCAGGTGGAAAAAGACTGTTCTATTTCAATTAATCACAGTTTCCTTAAATTCTCAGACAATAATATTCTGTTTTGTGAAAACCTTTAACTGGACATGCCAATTTTGCATGCAATGAGTAAATTTTATTACTTAGATTTATATGCTTAAGTAAACCCAACACTTAAACAAAATCCCAAATACAATAGTTTCCAGTTTCATAAAAATCAAATTTAAAGAATGTTACACACACACATACACATACATAAGAACTTTATAGATCATTATTTGGACTGACTTAACCTTGGTTACAGAAAAGTGTTGAAAACCAAGGAGCTAAAATTTATCTTTAAATTAAAAGGGTGTAGACAAGGAATTCTTTCTATACTTCCACCCCAATATTTTCCTTTTTATGATTTGGTAGAAAGGTTAATCTGAGAGAAAACCAATGGACTGACATTATGTTTCATGGATGAATAGGCATTAAATCCTATGTTTTTAGATACATGTGGTGGTGTAATTCAGATATGTGAGCAACCGATTCTCTGTGTGGATGACACTTCTGGAAGTCCATTCTGGGCCTGGACAACAAAAAATTAGCTACTGGTTCTGCTGAACTGGTGCGAACTGACTGAATCCCACCACTGGATTCATGGGAAATCTCTTCAACAAATTTGGCACTTACAGTTGTAGTGAAGGTGGGGGGGGGGAAGGGAAGCATGCATAGAAGTGTGCCTGGGTAATGTTGTTCAAACTGGATTTCATATGAATACATTTCATATGACTACACATTCCCACAATTTAGACTTGTTCATCGCGAAGTAGATTTATTTTGGGAAACTGTCAGAAGCACTAACAAACTTCACTTTGTCCAAAATTAGTATAGATGGAAATTGGAGGACAAAAGGCGCATTAAATATTAGTCACTGTAAGGCCGATGCTAGGTTTACAACATAGACTGTCTATTTTATGGATGGGCTGGGGTGAAAAAACAACAACAAAGTCCAATCTCAATCCAACCCATGCCTTTCTACAAAGTTTGCCCTGATTTTCAAGCTGCAAGTTTCAGCACCTACATCTTCTAGCAACCCTCCCAAGCCCTGAGAGCCCATCACAGCAAGAAAACAGCTTGTTAAACATCAGCTGAGACAGAAGGTTTGTCTCTTTGGAATGCTACTTATTCTATGCTTGAACAGTCCTGCAACAGCAGGAACTTGAGCACGTCTTTGTATACAAAAGACAGGTCTGGTTGAATTTAAATTGGCATTCATTGAGTGAAATGCATTTTGGCCAACCTTCTCATTCTCCCCTGGGATGACATTGCTTATAGTAACTGGGAAGTTGATATTGCCGTATTTCTAATACTTATCCCACTCGCTTAATGCACAGTTTGAAAGAAATTGGGACAGTTTTGCTCTGAAATGAATAAGAATGCTTCTGGAGGAAGGAAAAAAAAGAAGATAGTCTCCTTGTCTGTTGAGAAGAAAAGATTGCTGCTGTCCTATACAGTACAGTGAAACCCCATGAAGCAAACTTGATTCAGTGGAAAGTCATTCATTATAAACAAATTCATAACACTCTGATCTACTTGTTCAACATTTTGCTCCTCTTCTAGAACAGCCTATCGATTGATATACCTCAGGGAAGAAATGCCTCCAACTCACTCTAAACAAGCTCCTAAAGAAAATATCAGCTTCAGGGAAGGAGAGAGAAGAAAACAATACAAGAAGAAAAAAGAAAGAAAGAAAGAAAGAAAGAGAGAGAGAAAGAAAGAAAGAAAGAAAGAAAGAAAGAGAGAGAGAGAGAGAGAGAGAAATAAATAAATAAATAAATAAAGAAAGAAAGAAAGAAAGAAAGAAAGAAAGAAAGAAAGAAAGAAAGAAAGAAAGAAAGAAAGAAAGAAAAAGAGCAATGGCAGCAGGAATGGTTAATCTTTCATTTCATGGAACATCTGGATAGAGCCAGGCTGGTTTAACCCCCCGAGTGAAAGGAGAATTTAGCACCAAAGAGTAACCATGCAAGGACTGTGCTCTTAATCTGACGACAACAGAGAATTTTGTGTTACACATTTATTGGGCCATATGGATATCAGTTGGCACCTGCTGAGAGTACTGCAGGGAACTTTATCTACTGGAGACAATGCTACAATGGGGGCTGACAATGACATTTAATTTAGAGACTTGCCTCTTTAGGATGTGATAGGGGCTCTCCCTCATATAATGAAATGTGCCTACATGTGATTTCTTTAATTTTGCCTATGGGCTTAATAGTGTACAAATGCTTTTCCAAAAGTTACATGAAATGCATAAAAAATTGTGTGATAAAGAACAGATTTGCAAACTGATGCCATAATTTTCTTTTTGAAAAAATGGCAAAAAGTGGTATCATTAATATTTCATACAGATGCTTGGAGGTCAACTAGTCCAACCCCCTGCTCAGGCAGGAAACTCTATGCTATGTCAGGCAAATGGCTGTCCAGTCTCTTCTTAAAAACTTCCAGTGTTGGAGCATTCACAGCTTCTGGAGGCAGGTTGTTCCACTGATTAATTGTTCTAAATGTCAGGAAATTTCTCCTTAGTTCTAAGTTGCTTCTCTCTTTGGTTAGTTTCCATCCATTGCTTCTTGTCCTGCTCTCAGGTGCTTTGGACAATAGGTTGACTCGCTTTTCTTTGTGGCAGCCCCTGAGATATTGGAACACTGCTATCATGTTCCCCCTCGTCCTTCTCTTAATTAAACTAGACATGCCCTATTCCAGCAAACGTTCCTTATATGTTTCAGCCTCCAGTCCCCTAATCATCTTTGTTGCTCTTCTCTGTACCCTTCTAGAGTCTCAACATCTTTTTTACATCTTGGTGACCAAACTGTATGCGTGAGCAAATGCAACGAGATGAGTTAAGTTCATTAAAATGGAAAGGCTCTCTTAATTCCAGTTTCTTACTGGCCTTCAGAATAGGAGAAATTTGTTAATTCTGTACTTAATACAAACTAAATCACTTCATGAAGTAAAATGAGAAATTAAGAAATACTGAAATGGATAGATTCAAGTCTCCTTTCAATACAATGAAAATGAAAAATTAATCAGATTAGTCTAGTCAGTACTATTCTAATGGAAAATTCTAATCTTTTTATATAAGTGCAATATAATCTGTGTAGCACACATACATGTAATGAGGGCATGATCTATGACAGGGCTTTTCAACCAGTGGTACGGGTACCACCTGTGGTACATTGGCACCGAAGCAGGTGGTACATGACCATCCTAGAAAAGTAGCAGGGGAAGGGAATGAGCTGAACTGGTGGTAGCACCGCACAAGCTTGAACAAGAGATGACTGGAGCTGCAGGGCTGTCAGGGCTCAGCGGAAGCCCCAGGATTAGCGCCAGGCTCCTGCTGGAGCTCGGCGCTGGTCCTGGTGCTTCTGCTGAGCCCAGAAGAAGTGCTGATCAGCTGGAATGTTGTAGCATCTCCAGGGTCTTGTGATTTACATTCAGATGCTTGGCAACTGATTCATATTTATGATGGTCACAATGTCCCAGGGTCATGTGAAGTGACCAAAACCTGCTGCAACCACCTAGCAGAGGGGGGAATAAAAACCAAACACCCCCCACCCCCACTGCCAATCCTCAACAGAAATGCTCACAACAATGAAAACCTCAGGACAGGAGGAAGAGCGCCGCCGGGCGGACAGGCAGGTGTCTTGCTCAGCTGTGGATGGGGGGCACTTTTTTCAGTGCCATTGTAAGTTTGAACAGTCACTAAGCGAACTGTTGTAAGTCGAGGACTACCTGTACTTCATCACCTTTTTCCTTTTTTTTTTTTTGGTCATCAAGTTTTTGACACTTTGCTAGGCGACTGGTGGTACTCGGATGTTGCCATATCTTAAAAGTGGTACAATGGGTGAAAAAGTTGAAAAGCCCTGATCTATGACTCCAAGGTGCCATGCAATAAAGAATTATCTAATTCTGGAAGGGTGAATTTAATGTTGGGTTATGTCTCTGTTTCTCCTCACCAGCTCACAAGACCACCTCTTTACAAGGACATGAATATAATCCCCTCCCCCACCCCCAAATGTCAGCTTCAAGTGTTTGCCATTCAAAAGACTGAAATGGCAAACAGCCCATCAGAAGTCCCTGAAGAGAGAAACCTTTGTGATACCCCTTCTGAGCTTAAGCATGCAATCAAGAAAGCAGTATTTGTAAGATTGATCCCCAGACATTTCAAAAGAAATATGCAAAGTTTAACAAAGTTCCTTGAACAACTGGGAAGAATTGGGAGAAAATGTTGTCCTGATACCTGGATAATTTACAACTAATCACTTAAATGGATTGCCAGAAAAAAAATGTTTTCCTAATCCTAAAGAAGAGCTGCACTGTAGTTGTGCAGGTGCAATAACTATTAATAATACAAGAAAGCATCTTCATATCATAATAAACAATCAGAGCTTGGAAATGTACAATCAAGGATCTTGATAGGATCCAGGCCCAGGGATGTAAAGTATAGTGTGTGAATGTGAATGTGGGAGTGTATGTATGAATGCCCCATGGACTTAATCAAAAGGTTTGTTCATAACAAGTTCAATAGTTGCTGTGTGCTGTTAGATACTCAGGTTCATTAAATCTAAAAGTTTCATTTTTGTTTCTTGTTAGTGTACCTAAATCTATAATGGCTGACATAACTGTTCCCTAAGAGACATAAAACAGGTCTTGACCACTTGTGATCATTAAGGATCCCATAGTATATTTTGAGTAAAATATCTACTAAATTCTGCTTGCTGATCTCTGTTTCTTCTTTCTTAATGCAGTCTTTATTTGGATGCTGGTTACACTACTCTGTTACATAGATATTTCATTTGTTTTCATTCTAGTTAAAAGTCCAAAGTAAAAAATGCTTATTTTACAAAACTGATAATAACTTAAATAATTATCCCATTTATGTTATTAGATATACTACATTAATATTATATTGGGAAAACCAAGCCTCTCATTTCACATTCTTGGATGGCAAGCAATAGATACTGCAATGTGGTTACCATTTTCCAACTTTAAGATATATTCACCGGTGCTACAATTTAGCCAATCATTGCAAGTTGAAATAATTGGGAAGGATTGCTGGCTGCAACTAGAAATGTTGGCTTTGAATGCCAGATACAGTTCTGAATCTTAAAATTCTGTTATAACAGATTTGGTATATCAGATATCATATAAACCATTATATTTAAAGTAAATATTTGAACATAAAGTTCTCTTTTCATCCAAGAAAACTTACTTCATCAACCTTGTCCTTGCTAGATTAAATCTCTATAAGCATAGCCATAGACCCTTGGAAATCACCTGGTTGGAGAAGGTATTGTAATTAGCCAGTTTTATCTGGTTTGTGGAACCTGTTCCTCCTGTGCCTCTTCTTGTAGGAGGAGAATGTCAGCAATCTGTCCAGCCTAAAGAAGTCACCCCTTTACTAGGTTGCAAAAGAACTGCCTATCTCCTTCCTATCTGGGATGAGGCATAAATACAGTAGTTGGTCTTCTGTACTTAGGATTGGAGCAAAACAAAGGCATGCCAGTGGATTGACTTTGTGTAATGTTTCACATCAAATGCCTTCAATAACCAATCATGTTATTCTTAAAAAGAAGGTGAAGGTTCCCCCGCACATGTGTGCTAGTCGTTTCCGACTCTAGGGGCCGGTGCTCATCTCCGTTTCAAAGCCGAAGAGCCAGCGCTTGTCCGAGGACGTCTCCGTGGTCATGTGGCTGGCATGACTAGACGCCAAAGGCACACGGAATGCTGTTACCTTCCCACCGCAGTGGTCCCTATTTTTCTACTTGCATTTTTATGTGCTTTCGAACTGCTAGGTTGGCAGAAGCTGGGACGAGTAACAGGCGCTCACTCTGTTATGCGGCACTCGGGATTCGATCTGCCAAACTGCCGACCTTCTGATCGACAAGCTCAGTGTCCTAACCCACTGAGCCACCATGTCCCTTAACAAAAAACTAGATTGTCACAAAGTCTTTTTAACTTGATTTATTGAAAGAGAAAAAGAATTAGGGAATTGGATAATAGATATTTTGACAAGTGGATATTTGAACATTGAAAGTGAAGATCATGTGACCACAGCAGCAGAACAGCAGCAGCCAGTAATACTGAAGCTACTACAACTTTCCCAAATGTCATTCACTCAGGAGTCATGGGGCTGACGTTTTAGACATATTCTACAAATTAGCCCATTTGAATTACTTTTGTTCATAAATTCTTCCTCTATGATGCACCGTTTCACCAGATAAAGGTCATGATGACAAGAGATTTAATAGTATATACATTTGAGCACTTAGAGAAAAACTACAACCAGAAACTCATGGTCAGAAAGAAGTTAAAAGCTGCATTTGATAGGAATCAAATCAGAAGCTCATTGAGATGGTACAGATAATCCTGGAACATGTCATAACATTTTCCCTTAATCTGAAATGTGTTTGCAGTTAATCTTACTAAATAAATTTGCACCTAATCATGATATTTCAAATTCTATTGATGCTTGTTTGGATTTTTTCAATTACATGTAAACTACTCCTTTACTGGTGGTGCATTCAATTGTTTTATCTATTCTCCTTGCATAACCCAGGCCCACTATATTCCAAGGATAGAGAATCACAGCTTCTGCTGTTACTTTCGGCCTAACATAGAGAAACATTTGGCAGTAATCAGAAGCTACACTGAAGCAGTGTTGAACTACAGTGTTGAACTGTTCCATCTATATAAAAAATATGAAACATTCATCAATATCTCTTGCAACAATATTGGAATATAACTGGGATATAGTAAATGGAAACTTCCACAACAATCTCACATCAATAAAATCGGTTTGTCAAAAACAGATCATGCCAGACAAATCTTATTGCATTCTTTGACCAGGTGGACCAGAGGAATGCTATGGATATAATTTACTTGCACTTCAGTAAGTCATTTGATAAAGTAGACCACAACCTACTACTTGATAAGATAGAAAAATGTGGGTTAGACAGCATCACCACCAGATGGATTTGTAGCTGGCTGACTGGCCATACTCAGCGTGTGGTCCTCAATGGAACTGCATCTACATGGATGGAAGTGTGTAGTGGGGTGCCCCAGGGCTCTGTTCCGGGCTCTTAAACATCTTCATCAACAATTTGGATGAGGGGATAGATGGGAAACTCATCAAATTTGCAGATAACACCAAGCTGGCAGGAATAGCCAACAGTCCAGAAGACAGGCTTAAGATACAGAAGGATCTTGACAGACTTGAACATTGGGCGCTATCTAACAAAATGAAATTCAGTGGTGAAAAAACTAAGGGTCTACATTTAGGCAAGAAAAACCAAATGCACAGGAATAGTATTGGTCAATAGTAGTAACTGTGAGAGGGGACGTGGACTCCTAGTGGACAATGACTTAAATATGAACTAGCACTGAATGAAAATTGGAAACTATGATTCCATTCAAATACTTTTCACTCCTGCTATTTTTTTGGCCTAGGGTATACCTACGTTGTTGGTTTTTCCTTAGAAGATGAAAGGGTGGTGAGACAAAGTAGATAAATCTCATCATACCACCTTTTTGGAATACCCTCTTTTGTAGAACAAACTATTAAAAATTAAGTGTTTCTCAGCTGGTCCTCAGCAATTCTTTTTCTTCTTGCAGAGAGCTGACTTGGCTGTCGTAGTCGACCTGTGTCGGCCTCATGCCAGAGTAAAAACTATGACATTAGACTTAATTTTTTATTCATTTTGCACAGTAATAGTTATTAAACTGTGTTGGGTAGATAAGTAATGAAAAAAATGCCAAGTTATTTTCCTCATATAAAATTAGCCAATTTGCCTTTGTGTGTGGTGTTGTCGTGAAGAACTGCTAAGCAATCTCATTCAAGTGATTAACCTCTTAGTTAATAAAAGCAACAATTTCATGAGTATAAATAATATAATAAAGGGAATATTCATATTGGAGTAATATAGCTTGCACTATCCTCTGGTCTTCTCTTTAATTGGTAAATAATTCATCAAACTCTGAAATGAATTGTACTTCCACCCACATTTCTTTATCCAATTATCATGAAATAGGGAAACATGCTTTGCTGACTGCTGCAAAAAAGGTGATTAGCATATTATTCCAATAGCTTTTTAAAGTAAAGAAACTCTTGAATTGTGCTCAAGCCTTGGTGACTTCATGAGTACATCGATGTAGTTTTCTTGACAATACTCTAGAACAGGGGGGTGGGAAACGATGTCCCTTTATGACTTATGGAGTTCAAGTTTCCCCACAGCCTTGAAAGAAGCGGTGGTGAGACCCCTCCTCAAAAAGCCTTCCCTGGACCCAGCTGTTTTAAACAACTTTCGCCCGGTCTTCAACCTTCGCTTTCTTGCGAAGGTTGTTGAGAGCGTAGTGGCGCATCAGCTTCCTCTGTTCCTTGAAGATACTGATTATCTAGACCCGTACCAATCGGGTTTCAGGCCCGGACACAGCACGGAGACGGCATTGGTCGCTCTGATGAATGATCTCTGGCGAGCTCGGGACAGGGGTTATTCCTCTGTCTTGGTCCTATTAGACCTCTCTGGGGCTTTTGATACCATCGACCATGGTATCTTACTGCGGCATCTCAGGAGATTGGGAGTGGGAGGCACTGTTCTTCAGTGGTTCTCCTCCTACCTTCTGGAACGTTCACAGTGGGTGTTGGCGGGTGGGCAGAGATCGACCCCGAGGCCTCTCATTTATGGAGTTCCTCAGGGGTCAGTCCTCTCACCTCTCCTGTTTAACATCTATATGAAGCCACTAGGTGAGATCATCCGTGGTTTTGGAGTGGGTTATCATCAGTATGCTGATGACACCCAGCTTTTCATCTCGACCCCAAACCACACCAGTGATGCCCTTGACGTGATGTCCCGTTGCCTGGAAGCGGTCCGGGAATGGATGGGGAGGAACAGGCTTCAACTCAACCCGAACAAGACTGAATGGCTGTACATACCGGCATGTCAGGAAATTCAGATTATTCTATCTCTTAATATTGGGGGCGAGTTATTACCCCCCGTAGATAAGGCTCGCAATCTGGGTGTCCTCTTAGATTCACAGCTCTCCTTAGAAGATCATATAGGAGCTGTGACTAGAGGGGCCTTCACCCAGGTTCGTCTGGTGCGCCAGTTGCGACCCTATCTGGACCTGGATGCCTTGTGTACAGTCACCCATGCACTTGTGACCTCTCGTCTAGACTACTGCAACGCTCTTTACATGGGGCTGCCCTTGAGAACCACTCAGAAGCTTCAGCTGGTACAGAGTGCAGCTGCACGAGTTCTTTTGGGGGTCTCCCAATACTCCCATATTACAACTCTGCTCCGTGAGCTGCACTGGCTTCCAGTTGCCTTCCGAGTGAAATTCAAGGTGCTAGTGATGACATACAAAGCCCAAGGTCCGGATTACCTACGGGAGCACCTACTGCCGGCGTCAACATCCCTCCGTCCTGTACGTTCCCACAGAGAGGGCCTCCTCAGGGTACCACCGGTCAGAGAATGTCGGCTGGTGACCCCCAGGGGGAGACCATTCTCGGTGGGTGCACCAATCCTTTGGAACCGCTTACCAGCTGAACTTCGGATGGCCCCCGACCTTCGCTCCTTCCGGCGTGATCTAAAAACTTATCTATTCGAACAAGCTGGCCTGGCCTGATGGATTTGGGTTTTAAAATTATTTATCTAATGTATTCTTATTTTATTGCTCTGTACACCGCCCTGAGTCCTCCAGGAGAAGGGCGGTATATAAATCAAATAAATAAATAAATAAAATAAATAAACTTCCAGACTTTTTGAGTCAGCATAGTCTCAGTCATACCATAAGTCATAAAAGAGCCTTCATTTCTCCCCTGTTCTAGAAGGAGTTTGCCATTACTTTGTCCTATTTATTTCTTTTTTCTTTTAATTCCCTTGTCCAGCATACAGCTTTTCTGCATTTGGCTAAATCAGCACTTTTATGGTAGGTATTTTACTAGAAAATCCATGATTTTATTTTTATGTTACTATTGCTTTCCTTTCTTTTTCCCCCTATGAAATACATTGAATAATATTGTAATTATAGAATGCGTTCTTTGTATGGCTTTCATGTTATTATTAATGTGATGTAATACAGCCCTATCAAATTAGCAAGGTTAACTTGTTAACCTGTTAACCATTTTCCCCATAACTGTTTTCTTTAAGCAACACTTCAGGGTTCAGAAAGAGAGACAGAAAGGCTGATTTTTTTAAAAAAATAAGCCTTTTGCTGAAATGTTTTTTTGAATTATGCAACTTCAACATGGCTGCCATCGTAAAAACCAGATTCTTACTCAGCTCAGTGTCATTTTAATAAGCAAAAATGGCATATCTATCCAAAAATACAGTTTGACAGATCATTTCTTGAACAGCTCAACTGATTCAACAGGAAATGAAGGAAAGGGAAGGTTTTCCTTCCTTCTTCTGAATGGATGATCAATACAGGTGAGAAACTAAAACCCATCTTGGTGTTGGTCCCAAAGGCCATGTAAAAGCTTTCATCTGCACACTTATCTCCCCATTGGCGTAAGGGACATTGATATTAATAAGATATATTTAAAACATGTAATGGTATGTGAGAATAATTTTGGGGAAAAGAGAGGCTGCCTATGAAATGATCAGATAGGCCAGGACACAGCCCACAGCTGCATAACAGGAAAAGAAACCCAGAAGTGAACTTCCCTAACTTCTCAGGCTGTAAAAATGATGGTAGGAGGTTTGTATTATTCGGCTTGCAAGATTCCTTTAATATAGACTTACAGAATCATGATCATCTGGTCATGATTCCTTTTTTTTTTATTAAAGAGTTTTACAAAAACAAAATTTTACAATATATCCCCAAATCCCTCCCACCCCAAACCCACCCACTTCGCCCCCCACTTCCCAGAGCTAAATACAGGATTATAGTTACAATAATCATATTGTAAATAAAAATTATGCATAATATACAATTAACCAAATTCATAATGCGCTTTAACTCTCTTTTAACATAACTACAAACAACGTACCAATAACAATATCCCACTAAAATCTACTCATAAGCTAAATGGTACTTTTTGGTCCCATATTTGTTTTGAATATAATTTATCCATCTCCTCCAAACTGAAATATATCTTTCCTGTGAATGATCCTTCAGATAAGCAGAAATCTTAGACATTTCTGCAAGATTCAAAACTTTAAACACCCATTCTTCTACAGTGGGCAAACTATCCTTCTTCCAATATTGTCCCACCAGTAACCGTGCTGCCGTTATCATGTTCAACATCAAGTTAGTTTCTTTAACATCACAATCTACAACAATGCCCAATAAAAACAATTGCGGGCAGAACTTTATCTTTCTCTTAAAAATCTTTTGAATGTTCCACCAAATTTTAATCCAAAAAGCTTTTATATTTCTACAAGTCCACCACATGTGAAAATAGGTAGCTTCTAAACTACCACACCTCCAGCATTTAGACTGTACATTAGGATACATATTGGACAGCTTCTTGGGATCCAGATGCCATCTATAAAACATTTTATAAAAATTTTCTCTTAAATTTTGAGCCTGGGTAAATTTAACATTTCTGACCCAAATTATCTCCCAGGTGTCCAGCGAAATTGGTTCCTGAATATTTTGTGCCCACTTTATCATGCAGTCTTTAACCAGTTCCGTTTCTGAATCCAATTCAATTAAAGCATTATATATCCTCTTTATATGTGCACAATTTGAATCTCTAATTTGCTTTACTAAATTTTGATCTGTAGTTGTGATGCCAACCTTTTGATCTGACTTCCACCTAGCTTTCAATTGGGTATATTGAAACCAAGAGTAACTTATGTTTTCTTGTCTTAACTCCTCTACTGGTTTAAGTTGCCAATCATTCCCTTGCAACCTAAGTAGTTCCTTATAAGAAACCATATCCATACTCACTCCCATAGATACGCCCTCTATCGTGTGTCCAGGAATTCCCCAAATCGGTATTTTATAATTTAACTTATAATAATACTTTTTCCAGACACGCAATAAAGCACTTCTAAGAATATGGGATTTAAAAGCCCTGTCTACCTTCTTATCATAAAGCAAGTATGCATGCCATCCATATACCAAATCCCATCCCTCAAGATGAAGTATTCTCTTGTTAGTTAGATTAAGCCAATCACTAACCCAGGTCAAGGCAACCGCATCATAATACAATTTCAAATTCGGTGCCTTGAGTCCCCCTCTTTCCCTGGCATCTTGTAAAATCTTGAATTTACGGTAACTCTTGGTTTTTCCCCCGCCCAGATAAATTCGTTAATACCCTTCTGCCATTGATCAAGGTTGGCATCCTTTTTCAATATAGGTATCATCTGAAACAGAAAGAGAAACTTTGGTAGAACATTCATTTTAACAACTGCAATTCTTCCCAGTAATGATAATTGTAATTTTTTCCAATTATTTAAGTCCCTTTGTACCTTCAACCATAGTGTTTCATAATTATTCTTATACAATTTTACATTTGAGGCTGCAATATATACTCCTAGATATTTAACCTTCTTCACTATTTCAAAACCTGTTAATTTAGATAACATATCCCTTTCACTCATAGATAAATTCTTGGATAGTATCTTAGTCTTATTACTATTCACCTTAAACCCAGAAACCTTACCATACTGAGTTATAATTTCCATCAAGTCTATAACCGACTGTAACGGTTGGGATACTGTCACAACCAAGTCATCAGCAAAAGCTCTCAATCTATAATCATTCTGTTTTATTTTAATTCCCTTTATCAAAGAGGACTCTCGAATTTTAATTAGTAAAATCTCTAATGTTAAAACAAACAATAATGGTGATAGGGGGCAACCCTGTCTTGTACCTTTTTCAATTTTAAAGGTCTCTGTTAATCCCCCATTAACTATAATTTGTGCAGTTTGTTGTTGATATATAGCTTTAATAGCATGTAGAAAACCTTCTCCAAAATTCATCTCCTCAACAACTCTTAATAAAAATTGCCAATTCAATTGGTCAAAGGCTTTCTCTGCATCCAAAAATATCAATGCTGTGGAGACTTGGTTGTTCTTATCCAAATATTCAAGCAAGTTAACAATTTGTCTTACATTATATTTCATATACCTCCCAGATATAAATCCCGATTGATCACTATGAATCATTTGTTTCTGGTCATGATTCCTGTCTGGTCATGATTCCTGTCTGATCTACTTGGGAAGGCTGACCAGACATGACTGAGCTAATCAATATCATCATGATCATGATCATCATTCTCTTCTCTTCCTTCTGCTGTTGTTGTCATCATTACTGCAGCTGTTTGATGGAAGTTCTGTTGAATGCTTGTTAATTCAGGAATAGGTCCTGAGTGTGTTATCTTAGTATGTTTATTACTGGAAAAAGGCTGCAAAGTAAATCATTTTGACTGTGGCTCCCTGTCTTTTAAACACTTCTATATTCTCTGCAATGCTGATATTTTCAGATTGTTTTATTTATTTATTTATTTATTCATTTTTCCCCATTTCTTTTTTTTATAAAGTTTTTATTAATTTTATTTTAGATACATATGTTAATTTTTCAACGAACGAGCTGTCTGGGATAAGCTATGCTCATACATATTTGATTCCTAATCCTTCATTCTTTCCTCTAACCAACAATGAAATAAGTCCCAACTTTGATAATAATCTGTATCTTCTTTATATTTCAGTCACATAGTTAATCTGTCCATCGCTGTGCATTCCAATATTTTTCTGATTATTTCTTCTTCTGGTGGTAGTCTTTCAGTCTTCCAATATTGTGCAAAAATTATTAATTTAGTAACAATAGTTGTATTTGTTTTTAAATATGTCAATCATCATGGGACAGCAAGCTTTGACACATGATATAGAGCAATGATGGAGAACCTTTTAGAGACCGAGTGTCCAAACTGCAAACCAAAATCCACTTATGTATCGTCGGGTGCCAGGTGGGCGTGGCCCATTGAGTGGGTATGGCCAATTGGGTGAGTAAGGCCCATTAGGTGGGCATGCCTCTGGTGGTCATGGAAGACTGGTTGGGACTACAAAGTTCCATCAATTAATACAAAATTTGCGAGATCTTCTTTTTCCCCATGAGAAGTTGAAATTGATTGATTGATTGAAACTTTTTTTTTTTGCACACAGCGGCGGAGGCCTAAAGTGAGAAGGTTTTATAAAAGTCAGCTGAAGGCCTAGGACTGGGGCAATGGCACATGTGCCCACAGAGAGGGCTCTGCATGCCACCTGTGGCACGCATTCCATAGGTTCGTCACCATGGACTTAGGGTTATCTATGTTTCCTGGTAAAATACACAGGAAAATCCCATTGGAGGAAAATTCCACTTAGGGTTAGGGTTAGGTCACCATGAACTCATAGAGCAAAATGGACATTGCCAACAAATTCAGAGTTCTTGGGTATGGTTAGGAGGACACATAATTTTCTAGGCTGCGCTATCTGTGTTTCCTGGTAAAATAAAAGGGAAAATCCCATTGAAGGAAAATTCGACTTAGGGTTAGGTCACCATGAACCACTTAGGGATAATAATAATAATAATAATAATAATAATAATAATAATAATAATAATAATAATAATAATAATAATAATAATGATAATAATAATAATGATGATAATAATAATAACAATAATAATAATAATAATAATAATAATAATAATAATAATAATAATAATAATAATAATAATAATTTATTTATTAATGGGACTTATATCCCGCCCTATCTCCCGAAGGAATAATAATAATAATAATAATAATAATAATAATAATAATAATAATAATAATAATAATAATAATAAGTTGGAAGGGACCTTGGAGGTCATCTAGTCCAACCCCCTGCTCAGGCAGGAAACCTATACCATTTCGGACAAATGGCTGTCCAGTCTCTTCTTAAAAACTTCCAATGTTGGAGCATTCACAGCTTCTGGAGGCAGGTTGTTCCACTGATTAATTGTTCTAACTGTCAGGTAGTTTCTCCTTAGTTCTAGGTTGCTTCTCTCCTTGATTAGGTTCCATTCACTGCTTCTTGTCCTGCCTTTGGGCGCTTTGGAGAATAGCTTGAGTACCTCCTCTTTGTGACAGCCCCTGAGATTTTGGAACACTGCTATCATATCCCCCCTCATTCTTACAGTTAGGGTTAGTTCAGCATGAACTCATAGAGCAAAATGCACATTGCCAACAAATTAGGAGTTCTTGGGTATTGTTAGGAGGGCACTTACTTTTCTTGGCTGCCCTATTTTTGTTTCCTGGTAAAATACATGGGAAAATCCCATTGGGGGAAATTATCACTTAGGGTTAGGGTTAGGTTACCATGAATTCATAGAGCAAAATGGACATTGCCAAGAAATTGGGAGTTCTTGGGTATGGTTAGGAGGGCACATAATTTTCTAGGCTGCCCTCTCTATGTTTCCTGGTAAAATACATGGGAAATGCCCATGTATGGAAATTTCCACTTAGGATTAGGTTTAGGCCACCATGAACTCAGGGAGCAAAATGGACATCACCAACAAATTCAGAGTTCTTGGGTATGGTTAGGAGGGCACTTACTTTTCTTAGCTGCCCTATGTTTCCTGGTAAAATAGATGGGAAAATGCCATTGGAGGAAAATTCCACTTAGGGTTAGGTCACCATGAACTCATGGAGCAAAATGGACATTGCCAACAAATTTGGAGTTCTTGGGTATTGTTAGGAGAGCACTTAATTTTCTAGGCTGCCCTTCCTGACAGTTAGAGCAACTAACCAGTGGAACAACCTGCCTCCAGAAGTGGTGAATGCTCCAACATTGGAAGTTTTTAAGAAGAGACTGGCCAGCCATTTGTCTGAAATGGTATAGGGTTGGACTAGATGACCTCCAAGGTCCCTTCCAACTTCTTCTTCTTCTTCTTCTTCTTCTTCTTCTTCTTCTTCTTCTTCTTCTTCTTCTTCTTCTTCTTCTTCTTCTTCTTCTTCTTCTTCTTCTTCTTCTTCTTCTTCTTCTTCTTCTTCTTCTTCTTCTTCTTATTATTATTATTATTATTATTATTATTATTATTATTATTATTATTATTATTATTATTATTATCTATGTTTCTTGGTAAAATACATGGGAAAATCCCATTGGAGGAAAATTGCACTTAGGGTTAGGGTTAGGTCATCATGAACTCATAGAGTAAATGCACATCACCAATTTTTTTTTGCACATGGTGACGGAGGCCTAAAGCGAAAAGGTTTTATAAAACCCAGCTGTAGGCCCACGACAGGGGCGACAGTGCGTGTGCCAACAGAGAGGGCTCTGCGTGCCACCTGTGGCACTCATGCCATAGGTTCGCCACCATGGAAAGAAAGCAACCAATCAGAGAATAGAATAGAATAGAATAGAATAGAATAGAATAGAATAGAATAGAATAGAATAGAATAGAACAGAACATTGGATGTCTATTCCAGCCCCCTGCTCAGCAGGACAACCTATACTGTTTCAGACAAGTTACTGTCTAGTCTTTTCTCGAAAACCTCCAGTGATGGAGCACCCATGATTTCTGGAGGCAAGCTGTTCCACTGGTTAATTATCCTCACTGTTAGGAAGTTTCTTCTTAATTCCAGGTTGCTTCTCTCTTTGATCAGTTTGCAACCATTGTTTCTTGTCCTGCCCTCGGGTGCTTTGGTGAATAATTTGACCCCCTCTTCTTTGTGGCAGCCCCTGAAGTACTAGAATACTGCTATCATGTCTCCCCTATTTCGTCTTTTCTTTAGACTAGCCAAACCCAAATCCTGTAGCTGTTCTTCATATGTTTTAGTCTCCAGGCCTTTGACCATCTTAGGTGCTCTTTTCTGAATTAATGAATTAATGGTCATGGCTACATGTTTTAGTTTCCTTTTCAGTCAAAATCAAATCAAATTGAAATAGTTGTCAGAAAGTGGTGATAATGTGGAATTAATCAAATATTATATATGTGTAAGTAGGTTAAAACAACTGTTAACTTCAAGTTTTTAATCTAACAATATAAAGCTAATAGCATCTTCCTCAACATTCAGATGATATCTGGTAAACAGATCTAGGAACATAATAAAAGTTTCAAATATTATTAGACTAGTGATAAAATGGTGAGGTTTGGCAGTGCTCTGCCTGCAAGCCTATTCTCAAGCCTCGTCCGGAGAGCAGGAAAATCAAGCAACCGAGATGAATGCTGAGTTCTCAGGAACAGTTTATTGAGCAAACGCAAACAAACTCCAAAAGGAATAAAGCCAGCGTTGGCTGCTACCTGCACCCAACGCTGTTAAGTACATGTTGCATGTACACGCCCACGGCCCACCCAACCGCACCCACATCCGCCCCTCCTTTACTTAAAGCCTGTTCCTCCCAAGCACCTCCCTTTGTGATGCGTCCCGACACCCGGCACCCTCCACCCCCAGGTGAGCTCCCTCGCGTTCATCCGCCCCATCGCCGCCAGACGCCACCCCCACACCCGTCCCCAGAACCGGCACCCCTCTCCCCGATGCTTCTAGTGCTGCCCCACCCTGCTGCTTGCCCCCCCTTTGCAGACCCGGCGAGCCCCTGGCCGGGCTCCGCTTCCCTGACCTAGCAGCTCCGCTCCCCTGTTCCGGCCCAGTCCGCTGAGTCAAGTCCGCCAGCGGCCCAGGAGTCGAGGGCACAGCTGCTTCGGGCCCAAGGCCCTGCAAGGCCACCGTAGCTGGCAGGACGGGGTCGGGCCGCAGAGCGCACGCACGCACCGCCGAAGCTCCAGCCGAGACTCCAGCGCAGCTTCTAGCAGGCCGCCGTCGCCGCCGCAGCCGGTGGAATGCAGACGCGGCCTGGGCCCCTCCGAGGACCTATCCCAGAGGAGTTTGTTCAACTGTTTTATGGCTTTCTCTCAGGTCAAATTCACTGCATTAAAATACTGTAAATATTTACAATGTATCACATGAACTTCATGAAAGAATGTATTGAGACTGGATTCTTTTATCAAGATAATCTGCTGCATAAAGCACCATTTTCTAAAGTGCAATATTGTTCTTAAAAGTACCAATTGTCTTTTAAGCTAGGTGCAAATTAAGGTTTAATAATATTATGTACTGTATATAGAGTCAAAATATAATATCTAAACTGTCTTTTCTTATATTTATTTTTGTTAGAAGTTTTGAATATACTAATTCCCTATATATATGCAATTAGTTCTCTTTGGCAGTGCAAATTCTTTCCTCTTTTCAGCAGAGTTGATGGGAGAGCTGATCTGCTTCCTAAATAGAATTCTAAAGATACATCAGATGTAGTAGTCTTATGTCCTTATACAGGGTTAAATTCCCATCATGCTGGGAGAACTGCTGTCATTTTCTATGGTGCTCAGCCTCAGAGGGGAAACTACTAAAACATAGGAAAAATGGTATAAAAATGGCAGATGCACTCCCAGCTTCCCTGGACCTTTTGCCAATATTTACCTGGAGGAGCCCAGTGCCGGTGATATTCTCCTTGCTTCATCTACCACCATATTGATGAAGCCACCTTGTGTAGGCTGCGCTGGTATCTTCAGCCATTATGTTGCCACACATTCACAAAACACAGGCAGCTGCTACTAATTTAGCTACGGAAACCTGATGTAGTATCATGTAAAATCTGGCATGCCTGAAAATATGGTCAGGAGGTTTCAAATCTTATAGATTTATTTCCCTCTCCTGGTAGTCATCATTAATTGAAAAAGGTTTGATCCATACACAAACTAATATCCACAGGCCTTGGGGTAGTGGTTGACATAAATTAAGAGAAAAACCCAGTTTGGGCTCTGTATTTTGATACTAGCTGGCTAGTAAATAGCAAATTTCATGCAATCCCCAAAGAATTATGGAGAGACACTGTAACACGCTTCTTATTTTCTCTGAATACTACTGGAAAGTACCTACAACAGTTCCTATAACATTAAAATCAATAGGAGGGAAAATTCTTGTAGAGGCACTGAGGCTGGTAACCAATCTGAGCATACTCTTCTGCTCTACTCACAGTTCCATCCTGTTGTTGGTAGTCTACTAGGATATGTTTGGTTCATATACTACTAGAATGCCCCAGGAGAATATTCCATTAATATATTTTTCATGAGGTCTCAAAGCTTGCCTCCTGAAGCCAGCAGAACGTGAACAGGAGTGGGCCCTAAATTTCTATTTTTTTTTAATATTAAGAGAGTCATTCTAATTAAAAATACAGTGATTAGATGGTCAGCATAGTTTTGTTAGTTGTTGCAAAAAGTGTGCTAAGGACAACTAGTAGGGTACTTTGCCAATTGGGCAAATTAAATTATCTCCCTATCCTCATAGCTAGAGATAGCATCATTAGACATCAAAATAAAAAAAGTTATTCTCTTAAAAATAAAATTTTAACATAGTAACAGCTTGCTGTAAAATGATAGAAAGGATATAATAAGTGTGATATGATTTAATGATCACTTTCAGCTCACTCTAACCCTCCCTCTAAGACAGCCTGAATTGAAAGCTTGATAAATCAAAGTCTGCTATGTTACCCAGCTGACAAGCCAAGTCTTTAGTCAAAGATGTTAAAAGATATTAACTGACCATCAGAGAAAGCCCATACAGTCTTAAAATTGAAATAAGAGAAGCCTAATGAATAAAATTAATTGAACATGTTACACCAAGACAACAGAATTTGTGCAAGGTGCATCAAGCTTTGCATTAAACTCAAGCAAACATTCGAGTGTTTGTCTTTAATTTATTAAGAAAAAACGGACTTAATATAAATTTTAGTCACACAACATGATTTGACTTTACTATACGTTTGTTTGAAATAGAACAACAATGTGTTGTTTCTCATTGCTTGGAACAGTTTATTCCTAACCGAGAATTACAAGTTTTAAAATGTGCTTCAATCTCCTATTTTGTTCTGTACCTGATACCTTGTAAAACAGATTTGAAAGTAAAATAAGAAAACCATAAGGAAAATGTTAAACAATGCACCAAGGATTCCTCATTTAAATTACTCTCATGATCCAACTGGATGCCTATGGAGATTCTCAGTCATCCAGGTCATGGCTGTCCCAAAGGTGATTTTTCACGAGGGAACTAGACTTTCTTTTTTCTCTTTGAAGACATTTCACTTCTTCTGAAGAAGCTTCTTGGAGGAGAAGCAAAACATCTTCAAAGAGAAAAAAGAAAGTCCAGTTGCCTCGTGAAAAAGCACCTTTGGGTCATCCAGCTGGGTTTGTGTCTAAACCAGGCCTAGAATTCAGAAACTCCTGGTTTCTAATCTTACTCTTTAAGCACTGTACCAACAATCTAATATGTAAATATGTTCAGCCATTGTTTAGGGTCAGGTTCTGGGTTTAAATGTGATTGTAATTTGAAACGCTCCTGCTTGCACCTTGGAAACGCTATTAGAGGCAGCCTGTTTGATAGATGCATGCCTGGACATGAGAACTGCCCATATTTTGAGAAGTTAGATTATTACAACATTCCTCATGTAGCGTTTGGTCACAATTTAGAATATTCAATTTATTCAGAATAGCAGAGAGTACAAGATATATTGTCATTATTTAAAGAATTGATTGACAACCAGATTGTTTTTGGCTTAATTTAAAGTAATAGTATTATCCTGTAGATTGTTAAATAACTTGGAATGGGATACATACAGCCTCCCATATTACTCTGTGTGATGATTAAGCTGTTTATTAAGAATAGCTGCTTAGAATTCACCCAACCTTCTTGCTTTTGGTACTTTGTCTACAACATGGTCTCTCCTTTAATAATCTGGACCATTTGATCACTGTATTTTTTAAAAATTAGAATGACTTTATTAGCAATACAAAAAAAGAAATTTAGACCAAACTCCTGTTCAAGAGCCCTTTTGTAACTTTTAAGCAGATGCTTAAATTTGTGGTTAAAAGAGTTAAAATTTATATTGTGTTATGATCACAACATTTTTATGAAATGATGTATTGCTGGTTCATGATGCTTGAGAAATTATGTAGAATGTATGAATGCACTTCAAATGTTCGTATGTTGGAAATGTGAATATAAAAGGACATTTTATCATGATTAGTGGAGATGTAAAAAAACTAAAAGTTTTTGGATTCAAACACAATATATCATTTTAGGATTAATGGATAAACAGAAAAAAACAATGGAAGATTATTTCAATAAATGATTACTGTAGTGAGATTACCATAGGCACAGAAATGGAAAGATTCAACACTCAATGAAGAAATGATTGATGAACTTGACAGATTTTGCCAAAATGGATAAATAAATCTCTTTGATTAGGAAAAAAAACCCTCCATTATTTACATTTATTGGTGACTGAAAGCCTTATATGGAATTTCTGTGTGAAAATAAAAAAAAGAACTTGAGAATTATTGTTTTGATGATTAGACAGGATAGTTTATAGAAAGAAGAGTAATAGGATGCAACTTTATAGAGAGAGGTTAAAATATATTTGTACTTTTAATTACTGTACAGAATATAGGAAGTTACTTATCTATATATTTTTCTTTCTTTTCTATTTTTTTCAACTTTTTTCTTTTCTTGAACTTTTTTCTTTTTCTTTTCTCTTCCCTACTTTATATTACTTTATATTAGACTTATTTTCTTGTTTAATAGTTTTAATAAAAAATATATAGAAAAAATTATGGATGTCAAACATAAATGGAATGATGCCTTTTGCCTTCTTGGATTTTTCTGGCCCCACTGATGTTCAGATAAAGGAGAGAAGGGGAGAAATGCTAAGTGCTCTTTGATCTAATTAGAAGTACAACTTACTTGTATTTATTGCAAACCATTGAGCTTCCTCAATATACACAGATCATCTCACCAGCCCTCACATCAAATTCAGAAAGAAGATCACAGACAGTTTTACTTCCTGACTCATAGGCCCTGTCTCAGGAGCTGCATCAGTCAGAAGTGCAACTGAGAATGCGACAGTTCATTGGCAGCATAGCTGGGCAAATGCATGGATTTAATTGCCATTCAGTCTTCTGGAAACCAAGTTAATATTGCCCTACATTGGGGAAAATGGCAGGAAAAGCTCTACTGTTTTTAGCAGCAATCGCTTGAGTATGCAACAGTGAGCTGAATTTGGCCCATAGATAGACAATGAATTGTTCTGAAGTCTGAAGGTTGCTTACATCTCAGGGTGAGGAGTCCGATCACAATGGCTCAGAGGCAGCCAAGGTAAATGAAGGGCTTCATTATAATTTTCAGCCTCAGAAGTATGGCAAAATTGAAACATTTGAGGCAGCCTTAAAATAAATTCTCCACAGTGAGTCTGCAGTGAGTGAACTGCAGGAAAAAAAAGGTATGAAGATGCAGTTTTGCATAATATCTGCTAAAATGGAGTGGCCAACCCATGACAGTCCAGATCTTGTGGAACTTTCATAACCAGCTGTTCTAGGAAGGCTGGCCAGTGATGAAGGTTCCAAGGAATTATATTTAATAACATCTGGATTCCACAAGTTGCCCGTTCCTGCTTTGATATGACATAAAACAGCAATCCTTAGTGACCTTTCAGACAGACCTATTTTTACTAGTTTCTGATACTACTGTTGTGACTCAGGGCCAGCCTGTGGGTCCGACAGCCGGCTCCGATGTATCGGATGACTCAGATGAGGGGGAGGAGGGAAACGAACCGGCTGATGATGGTTTGGAGGCTTTGCAGAGCCCTCAGCCGGGGACCTCTTCTCAGCTGCGTGAGCCCGAGAGTGCGGAGGAAGATGACCCACAGCTGGCCCTGTTCAAGGACGCCCGACGCAGGAGGCAGTCGAGCAGGAACAAACAAAGAAAGGCTGCGGGACTCCTCGGGAGGAGGCACAGGGAGACCACGCCCTGAGCTCTCTATAAAAGGAGTGTTTGGGGAGGGGCTGGTTGCTGAAAGCAACTTTTCCGCTTGAGAAGACAAGCTCTAGTGTTTTTGTTAACTGCGTAATAAATCTTGGCAGATGCCTTTTAGCCTTGGACGCTCTCCAGTCTCTTCTTTCTGAATAGGGGTTTGCCTTATTACAAGGCCAGAAGAGGGCTGGTTCAGAACAACTACACAGAACTGTTCAGTTATTACTAGTTTCTGAAAATATCCTAGATCCAAGGATTGTGTTAGGAATAGTTTGTCTTTTCTTCCAGGATGTTCTTTCAACTTTCTCATCTAGTCAACAGCTCTGGAATACCCAGATGCTCCCAGCATCCTCACAACAACAGTTATGACTGTTTATTGACTTTCAGAGATTAGCCCAGGTCATTGGTATCCTATCACCTGTTGATGCATACAATGTATCCTAATAAAGTCTTTGAGAACCAAGTTTTTCCTCAGTTTAACAAGCTGCTCAGTTGAATCCTATTAAAATATTAAATAATCATTGCACTCTTTGATTTCTGATACACAAATATCCAGTTCAGTTTAATTGGCTGCTGCAAAACATAAAAACAGTTCTCATTAATGAAAGCTGAAGTCTCAGGAAACCTAAGATTGCTGTAATTGTTACTATCTCGTCTGTATGAGACAGGTGGGTTGTGCAGAGCTCCTGCAATCTCTGTTTGTTTTATTAGCATTATAAATCCTTAAAATGTTTATCATTCATGCTCTGTTTTTATGTAATGCTTAGAAGAAAAGTATTGCAATTATAATCCAAAATTACA
Organism: Vipera berus; assembly: GCF_964194415.1. Taxonomy (NCBI): domain Eukaryota; kingdom Metazoa; phylum Chordata; class Lepidosauria; order Squamata; family Viperidae; genus Vipera; species Vipera berus. The sequence continues at coordinate 169,908,865 of NC_138204.1, forward strand.
ATTAGTTTATTTCAAAGGCTCAATATATGACACACACAAAACCAAGAATCAGATATCAAAATCAGATATTAAACTTGCCTCATATCTGCTCTTAGCAATACTATCATTGGGGAATAGACAGCTGTTATCTGCTGCCAGTACATCTTTATATGCGCTGCTCACATTCCATTGCATCATGTCAGATTTGATAGGACATAATGCAATGTGACTAATTTAATCAGATGTGAAAAGCACTAGAGCAACATGTCAAGACAGAAATTATGGGGAGGAAAGAATAAACCAGGGCTGGACTATTTTTCTCAGTTGAAAGACTACCTTTTCTGCATTTGGATATTTCTGTGCTGACCTTTCGTTCAAGGGCATGTAGCAAGGGATTTGGCATCCAAAGACAATGACACATAACATTAAGTCATGGATAGCAGATCATGAATCATTCCATTTTGGGGGGAGACACCTCCCTTCACATGGTCCATCTTCACTAAAGTTTGCTGGGGAGAATGAACAAATAACAGAGCTGGAAGGGACCTTGGAGGTCTTCTAATCCAACCCTTGCTCAAGCAGGAGACCCTATGCCATTTCAGATAAATGGCTGTCCAATTTCTTCTTAAAAATCTTCAGTGCTGGAGCACCCACAATTTCTGGGGGTAAGCCATTCCATTGGTTAATTGTTCTCACAGTCAGGAAAGTTCTAGGTTGGTTCTCTCCTTGATTAGTTTCCATACATTTCTTCTCCATCTTCAGGGGCTTTGGAGATTAGTTGACCCACTCTTATATACTATAATATACAACGTACTTACATTTTTTAATTTCTAATTATATATTATACCCCATGCCAGTGTTTCTCAACCATACTAACCTTAAGAAGTGTGGACTTCATTTCCCAAAAATTCCCCAGCCGACATAGAATGACATTTCTAGAACTAATAGGAAGTAATTTTCTGTACAGTCTGCAGGTACAGAGGTAAATAAAGTCAATGTTCCAATCTGTCAAATGTCAACTGTTAATGTCTGTTTGGCTTAGGCCAGGAAAGACACTCTAGCCTTTTAGACCAGATGAAGTCTACCATTGTTTTTTTCTCTGGCTTATATTACCAACATTTCCTGCCTTTTATTATTGATGTTAAAAAAAGCACTAAAAGTCTGTGTCTCAAAGGTGCTTTTTCAAAAAATGACTGGAATTTGTTTTTCCTTGAAGACATTTTGCTTTTCATCCAAGAAGCTTCTTCAGTTCTGAACTAAAGAAAATCCTTGGATGAGAAGCGAAACATCTTCAAGGAAAAAACAAAATAAAGTCCAGTTGCCTTTTGAAAAAGCACCTTTGGGACAACCATGGCCTGGATGACTGAGAATCTCCATAGACACTAAAAGTGCGTATTAAGCCCTCCTTCAGTTTATACAATTATTATATTAATATGGTGTGTGTGTCTATATCAAAAAGGTTAAGATGGTGGTACGCAGTGCAATCCTCTGCCTTTACTTTTTTATGTATGTACATGTTCTTCAGGACTGCCTTGGCTGCTGGCAGCCATCTGGAGGTGGGGGTGGGAAAGGGGAGCAGCTTAATGAACTTTGCTATAGCAGCCCCCATACTCAGAAAGGGCATGACTCTTAAGGTCAAATTATTGTGATGTATAAGAATTTTAGATTTCTTCTGTACAGTATTTGATGAGAAAAAAATTAAATCGTGGTTAATGGCATTTTGGCTATGATGTTAGGAACTTTGTTTTGCTTGCGTGGTGTTACGATTTTATTTATCTAAGTGGATTGAAAATCTGGTGCATATGGTAGTGTGTGATTTTTGTAATAAACAAATAAGTATGGACCCCATTCCTCTTCAAGGCAAGGAGTGAGAGAAGCCATCCATGTCCATAGGACTGTGGCAAATATAGAAATGACTAGCTTCTTTATTTCCATATCCTGCTTCCTGGGAGGGCAAGATTGAGAAACATCCTTTTTAATTTGACCACCTAGAGTAGGGAGATTCTACGGAGAGCAGAAGGTCTAGAAAGAAGCCTTGTGATCAAAATCATGTGGAATTTGCCAGCCTTGAATTGTACCCAGAAACCAACAAGCAGCCAATGCAACCCCTAATTCTGATGCAGTGTGCATCAGAGGAATTCACTTGTTCCATTACAACTGTTCAGTTGTCTTCAAAGGCAATGCCGTATAAAGCATGCTGCAACAATCTAAATTAAAGGTAATAAGGACACAGGTTACTTTTACCAGGGCTTTTCACAATTACCCTACCAGACGAAGCTGGGCTACAGCAGTCTGGCCATAACTTCTACTTGTTGAACAAGCAGAAAATGTAAATCTAGGAGAACTCCCTGATTGGGGATTTGCTTCAGGAGAAATGTGATGTTCCCTAGAAATAACTTTGGTGCTGACAATGAGCTAGACAGTTTCTTAAGCAACAGCAACTAAGTCTTTCTGCAATTTATACTGAACTTGTTCCATTTCATTCAGTCCTGAACAACCTCAGACATGGGATGAGGTCATCTTCAGCATCTTTTGGGGCATAGGTGGGATCATCTGCATATTGATGATACCTCACCCAAATAACAGATGATTCTCCTATTGCTTTCATGTTGATCTTGAATAACATGGGGGAAGGATTAAGCCCTGCAATACCCCAGGTAGGAGGGCCCCCTGGCTTGGCTTGCTCAACTGACTTTTCCCTATGACCCTTTTGAAGTCCCTATTCAAGAGAAAGAAGGAACACTTGAAGGCACTGTGGAAGGATAGCCTACAAACAACTGGAGAGTTCCAATAGGGCCCGGATGGTGTCCCTCCCCCTATTCAGCTCATAACAATCATCACCAGAGTTACTAATCTGATTTAAATTCCACATCCATATCTGCGATTACTCTGAAAGTTGTAATCTGCTGCATTCATTTATTTATTAAATTTATATGCCATCCATTTCACTGTTGACTCACAATGATAAAAGGGCAAATATAAAAACAATTAAAATTAGTAACGAAATAGAGGCTAAAAACCAAGAGGATGAACGGTATAGGGGATCAGGTCTTTTCTTTTACCCCATCTACCATCTCTACCATAGAGCTCCCTCATTGGGCCCTCAGGTTTTAAGGCCCTTCCACAAGGCCAAGAAAGTTGGGTGGATTTTACCTCACCAGGATGTTCCAAAGTTTGGGAGTCATAGTAGAAAAGTCTCTTCTCCTAGACCAGGAGTAGGCAACCTCGGCTCTTTTATGACTCATGGACTTCAACTCCCAGAATTCCTGAGTCAGATGCTGACTCAGGAATTCTGGGAGTTGAAGTCCATGAGTCATAAAAGAGCCGAGGTTGCCTACCCCTGTCCTAGACCTTACCATCTGAAGTTCTTTGATAGAATTTTACATCAAGGATTCTCTACAATTCTGCCCACTACTTTCTCTAAGACCTTTCCTAAAGAAGGGAATTTGAACACTAGTTAGTATTTAAAATGGCTGGATTTGATATAAATTTGTTCATATGTTCACAGCCCAGAATGTCTTTAGCATTACTATTCTGAAACCAGCAATTTCAAGGGTTAAGAGAAAAAGTTATGTTCTTGTTTGGCCTTAGCTTTAAAGGTTTGCAATGGTAAAAGGTAATAATTTTCTGTTCTTTTTAAAAATGAGAAGAACCTGTATCAGAATCTTTTCCTTGGTACTCAAAAATAGCAAACTTTTCATGCCCTCCCATCATCTATCTGCTAAGATTATTCTATTGTTCTTATAAGGCTTTCCCACCATTCCAGCTGTGACATGACAGGAGATCTGACAACTGCAGTTTTAAAATGATAGCAATAACTTGTTCCTGGAATTATTTTAAAAACTCAGTGAAATGCCCCTTTCTTTGGGGGAGAAGTGTTCTTATTACAGATTCTTCAACTGCAATTAGAGATAAACTGCATGAACCTCTAAGCTTTGCAAATACAATGAGAGGCTAAACCTAATTAAACCTTCCATAACTATCAGATTATTGCTTGTGCAGCATAACACATAGGAACATGTGCATACTTTTAAGCCTTGGTTTGTGTGCAGTAGACCAGTCTGTAGGTTACTTGTACATTATTGTAGAGTACAAATAGGATCACACACACACTCACTCACACACTCATACACACACACACACACACAATATTTTATGGCTTGCTTATGGAAACTAAGAAGCAACCATGAGTTAAATATTTTAGAAATATAATCTGCTTTCTTTTTTTGTATAGATAGAAAAATGAATTCTTTATGATTTACATATTTACATTTTGCATATTTTACATTTTACATAAATACCATAAGAAGAATTGATTTTTCATTCTAGAACAAAGAACTGAAATTAAAAAGAAAAAAACGTAAGAACCAAAGTTTTGGAAAAAAATAATACTGAATTCATTATAAGTTTTGGATGTCACATTTGCACTAGAAAAAAAATGAAGGCTTTTAATTCTTGAGTACTTATCAAAATTATGAATATCAAACTTTACATGGATGTCTCATAAGACAAGATTGAAGTCATTAATATTAACGGTGTAAATTTTTACATTCAATGAAAATCTACTTCATTATCTATGAATTTGCATGGTACTACATTTACAAGTCCAAGTTAACTTTTAATGTTCATGTGCAATTTTAATTTATTTATATAACAGTTGTATTGAAAGAATTGGCGAATACCTGAACTACAGGTAGTCCTTGACTTACAACAGTTTGTTTGGTGACCGTTTGAAGTCATTATGACATTAAAAAAAATGTGACTTATGATCATTTTTCACATGTTGCAGGATCCCCATGGTCACGTGGTCAAAATTCAGATGCTGGGCAACTGACCCATATTTATGATGATTGCAGTGTCATTCAATTAACTTTTGTGACCTGCTGACCAGCAAAATCAATGGGAAAGCCAGATTCACTTAATAATCGTGTTATTAAGGTAACAATTGTAGTGATCCACTTAACTGTGTTAAGAAAGGTCATAAAATGGGGCAAAATTCACTTAACAAATGTCTTGCTTAGCAACGGAAATTTTGGGTTCAATTGTGTTTGTAATTCAAGGACTACCCATATTAGTCTGATATCATAGACTAGGCCTGATATTTTAGACCAGGAATAGGCAATCCAGGTTCTATCAGCCCCAGCCTTTAAAGCCAATATTTATGGGAACTATGGTTTATTATTGAACACAGTCAATAAATTTAAGTGGATTCTCCTGAGTTTGAGAACAGGGCAGAATGTTAAAAAAAGTCTTTTTATCTTAATATTCTCCAGTTTTTGTCCTGTCTCTGAAGGTTTGCTGTAGTACAATTCCTTTTACATACCATGAAATGTATGAGCAACATGTACAAATATTCACAAAAGACTCTTGGGTGCTGCAAAAATCATGAAGGGAAAATTGGCACATGATCTTTGGAAGAGTTTGTTTAATTTCTTTTTCCATATGGAGCTGTGGTGATGAGATCCATATGGAACTGTGTGATACAATGAAGGATTTAACATATGCCCAGATTTAAAGTCAACACGTATACAGTTAGTTCTAGAAACTAGGTTTGTCAAAGGAAGCTGAATTTGTGTGGATTCATCACATGATTCTCTACTATACAAAATTTTCCAGCCCTGATGGGGAACCAATTCGCATAGTACCAGTAGTACCTACCCATTCATAATCTAAATACTGTACTTAAAAAAAATCTCAAAAATATTGATTTAATCAAATAGCTAATATTGTTTAGTGAACAAAACTTGGTGATATAAAAAAACCAGGTTCCATTAATGAGCTTAACGGGTTAACTGTGCCCAAATTGTGTCTTAGTCCAACTTTCTCAAACTTGCACCCTCCAGATATATGTGACCATGATGGTTAAGTACTCTGTTAATTAGAATCTCATCACATCTGGCTAAGATTGGTTTATCATATTGAAATTGTGACAATAAAGCATAGCTTTGAGGCTTGTATTATCCCTGAAACAGTGTTTTTGCTAAAATGGATGTATCCATCATGAATTTTGTGCTTTTCTCTCTAAGTTTATGCTATTGTGCTATCATTGCATTGAATTTTCCTTTTTTATTTTGACAGAAAATTGCAGGCCCACGGCATCTAGTTATCTGGAACAGAGGCCTCATCATGAGCGGGAGAAGCTCACAATTTGACAGTGTTATTATATGGAATAAAAGATGCTAAATATTATCGGAAAGAGCATGAGGAATATATGAAACGTCTAGTTTCTGTCTAAACTCATTAGATTAAAGGTGACATACAAACAAAAATCAATAAAATTAATGTATAATGGAAAACACAGAGCCAGGAGACAGAATATGTCAGCTTCCTGGATGTCTAGCTTGGCAGTAATACATACTTTAAAGCAGAGTGGCAGAACGTAAGAATATAAAAAGAAGCATGCTGAATCAGACCAAAGGCCTATCTAGTCCAGTATTCAGTTCCAAACTGATGCTTCTGTGGCCAAATAGTTACTTCTGGGAAGCCCACAAGTAGGATAGGCGTAAAATAGCACCCTTCCACTCATGCTTCTCAGCAACAGATACTGAGAGCCATACTGCTCTACTACTGGAGGCAAGATACTGCCATCCCAACTACTAGCCATTGATAGCCTCTTCCATTATGAGTTTGTCTAATTCTATTTCTAAACTGTTCACGTTGATGACCCAAATACTGAAAATGTAAGCAAAAGCGCTGATATTTCCCCTTTTTCTTTTTCCTTGTGGTGCAATAGAATTGGGGGCTGAAAATGCTATATTGTACAAGTCATGTGTCACTGCAAGGTTCCATATCTGCACAACTACATAAAAAGCTTTGTAGAAATTACCACAAAGCACTTTATAGCCACAGATTATGTTGAGTACAGAGTGACCCTCCTAGAGGTCAAAAATCAGAAATAAAAGCAAAATACAAAGAGGAGAACAAAGCAAGAGCTTACTTATGGCTCTGATCTCTATGGACGCTTCTCATGCTGCCATAACAAAGAGTGCAACTCTTGAGGTGAATACAGTCCTACTGTTGCATTCCTAGCAATATGTTCAATTGAACTTTACAGCATGTGGAGTTCCTTTACTTTACAGGTCATTAAAGCTCTATGTGCAGTGCAGACTCTCTTTTTCGCTCTTGGTGACTCTCTCCTTTAGAAAAATGGACATTTAAAGAATTCCCAGTCCAAGAAAAAGTATGACAAATGCCTCATCTAAAAATGATAACTTTTTACAGAAAGAGAACCTTTGTTAGACATTCATTAATACTCTAACTTAGTGGAGTAAAACTTTTCTTCAATAAAGATAACTCTGTGATCACTAAACCTAATGTACAGTATGTTATGTCGGTTTCTCTACCTTTCTTTCAATAGCTGTGCATCACGGTTTCTGTATCCATTCATTTATAGTCATAACTTCTAACAGTGTGAACACAGATATATGAACTTGGTTAGCAAAAAGGAAGGGGGAGTGTTATTATTACTGCAAAATGTTCTTTTCAAAGATCTAATAATAATTGGTTGCAAGGAAACAATAAATGTACATTCTTTAAAATCTTGATCCATTTCTAGTGCATATCTTATCAAGGTATTATTGAGGAAAAGAATGAAGAAAAGGGTAACCAAAACAAAGATGTGTATACATTTTTGGTGTATCTATAAAATCCTTCCTTATTTACACTTGGTATTGTAAAGGTTACCTAAATTAATCAAGTAAGCTGCATGGAGGGTTATGGCTGGTATTGCAGGACGATATTACTATATTGTGCTAGACTGCGATTTAAAGACAGAGGTAAAGGAGCACTACAGTATTGAGGTGCAAGGGACAATACCTTAGGATATTGTAGATATAAATAATTAACAAGTGAGTGATCTCATTTCTTTTAATAATATAGGTGATGCTATTTGCTTGGCGCCTCAATTTTCTCTCCAATAATATGTCAGACTCTTTCACATATCTACTTATTTCTTACTTCACAAATGAGTCCCAAGAGGTATGTGGATTTCTCTTATTATATTAAATAAGACCATTGGTTCATCTGTTCTGTCTTACCTATTTTAGTTGTCTGTGGATCTCCAACATATCAGACAGAGACCTTTTCTGGACCTGCTAATTTCTTCTTGGAAATGATAGATGCTGAATGTGGAAACCTCTTCATATGAAACAAGAGCTAGGAGCTCTCTCCTTTTTCCTAGATAACCAATCCATAGATCAGATTTTAAAGAGAAATAAATAAATGGTTGGCTTTTAATGCAGCTTTTACTATGCAACTGTTCTATCTTTTTCTCCTAAGCGAAACATAGCAAAAAAAAGGGTGGGGGGGGGAGAAACCACATCATGGTTTTAAGAACCAATGCTTTAAAGAAGAATTAATACCATTGCAAATAAATAATAAATAAATAATTTTATTTATATACCGCCCTTCTCCCGGAGGACTCAGGGCGGTGAACAGGGCAACCATATAAAAATACAAAAAATACAAAAGTTAAAAAAAGAATTAAACATATGCCCAAGCTAAAAAACAATAAATACATATATTAAAAATGACAATAAAAACCCAACCCATCCCCCATCAGGCCAAGCCAGCTTGTTCAAATAAATGCGTCTTCAGATCGCGCCGGAAGGAGCGAAGGTCGGGCACCATCCAGAGCTCCACCGGCAACCGATTCCATAAATCCGGGGTGCCCACAGAGAAGGACCTCCCCCTGGGGGCCACCAAACGACATTCTCTGATCGGTGGCACCCTGAGGAGGCCCTCTCTGTGGGAACGCACAGGGCGGAGGGAAGTTGATGCCGGCAGCAGGTGCTCCCTAAGGTACTCCGGACCCATGCCATGTAGGGCCTTGAACACCATTACCAGTACCTTGAATCTCACCCGGAAGAGAACTGGCAGCCAATGCAGCTCACGGAGCAGAGGTGTAACATGGGAGTATCGGGAGACTCCCAACACAACTCTTGCGGCTGCATTCTGTACCAGTTGGAGCCTCCGAGTGGTCCTCAAGGGCAGCCCCATGTAGAGAGCATTGCAGTAGTCCAGACGAGAGGTCACGAGCGCATGAGTGACCGTACACAAGGCATCCCGGTCTAGATAGGGCCGCAACTGGTGGACCAGGCGAACCTGGGCGAAGGCCCCCCTAGTCACGGCCACCATGTAATCTTCCAAAGTAAGCCATGAATCTAGGAGGACTCCCAAGTTGCAAGCCCTATCTACAGGGGGTAATAGCTCACCCCCCATAGAAAGAAATGGAATATTCTGAATATCCCGGTATGCCGGTATGCACAGCCACTCAGTCTTGTCGGGGTTGAGTTGAAGTCTGTTCCTCCCCATCCAGACCCGAACCGCTTCCAGGCAACGGGATATCACATCAAGGGCATCACTGGGGTGGTTTGGGGTCAAAATAAAAAGCTGGGTATCATCAGCATACTGATGATACCCAACTCCGAAACCACGAATGATCTCACCCAGCGGTTTCATGTAGATGTTGAACAGGAGAGGCGAGAGGACCGACCCCTGAGGAACTCCACAAACAAGAGACCTCGAGGTCGACCTCTGCCCCCCTGCCAACACCGACTGCGAACGTCCCAGGAGATAGGAGGAGAACCACTGCAAGACCGTGCCTCCCACTCCCAATCCCCTGAGACGCCGCAGCAGGATACCATGGTCACAATCAACATTCTGCATTGCTGCCATATGGCTTAAAATCTTCAGAAGAGAGTAGGAATTGCAAGCTAGAGTGTCTTACAGAAATTTATTTCTGAAAAAACCTATACAAATATATCATCTTGGCAACTGGTATCTGGCATTAAATAACAAAAATGAGTTTAAGAGAGGAGGAAGTTGTTGTTAGTTGCGAAGTCATGTCCCACCCATCGCGACCCCATGGACAATGTTCCTCCAGGCCTTCCTGTCCTCTACCATCTTCTGGAGTCCATTTGAGCTCACGTCTACTGCTTCAGTGACTCCATCCAGCCACCTCATTCTCTGTCGTCCCCTTCTTCTCTTGTCCTCAATCTTTCCCAGCATTAGGCTCTCCTCCAGTGAGTCCTTCCTTCTCATTAGGTGGCCAAAGTATTTGAGTTTCAACTTCAGGATCTGGCCTTCTAAAGAGCAGTCAGGGTTGATCTCCTCTAGGACTGACCGGTTTGAACGCCTTGCAGTCCAAGGGACTCACAGGAGTCTTCTCCAGCACCTTAGTTCAAAGGCCTCAATTCTTTGGCGCTCGAGGAGGAAGACTGTGGTATAAAAAATACTTCCATTGAAGAATGGGGATCCCCACCATTCCCCACTGGAAGTAGTTTTTCTTCTGCAGATTGAAGTTGCTTAGCAAATGGTCTTGTTAGTAGCACTCTATTCTTCCATATTTCTAGCTTGTGCTCCTGTCAACTGGTAAATGGAAGGGCATAAAACATCCAATCTCAAAACCAGTAGCTAGCTGAAAAAAACCTGAAAAACCAGCCACCCTGTGGATAGATGGCACAGCTTTAGAAGAATTAGTGGGGATGGAACAACTATTATTTGAATAATAATAATAAACCTTTATTGTCAAAGTACAACATGTGTACATTAAGATTAGCTGAGCCTCCCCCCGTGCTCTCTCCCCCCAACACACAGTGACAACAAACCCTCCGTCCCACCACACTATGTGAACCAACTACACCACACACCGGCCTCCCAAGTCAATTCTGCATAAGATTATGTCCCATTTAAAAGCCTAACAGCCCACATACAGGTGTGGGAGGGAACTCCCTAAATCTAGGATATGGGATAAGATGGGAGTTCCCACTACAGGTAGTCCTCAACTTATGACCATTCATTTAGCAACCGTTTGAAAGTACAACAGGGCTGAAAAAAGCAATTTGTGACTGGTCCTTACACTTCCAACCATTATAGTGTCCCCACGGTCATGTGATTGCCATTTGTGACCTTCTTGCTGGCTTCTGATAAGCAAAGTCAATGAGGTAAGCTGGAATCACTTAATGATCACATGATTTGCTTAACAATTATGATTATTCACTTAATGACTGCAGCTAAAAAATAATAATAAAATCAGGCATGACCCACTTACCAACTGCATTGCTTAGTGATGGACATTCAAGTCCCAGTGGTGGTTGTAAGTTGAGGACTACCTGTAATGGGAAACCATGTGCCATTCAGATCCGGAAGAACTTTACAAACTGCCTTCCTAGCTTTTCTTCTGGAGCAGGAGAAGAGCAGGAACCAAGTCGGTGATTAATTGAATTACTGCAGCTATATAAATTGAATAAATAAATAAATGTCTCAGTTTCCAAACTGCAGTCAAGGCTTATGGATTCTGGTGATACAGAGGGCAGGAGAGATGGAAAGGCCTTTGTTACAATTTAACAAACCTGCCCTGTTCTGAACTGAGATTGCTACCTTGGGTTAAAATAAAACGTGAGAGTCATTAATATTCATTTATGTATACATACACTTTCATGCAAAAGAATTCAAAATTAAAGGAAAAATCCACAAACACATGCAAAATAAAAGTGTTCCTGCATTTTAAAAGAAGTGTCTGGTTAAAACATGCATGAAAGCTCTCTGTGTGGTATTTCTTTTGGTCCAATGAGTACTGGCAGTTCTCTCTAATAATCTGAAACCTTGGGGTGAGATTTTATTTCTCTTTTGAAAGTAATATAATCCCTGGCACTTACAAAATAATTCCCTCTGTGTTTCGCATATTGGCCAGTGACGGTATTTTAAAGAGTATGGAATATTGGCTATTAGCTAAACCATTTGAAAAAAGTGAGTTCTGTTTCTTGTCAAACAGTGAAAAAAAATAATTATGTTACTTGAAAGTATAGCCAATATTCCATTGTTCCAGTAAAGGTTTGGTAAGAATATCCTAATAAGATAGCAGATCCTCTGCACTAAGAATTGAGATGTTGATAAAATCAGAACACCTTCTATTTTTGGTTTTCTATTAGAAAGCTAAAACAAACAAACAAGGAACCAACCAAGCAAGCAAACAAACAAAAGCTTATGAACACTATTCCTCAAATGGAGTTTTACAGTTGTTAAGATTTTGGCTTGTATGTGGCTCTTGAGAGGATATACATTAAAATGAGTTAGGCTCAGAAGGCATTTGGCTTGAAAGTCTAGTCTTGCACTCTTAGGTCTTGCAACAGATGTAGAAAATCCCTTGATGTACAGACTGCAGTGTATGCCTCCCAGCATACACAAAGGACAGCACAGCAGGAGGCTGATGGTGCAGATCAGCAGAGGGGTTGGACAGCTCCGGGCGATAACTGCTCACTCAGGATAAGCCTAATGAGTTAAGCTGTTGACAGCCCCAGGCATGGTCAGCCTGGCGGGGAGCCAGGATCCACACCCATTGTCACCTGCACTGGCAGGAAGCCCAGGTTTGAACTGATTGGATGCCATCCACCTGGGCAGGTACAAATAGACGCCAGGTTTCCCTGTTTCCCCAGTTTGTTCTGTTCTGAATAAACTCATCGTTACCCCAGCTCTGTGTTTGCCTCTCTGTGAAGCACGCGACTTTACACAGACTGCAGTGTAGCTCTGAAGATTTGGGGGCACGGCCATCCTAAGGACCTCTTCCTTTTCCCCAACAAGTTCATGCAGAATTAATATTCCACCCCCAGACACTCTTTGATGTCTTCTTTGAATTTCATCCAAGCAGGTTTAAAGCCATATTCAAAGTTACATTTCTGGTGTTTTGATTCTGCAATACTTGACCAAGAAGTCTTACCTTTTAGATTTTTTTTTAATTTGAGATGAAGGTCTTTTCATCTGTCGTGCCTTTTTATTTTTACACCGTATATTGGAAAGAAATCAGGTAATGAGGTTTAAAAGTCTCTCCATTAACCTGTTAGCGGGATAGCTCTAAAAAAAATTCTGAACACAACAGAACCAAATTTGGTATGGTTGGATAAGGTGGCAATGGAATACTGAGTCTGAGGCTTAACACTGAAGTCCTAGCTTGAGGCAATGATGGAAAAAAATCACGAGAGGCAGTTGGACAGTGTGTAGCTGACTACTCATTTGTAAGCTCCTTTTTTCGTGGTGGTGTGACTCAGATTGCATTCTGCCCTGGGCTTCCCAGCGTACACCGACATATAAGGAAGAGTAGATGCCCATGTACGCATGTTATTTTGTTTCACACAGAAAGTAAAGACAACTCCTATGACCACTGCTGACAAAGAAATTGGAAAGAATTTCAGAACCCACATGATTTCCCTTACCGATTATTCTTTCTAATCCGAAAGATTGTTGGAAAGGAATTATGTGAAAGGGATCAGGATGCTATAGCCATCTGCCCTCCGTTAGGCTAACTCTCCTAAAAGAGAACCCCACAGGACCACATTTGCTATGGCAAAAAAGATGAACAAAAGAAACTTTGAGTTGAAAAATGGGTTGGATCTAGTAGAGGGCTATGGATAGAAAAAACTTCAGAACCTGAAACACCCTTTTGGAACAGGAAATTGAACAGCAGTGATTGACAGCTCCATTCTCCTTTTCTTTCCAATCACATGACCAGAGTGAAACTGACATTAATTTGTTTTTTGTTATTCTTTCTCTTCTGTTTTTATATTATCCTTGTTTCAATTGTTACATTATTATTCTCTCTGTAATGAGGGGTCATTTATTTTTATATATACATATACATACATACATACATACATACATACATACATACATACATACATTTATATATATATATTTCACACCAAATAGCTGAATATATTACTAACTGAGGGAACCACCTGCTGCCGGCATCAAGTTCCCTTCGTCCTGTGCGCTCCCACAGGGAGGGCCTTCTCAGGGTGCCGCCGGCAAAAGATTTACGGCGGGCAACACCCAGGGGGAGGGCCTTCTCTGTGGGTGCGCCTGCCCTGTGGAACCAGTTACCCGTAGAGCTCAGGACTGCCCCTGACCTCCGTTCATTCCGCCGGGACCTGAAGACCTGGCTCTTTGAGCTTTCCGGCCAGGACTGAGAATTTTAATTCTTAACTTATTGTAATTGGGTTTTAATTAGAGTTACAGGGGTTTTATATTTTACTCAAGGATACTTTAATTATTTTAATTGTTATTAACTTTTTTGTATTGTAGTGTTATTTTTAATTGCCTTGTGAACCGCCCTGAGTCCTATGGGAGAAGGGCGGTATATAAGTTTAATAAATAATAAAATAAAATAATAATAATAATAATAATAATAATAATAATAATAATAATAATAATAATAATAACTGAATCACAGTATAATCCTATTTTTAGAAATCAGTCCCAAGTCCAAAGGACTGAGAATAAAGAAGGTGAAAAATCGTAATTGCGCATTAGACATAACTACCTTTTCTGCTAGAAACCATGAAATCTCTCTCTCTCTCTCTTTTGGGTTCATCAAAATGACGTGAGTTTTTCTAAATGTTTACTCACTTCACTTTTTGCAATAGCAATAGCACTTACTTATATACTGCTTCACAGTGCTCTACAGCAGGGCTTTTCAACCTTATTACAGATTGTACCACTTTTAGGACATGACAATATTTAAGTACCACCAGTGCTTAGCAAGGTTTCAAAAACATGATGACTAAAAAAAAAGGAGGGGGGATTTTGGGTTTTACTGATTAGATTCATTTGTTCTTATAGAAATGGCTAGTTTATAGTATTATGGAAAAGTAAAAAGTTGAGGTTCAGTGTTAATGCTTCCTTCTACTGCAACAGAGGAAGTCTGTTCTTTTCTCTTCTTCTCCTAACTTCCCCCCTCTTTTTCCTCCCCACTGTGTCCTACTATTTGCTTTCGTATTTTTGTATTTTATTCTATAATCTAATAAAATATTACAAACTGTAGGAAAAAATGAAAAAGTACCAGTTTTAACTTCTTTGGTGGCTGTTCCTTTGCTGAATCACTTTCCCTTTGCACTGACAATTGTATAATGAATTTATCCATGTTTATTAATATGCACCACTACCAGTAGCTCAGGGGTCTTTGGACTTGGCACTTTTAAGACTTGTGGACTTCAACTCCCAGAATTCCTCAATCATCATGGCTGGATGAGGAATTCTGGGAGTTGAAGTCCACAGGTCTTAAAGTTGCTAAGTTCGTAGACCCCTGAGCTAGCTGGTTGGCCCTTCTTAGCTCTCCTTCCACAGTGTAGTAAGAATGCACACACACACACAATCCCTTCCCTGTACCCTTAAAGACACAGGAATCAAGTGCAAAGCAAGAAAGGCTCTATTTTGTAAACTCGGGTTTTTTTTTCTTTAAGCTGCCTCAGGGGTGTCACGTGTCACAATGTTGCAATCCAAGACTGAAAGGCTCCAGCAATTGTGAAAAGCTTTAGCTTTAAAATTAAACCTGTTTATCTTCAAAGAAAACTTCTAAAAGCCATAGACAGACTCAGGATAAGGGGGTAAAACTAATTACATTTGTTTAAAGGGATTAAACCTACAGAAGCCAATACTTTGGACTCATTGCTAGCCTAAAATACAGACTAAAATATTCCAATAACCAAAGCTAACAAAGGACTCTCTGAATTACAAAACACTGTAAAAACTGTACAAAAATCCTTGTGGTAACCCAATCAAGCTACCAGCTGATCCAGAACTAAATAAACCCACCTCCTTTCTGACATGCTGGCTTTTCATTTCATCAGCGCTGTTTGCATTCTCCTGGCTGGAGAAAACAAACCAGGGGACCTTTTCTTCCAGCAACAGCTGCTGCTTCTTCTCTGTCCCTGTTTCCTCCCTGCCAGCTGACCTCTCCTCCTCTTTCTCTGTTGTCTTTTTTTCCCCTTTCCTGCCCAAACTACCTCCTTTTATAGCCTCTCCTCTGCTCCCCCCCTTTTCTTTAGTTTTCATCTCCAGCTCCGTGCTGCTTCGGAAGCACCAATCAGCTGGAGCCAATCAGCTGGAACCCTGCCAAGCCC
Source organism: Vipera berus (assembly GCF_964194415.1). NCBI lineage: Eukaryota > Metazoa > Chordata > Lepidosauria > Squamata > Viperidae > Vipera > Vipera berus. The sequence continues at coordinate 169,924,737 of NC_138204.1, forward strand.
AGACAGTCCTGTAGCTGCAGTTGCAGCTGCCTCTGCCTCAGGCTTGGCTCGTTTCGGCTCATTCCCCTCCCCTGCTATACTGGGGTAACAGTCGCGTACCACTTGCCACGTAGCAAAGTACCACAGGTGGTACGCGTACCACCGGTTGAAAAGCCCTGCTCTACAGCCCTCACAAAACGGTTTATAGCATATTGTCCCCAACAATCTGGGTCATCATTTTACCAATCTCGGAAGGATGGAGGGCTGAGTCAACCTTGAGCCCGGTGAGACTCAAACTGCTAAACTGCTGTCACCTAGCAGTCAGCAGAAGTACTGCATTCTAACCACTGCGCCACCAGCTCTACACAACCAAGTTGTTATTATGATACAGATATCTCCTCATCAAGATGTGAAAATAATGATTATCAATAATAATTCTAAGTTAACCTACTTTAAATGATGCAGTGTTTTTGATAATTTTATACTTGCACAATACCAGAAAAATGGAGAAAAAAATCAGGCAAGGACATGATGAATTTGGAAAAATAGGTTACAAGGAGGAAATGTATTTTGTCTCCCAATAATAGTCATGATTTCTGGAACTTCCTAGGTTCCATTCATATATATGTTTGTTGTATGGCAAAATGACTTAAGAGAAAGAATCTTTCAGCCTATTTACATCATCCTGTCACTGAATTCCGGGTGTTTTCGATGCAGACAATACAGACCACATGGCTGAAATTGGCAATTGGCCTTAATGGAGAATTCCTTTATTGTTTTATTTTCACAGCAATATTCTTCCTCATAGACATTTTACTTCTTGATGCAGCAGTTGTGATGAAGAGAGTTGATGCTCCATCACTTCATAAAATCAACAGTGCTTTCTCTTGAAGTGGAGAAGAAGCTTGTGTATTTACTCCCCACATTTCTTATCCTTCAATAGGAAAACTGCTTTCGAGAACTTGTGAATCTCTTCTAACTGAGCAATGAAAGGAATTTGCTTTAAGCCTTTTGGAATAGAGTGTTGGTGAATAAATCTGTGGTAGTTTGCTTGTGATTAATATGTATTTTTTCATATATCCTAATATTGATTAACTACTTCGGGTTAGCTTTAATCCCTGAGACCAGTCGTGACAAATATTCTCATGGAGAGGACACCCCTCCCACTACTTAAGTGGCCAATGTCCCAGGAATGTGATTTTTTTTTAAAAAAATAACTATTTAAAAGTATAGTTGGTTTACATTTTTGGGGGGAAAGTCAGCATTTCAGATTAGGTAACTAAGGGGGTGGGGTGAGGGGGTGAGGGAACAGCCCTTTCTTACAAATGGCTTTTGTGTTTGAGAAAAATGGACAAGAGGGAGGATGAAACTGCATTTCATCAGCTATTTTCATGAACTGTTAGTCTGGGTAAGTGCCAATTAATTATAAATGTTGGGAAGCAGACACTAAAGCTATTGCAGAACAAAGGGAAGGGCTAAAATAGACGAAGCTTCCCTTTTTGTCAGAAAAGTACTATGGCTGGTTTTGTTTCTTCTTCCTCTAAAAAGAAAATAGTTAAAACAGGATCACATAGACCTGAAAATCTGTCAGAGGCTCCCTTTGCTGCAAAACTCTCCTGTGCAAGCTTATAATATCTACTGTATATCCATATGAGGTAAACATAAGGTCAGATAATCTCACATGCACACAACTTACACAAGAACATATACACACAATCAGACACATTAATCAGTTCTGCATGCTCTATGTAATGTAATAAGTTTTTTTTAAAGTTTAGACATCTAAATGTTTTATATTCTATTTTATGTTCTCTTCTTTTGTCTCTTTTTCATTAAACCCATGCAATAAAATCTGGACAACAGAAAAGTCTAAATCCAGCGTTTATTCAGGAAAGGGGAAACTCCCAAGCAGCTAAAAGATAGAAGATAAAACTCTGATATAGTAATTATTTTTTTAATGAGGTATCACAAACTGATATAATTGCTTCCACATCAAAAGAAACAGTAATACAAAACTTTTATAAACATATTAAACCTTTTTCTTTAAAGTGAAACAATCACAAAGGGACTCTTCATTCAAGCTCAGTGGCGTAGCGTGGGTTGTCAGCACCCGGGGCAAGGCAAGTAATTTGCGCCCCCTAACCCGTGGATTTTAGCACTCGAGTCTCTTCCACTAGCTCAGGAATTCTGGGAGTTGAAGTCCATGAGTCATAAAAGAGCCAAGGTTGCCTACCCTTGAGTTAGGTTCAAGGCAAAAAAGGGTCTCTGGAGAAGAGGGAAAATGCTAGTTTAAAACTGAAACAAGGCAACTTTAAGGTGCCTCAGCTGTGATTTAGGATGAGACAAAGAGAGGACATGGCGTTGAAAATGGTTAATGGGGCATGTTTGTTCCACTCTTAGTGGATGTCAAGATAAACCCCACGAGAGAATGACCTTACAACAGATGTGAATAGGCTTGGACTACGTTTGTAGATTGAGTGCATACATCACATGGAGCGATGATGGGCTTCATCAAGATTTATGATCCCACAATTGGCTAGTTTTCTCCATCTTGTCCTAAACCCTGGATACCAACCACGGTTTATGGCTTAGCATGTGGTGTGGGGTGACCCAACATGTTAGGCAACAAACAATGACTTCCAACTTACAATGCCTCAGCTTCCCAAGGTTATTCCAAAGCCGGAAAAGCCAACCAACCCACCCTGCAGCTTTGCCTGCTTAGGCTGAACCCCAGGAGTTCATACTTGCTGTGGCGCCTGACCTATTTTCTGCCCAGACGCTGCTTATCCAAGCCAAGCCGCCTCCTTCTCTTTGGCACCTCGCCCCAAAGATTCGCCGGACTGGCTGGAAACTCTCGCTGCTGGCGACGTGTGTCGGGGGGGGGGCGTCCTGATCGCCTCCTGCAGGGGGAACCGAGTGGCCACAGAGAGTCAATACGGCAGGAGGAGGAGGAGAAGGAGGAGGAGGAGGAGCAGCAAGCAGCCGCAGGTGCAGCAGCTGCAGTTGTTACCTTTACCTCCGGGAAAGGAGACGGGGGCGGGAGCTGGGTCGGGGGGGGCCGGGCTTGCAGGTTGAGAGCCAAGCGGAGGAGAGCCGCGGCGGGAGAAAGAGAGGGAGGCGAGACGCCGCCAAGCCTCCCCACCCCCACCCGAGAAAGGAGGCGATCCGCAGCCGCGAGAGGACGGGATCCCGCTCTGGCTGGGCGCAGCGAATGCGGTTGCTTTCTATGCTCCGCCCACTCGCTCGCTCCTCCGACCCTCGGTGAAGCAGAATCATCCCCCTCCAGCGAGCTTAATGGGCGCCCCCCCAGATGTTGCGCCCGGTGCGGCCGGCCCCCCCTGCACCCCCCACGCTACGCCACTGTTCAAGCTTATTTGTGTTCTAATATTTAAAATACATTTTTGAAAGTATTAACATTTTGCTTTGTATTAAATAAATATAAATATAATCAATATAATAGACCATTATGTGGTAATTGTAATTTCTATGGAGACATAGTTTCTCAGGTATGACTGAGAAATACACTGAGTGACCCTTCACATTTTTTTAAAAGTTGGTTTGAATCAAAGAAGATTTTGACATGATTTTTTGCATATGAGTCTGCGATTTTGAAGGTCCTCTTGGAAGTTAAATTTGAGGAATCTGAAGTGTGAAATTGTAATAATTTCCTTTATGTACATGTTTGAAGTATCTCTTGGAAACTACAATATAGAAAGAGAGAAAGTATTGCCTGACATGATGACATTTCTTATAACTGGATAGTTATATGAACTATGATAATAAATGGAGACAGATAATGATACCAGCATTTTGATGACTGCTGCCATCTATTTTCTATAACCGTAGAGGGGAGTGATAACCACAACAATAGTGAATGAGTTAGTGGTTGCCATAGGATGAAAAAAATGAGATAGAACTTGCTGGTATTTTGTCCAGCAAATTTTGTAATTTTTGTGTTATTTTGTAATTGAACTTTAAGCTATTACTTTCATCTCTTTCCCTATGATGCCTTCAATGATAGATTAAAAAAAATATTATTTTTACTGCCCCTCAGATAAATGCAAGATTTCATATACATTTAATCAGCAGTATCCTTTCAGTGCTCTAAAACAATTACAATTTAGAACTATTAGGTTCATGTATTTTTATCAACTTTAATTGGAATGCTATATGGCAATGCAAAATAATCCTGCCAGTCTTTTTTGACTCACACTTTTTGTTTGTTTGCTTGCTTGTTTTCCACAAGATGAGGAACGGGACAAGCTGTGGTCTCAGCTCCTCTGCCTATTGTCAGTCTCTGAATCCTCTATTTCACCACTGTTGCTAAAAATCAGTTGCACATCTTTTTTTTGCCATTTTAAAACACAAAAAGGAAATACAAGAATTCTGTAAATAAAGTCCTTAAACAAGTCTTCCCATGATGATAGAAATATATAACCCCAACCCACCCCAGGTCCCCAAAAGAAAAAATAAACTAACTAACTATCATGTGTACAACCTATCACTACCAAATATGTGTTGCACCTTTCATTCCTGCCTCTCTAAACTGTGACACCTGACCACCTAAAGTCAGCCCCTTCACTTTTGCACACATTTTATTAGGGTACCTTAGAGTGTAGTTGTTTAGAGGTGACTCCAGAACTACTTCAGTAATTTTAAAGACAGCAAAGGTTTCTTTACTAAAATCTTCTGTAATTCAGTGTCATTCATATGAGTTGGAATAATGTGTCTTGATTCAAACAACTTCCCTAGAAAGCTAAACTTGCATTGAACCAATGTTTTATCAGTGGACGTCAGTACAGCTAATTCTAAAATAAATCTTACAGCAAAAGAATCAAAATAAAAACCAAACACTCCTGAAATTAAAGTCTGCTTGCTCCGAGGGTTTATAGAGCAAAGAGATGAGAAGCTGTATAAGAATTGGGTAATGAGGATAGCAAGGCAAATGACCAACGTGAAGAGATTAAGTAGTTTCCTCTTTTTTGAAAACCACTTTTTCTTTTCCAATTTTATGCAGTTTTTAGGGTACTCATTAATCTGGGGAAAAAAATCCAACAACTACACATCAGTTCCAGATTGTGGATGCCAGGGTGAAGCAAAATACCAGCCAGCCTGTCTTTTGAGTGCCAGGGTCATTCAAGATATCAGTCGGCCTGCATTGTCAGTGCCAGAACAATTTGACAAAACAGGCTGCCCAGCTTATTAATGCCAAAATTGTTTTGAAATATGTCCTCAGCAGCAGATTTAAGAGTTAGCAAAGTGTTTTAATTTTACAGAATGGCTGTGATTCATTGCCCATGCAAACTGTTGTGCAAAGCTGCATGAAAATGAACGGCTGAAAATTCTGTGGCATTTAAAATATGGGAATGACATTAAACTGTTACGTTTGCTGAAAAAAGAGGTGGGGAAATCATTCTTATGCTATAGGCCATTTCCACTACCTAAGAGTCATTCTGCCTATGAGGCATACAAAATTTGATCTGAGAGAAGCAACCTGATAATTGAAGAGAAACAATCTCCCAATGCCAGCTGCTACTTTTCCTGGGTCTCCCTGGCATCTCATTATTGAAGCCCCAACCCAGTGATTTTGCCAGGGAAAAGAAGGGGCTACTTAGGGAAGCCATCTACTAGATGGATGTCCAAACGCTTCAACTGTGATAGACAGGAGGGAAAGATGAAAGCAGAACAGGAGCAATAGCAAAGAAGTACTGGAATTGTGGGTTGGAAAAGTGAGAAAAGGGAAGGCAATAGTGGCTCATGGTGACTAATTGTTTTATAGGACATCTTCCTTGTTCTCCACTACTTTCAATTCTTAGCCACAACACACTACCAGGTCATTACCAAAAATATATCTCAGATGAAAGAAGTGACAGTCCTTTCAATTTGATCACCATTTTCCCGTAAATTTCTGTCAAGCAGAGAGGCAATTCTGGCATTCTCTGGCGTAATGGCCATTTCTCTCCTTGTTTTTCACTATGAAACAGTGGTTTCAGCATGAGAAGAATGAGAAACAATGATAGAATGGGGCTCTTGTATGCCAACTGGAAGGAATAAGGACAAAAATGGTGAGTCTACTTGTTGATGATTAAGCTATTTGGTAAGAGTAACTGACATTAAACAAGTGGATGTTTGATACAGGTAGTCCTTCATTTATGACTGGTCACTTAGCAACTGTTCAAAGGACAACCCCAGGGCTACCTATAACCCAGGTTTGAAGTTCTGATGGCCACCCTGTGGGGCCACATGGTCATATTTTGGGTGCTCAGCAACTGGCCCACATTTATGGCATTTTTCAGCATCCCTTGGTCACGTGACATGTTTGAAACTGGCATTTAATTCCAGTTTCTGGCCCATTTAACAACCACTGTAAAAGAGGTCATAAAATCAGGTGCTGATTTTATGTGATGGCCTGTTTAACAACATGCATGTCTTATGATGGTAATTTAGGGCTCGATTACATTTGTAAGTTGAGAACTAACTGTATGTGATACCATAGCAGTGATATTATTGCATTGTGAGAATTCTGGGAAATAATTATTGTCTCTCTCCAAAGAAATGTGAAGTTTCAAGTTGCTATGTTTCCATGATAGTTCTCCATTTGTAAAATGAATCATTGATGACCTGAACTTTCACATTGACTATGTAGCTTTAGGAATAAATATATGGTAGATACTTGGCACCTTTAAACATTTGTGGAAACCTGGCAGCCAGAAATGATGGAGGAATGTTTGAGGGAAATGGAAGAAGTAGTAAAAGTTTTGCTTAATTCTTGACTTGCTTAGTATTCCTCTGTAGCCATTACTATAAGTGTATCAATTTAAGAAACAAGATCAATAATTCTGGCACTAGGAAACATCTGATGGCGAAAAGATGCAAAATGTGATTCATCTTAAACTGCTTTAACAGCAAAGTACAGTAACTGAGAATAAAGATGTAGTAGAAGAAGTTAAGCATGTTTAGTATTTTTCTTTTTTGCTTAAAGATCTTAATTTATTTAATTATTTCAGAAAGATATTAGTAGGTATTCCTCTCTACAAAGGCAAATCTGATGGGATACATGCACTTACATACCTCCTATTTGGTGGACATGTTGCTTGCAAGGTAATTGGTATCTTACAGATTCTCACTTGCATACCTTTATGTGAAGAACAATGTTGTTAACTATAATATTAAGAATTAAAGAGGGCAGAATTACAAAAGAAATGAACAGGGTTTAAAATGATGTATTATACTTACATAGAAGAAGGATTTATGTGTGTTTTCCTCTTGCATAGTACCTATTTTTTTTAAAATATACATACTTTCCTCAAAAGTGCATTTTGAATATTTTTCTGAAATGTATTTATTTAGCAAATTGATTTGATGCTCAAAACATAATATAAATAAATAATTTTGTATGCATGTCTTCTACTATACATTTTAGATAGTAATACCATCTTCTTTAAGCTGAGCTTCACTCTTAGTTACTTCATGCATACATCTATGGTTCTTTTTGGTGTGCCATTACAGAGATGGTTTTTTTTATTTTCTAATCTGGCCTACAGTTCTCAGATGTCCTGAACAGCCCCATTCAAATACTAACCAGATCTGACCCAGTTTTGCTTCTGATCTTACACAATATTGGCCAGGTATTACACATGCTAAAGTATGCAATCCCTTCTAGCAGAAACATGTCTCCATTTTAAATCTACACAAGGAAACATTTTGGGAAAATGGAGCAGTTCATTTCAATTTATGAACAGATTTGAATAGTGAGAATTACCAAGTTCATTCAAAATAAAGATAAATGTTAATTTAACAGCTGGAGTGGAAAAGAAAGGCGTCCCTTTCTAATGTGTCTGTATGAGATATAAAATAATTTTGGGGGGCATAAATACAGCTAATGCGCTTGCATCAAAACAGAGACAAAAGAATTGCTCACCCATTTATAAGGGCCACAACATTTGCAGTTACTCCTTGGGCTGCAACCAATTATTAAGCAGCCACTCAGAGTTATGGTGGAACTGAATGAATGCTTCTTACAGCAGGTCCTCATATTCCCAGCCATCACATAATCCTCACAGTCATGTGATTGTAATCCAGGCACTTGGCACCCAGCTTGCTGCTGCAATGTCACAAGACTTCATGTGAACACAATTTCTAATTTCCCTGATAGCTTCCACAAGCAAAGTAAATGGTGAAGCTGGCAGGAAGCTGGATGACAAGACCTCATGAGGATCGTTGCTTAATGATCCACATGGTCTTTGCTTAATGATGGCAACCAGGACTGCCTGAATAGCTGTAACTAAACAACAAGGTCACATGATGTTGCACTTTACCACTGCATCACTTAGTGATGGAAATTCTGGTCCCAATTGCTATCATAAGCTGAGGATTACCTGTATTGAAACAAAGCAATACACATTTTTATACTAGGATAGCAAGGGTTGGTGTTTGGTTTTTAACCAACAGATTGTGTTGGTGTCTTCAAATGTAAATAGAGTTGGGAACCCTTGTGTAATCCCTTCTTGTGATCTCTGATGATTAGTGATCTTTCTTTTCTTTCCACTGAAAGAATGAATGAATGAAAGTGTTTTATTTGTCATCCATAATGGGCAGCTGTGTTAATAATCACAGATTAATAAGGCAGCACATTCTGAGAATCATTTTCCATGCATTTCGCAAATTGGTTGAGTTATCTTGGCAACAGTTTACAGTTTCTCTCTCTCTCTCTCTCTCTCTCTCTCTCTCTCTCTCTCTCTCTCTCTCTCTCTCTCTCTCTCTCTCTCTCTCTCTCTCTCTCTCTCTCTCTCTCTCACACACACACACACACACACACACACACACACAAACACATCTATTTATGTATCATCTCTATCATCTGTATCTCTCTCTCATCTCTATCTATCTATCTATCTATCTATCATCTATCTATCTATCTATCTATCTATCTATCTATCTATCTATCTATCTATCTATCTATCGTCTCTGTCATATCATCTTTTTACCTTCTATTTCCACATCCACTGATACCAAAAGTTGGCATCAGTGAAGATAGTTAAAAACTGTCCTAGATACAAAAATATCAATATCTGACTTTTAAGGTTGGGCGGGTAACAGTGGAATAATTTTCACTCTAAATGCCCAGAGTCAGCAGTGATATAATGATTTTGTTCTTTCTATTGATCTGCTATTATTGTATTGTAAATTATATTGAGGATCACACAAGCCCGGTTCAGTCATGTCAATCGAATTTTAAAATATTGCTTTATCCTAAACCTTTGTACAAACAAGCCATTTTCTGTTCATAGAAACCAATTCATAGCAATGGTTTCTGCAGGTCCTTGGCTTATACTGGTGCTGGTCTAGCATTTTTCTTTATCCTCTTGGCCGCATTGTTCAGTATCTGCAATGCTGTGGATGCCAATTCCCAAGGATTGCTTCAGCAATATAAATAACATGCATGTAGAAAATGTTTCATTTAAGTTAGTAATTTTTATACTTTGGGGTTTTTAAAAATTGCACTGTAGTGAATTAAAAAATTGCACATTCTCTCAGGCAGAGTTCAGATATAGTAATTAATTATCCCAACACAGAATTCATAATGATTAAAGCTTAATTTATAGGGCATTGGGTTACTTAGATGTGCAAAAGGGATGTGGAGGATTTCTTCTTTCTACTTGTGATTTGAATCTAAGATGTCTGGTATGAATTCTTTGTTCTGCAATTGGTGACAAATTAAATGATGTTCTAATCCTGTTTCTTAGTAACAGCATAGCAGCATCACACAAACAGCAACATGCACAAATGTTGTTTCCACCCGTAGTGGGGTTACCTCATGTTAATAGAATGAGTGGCTGATAAATGTTCTATAGTCAATAGTCTATCACTCACTGCTCAATGGGATTTAATTTGAATGTGGGATTGTTCAGCTCTGAATTTTTCAGCTCAGCAATGAGAAATGCCTAATGAATTGTAAAAAAAAAAGCTACCATCCTTAATTCTGTTGTCCCAAGACAAAAATGCTACGTGTGAAACTTCAACATATTCCTTGGAATTACATAGCCCTACTGGTTAATAGGAAGGGGACATGATGGCTCGGTAGCTAAAGATGCTGAGATTGTCAGCTGGAAAGCTAACAGCCCCGTTTTGAGACCCAGATGTTGCACAATGGGTTGAGCTCCCATTACTTGCCCCAGTTTCTGCCCACCTAGTAGTTCGAAAGCATGCAAATGTGAGTACCACTTTGGTGAGAAGGTAACAGTATTCTGTCTCCTTGGCATATAGTCATGCTGACCACATGACCATGGAAGTGTCTTTGGACAGCACGACTCCCTCGGCTGAGAAATGGAGATGAACTCTGCTCCCTACAGATGGACATGATTGAACAGGGGAAACTTTTACCTTTACCTTACTGGTTAACAGACATTGCCTGTGGTTAACAAATGCCATTGTCTACATACTGTAGTTTGTAAAAAAAAAGAGTTCCTATTTAAATACCAGATGTATTTGGCACAGAAGGGAAAGGATAGAGCTAAGGGTATCAAAATTGTGAGGCTTCTGCAGATAAGTGCAGAGGACAAATTGTTCTCTTTTTGCTTCTTATATTGTCTAAGGCATCGGAGGACAACTGAGGCTAGAATCAGTGAACTGCACTTTGCTACTCTTTTTCAACGGCAAAACACATGGCACCCAATTTTGGTTGATTTTATTTCAGTAACTGAGCAACAACAATAGTTCAATTTCAGTAACTGGACAACAATGAACATCCAGAATTAAATGGATTTAAGCCGTCATCGTGGGTTTTATATTATTTTTATATATAAAAATAGCTCCTTACCTTATGAATTGCATCTTTGCTATCACTTAAATGCTTCATAACGAAAACTATACAGCACTTCCAAAACAACAACAAATATAGATGGTCCTGTATATTTCCTATATCTTTTATAGGAAATGCATGCAGGAAAGTATGTTCTTCTGCTTGCTAAGAGAGTCACACTCTTCAGTGGTTCTTTTAGAATCACTATTTCTACCATTACCAAAGTTGCATGCATTTATTTATTTAACTTTGAGGATACTCCTGCCTATTTTGTTTTGCCTCTATCCACTTTTCCATCACAGTTCCTTTGTGAATGTGGTTAACTTGGTCCTTCAGGTCTTGCAATGGAACACCCCTTGCCAATGTAACTGGGTCTATCCACCTTCTTTATTTATTTATTTAGACTTATATACCACCCTTTCCCGAAGGACTCAGGGCGGTTTACAGGATATTTAAAAGAAAATCAATACAAAAGTTAAAACAAATTAAAAAAGATTAAATGAAACCCTGAGAGAAAATAAAAAACCCAGTTAAAATTAAAATTAAAAATTAAAAATTCTCAGCCTGGGCCAGAGAGCTCGAAGAGCCAGGTCTTCAGGTCCCGGCGGAATGAACGGAGGTCAGGGGCAGTCCTAAGCTCCGCGGGCAGCTGGTTCCAAAGGGCAGGCGCACCCACTGAGAAGGCCCTACCCCTGGGTGTTACCCGCCGGCAATCTTTAACCGGCGGCACCCTGAGAAGACCCTCCCTGTGGGAGTGCACTGGACAAAGGGAGCTTGATGCTGGCAGCAGGTGATCCCTCAAATATCCCGGATTGCTATTATCCTCTTCTTTCCCCCCCCCCCAACCTTCCCATCATTACAGCTTTCTCTTAGAGAACTAAGTGTTCACATAATATGTCTGAAATATGAGCTAGTCATTTGTGCCTCAAGTGTACTCTGGGTTCATTTGTTTGTTGATCCATTGTTTGTTTTCTAGGCTGTGCCTAGCATTCTCAATATAACAGTGTATTTTCTGTGGAACACAAAGAATAATAATATTTTAGTGAAAATTTCCCATTGATTTATCAATGAGATTAAGATGCTATTAAGGCACATAACTCATCTAAATTCCAAGATCAGACAAATTCCTGGTAGGAATTTGTAGCCAGCTTTCTAACTGGTATAGTATTATTCTAGAGGTTTTTGCAGCCCAGAGATGGTAGCCCTGAAAAATGTCATCTAGTCTAAGAAGCTTGTTATTTGCATGGCATTCATGCAAAAACTTCTCATAGTTTGAAGGACGGCATTCAGTCTGGGGATTTTTCCAAACTTTTAAAGAAAGTTGTAAAAAAATTGTCCAGTGTTATGAATATAACGGTATATAAATCTAATAAAATAAAAAATAAATAAAATGAACCAGAGAATGATGAATCTTCTAATATTTTCTCCCCTGGTTTCTTTTATTTCCAGTATTTTTGTTTGCAGAACTGCACTGAAAAATTCTTAGAATCAAAAAAATTAAATGATACTAAACTATAATTAGATAAGATCATGTCAAAATGCTAACAAATCAATTTGTTCTGTGTACAGGGCTTTTTGAATAATCATCTTTTGATCAATAAATGTAGTTATCTCTCCATTTTTTTGTCTCAATGATAAGATACCAATGTTACCTTTCTAACCTTTGTTGTACTGTTTTTAAAAACCTTGTGAACCGCCCTGAGTCCTACGGGAGAAGGGCGGTATATAAATTGAATAAATAAATAAATAACCTGGTCAAACCTTTCCAGCCATTTCTGTCAAAACTGAACAAGAGCACGCAAAACAAGGCAATCTTAACAGCGGATGCTGAAGATGTTAATTCTTAAATTAATCTAAAAAACGCAAGATGTTTGAATAATTTTAAGAATTACTTATTATTTATTTATTGATCAAATTTTTATGTTAGCCATCTCACTGATACAGCAACTCTGGATGGGTTAATATATGATAAAAAGTAAAAAAGGATAACAAGACAATTAAAATAAGAAGAATTAAATAGAAAAGCTGGAAAGCAACATGATGGGTACCCTGAGGGTAGTAGTCAGCCACCCCGACATTGCCAGGTCTCCAGGTCAGTGGCAAAGCCAAGTTTTCAGGGTCTTCCGGATGGCCAGGAGTGTTTGACTGGACCTCACCTCCAACAGGGGAATATTCCAGAAGGTGGAGATCACAGCAGAAGAGACTTCTCCTGGACCCACCAGCTGAAATCCTTTGGCAGATGGCATCTGAAGCAGGGCCTTTCTTCTGGAATGAGTTGGGAGAGCTAGTCCCATGAGATGAGACATGTATGCATTGGTGCATTCTTGAACTGGCTTCTTATATGTAGGAAATTTCAGCACGTTTGTATTTCTCTTGATAAACGTAAAATGGATATTTCTTGAGGATGTTTATGACCAGAGCTGCAGATACAAATTGCACGGAGTCCAACTACACTCTGCTCTGCACATTCATCCAGCATAGAGATGTTGGATGAATGGAGTATCCCTTTTTGTGAGCAAAATGGATCTACAGTAAAACTTTGGTCTTCTAGCCTTGATACAGTGGAGCAAAAGAAATTATGCAATTTGTTTAATGATGCTATTTGTGTATTGTAATGATGCTATCATGAAAATGGTCCACATTATGCATTGACATCATGCAGATGAAATAAAGGGGTGCAAACAATATGATTCAATAGTTTGCATTGCTGCAATGAAGCAGGTCAATGGTTCCTTGTCTGTTAGGAGGAGCAGATTCTCAGCTACTTCACTGCCGTGCCAGAGCTTTGTGGGGAAATTCTGAGAGCTCTGTAAGAAACTAGCATATGCCTATAAATCACATTTCTTCTCTTGTAGCCACTTCTATTTGGTTATGCCCCATGTTCAAGAACACACTTCAGATTTTCTCTAGCTCAGTGAAAATGTGTAATGAAGATAAATAAACTACTTATCTGTTTCTATTGTTCAGTGGAAAGGTGGACATGGTAGCTTGTTTTGGAAGGGAATAAGGCATATATACAGTATTTTAAATGTTTTTTTAAAATTCAACTAATATGGTCATATACCTAGTTTTATTAAAATGTTTCGTTGCTGGTGGCCTTTCCAGAAGTACCTTTTGAGAACAAGATGATGGGTGGAAATCTGATTCATCAGCATCTACTTAATCTTCTCAGATTCACTTGCTTCTAATATCCCTAATACAGTTACAATAATTTAAGCCATTTAAAAGGAACTTTTAAAAACATTAGTTAAAAACATTAAAAATGACACTGTCATTTTTACTTTAATGTGGTTAGGCTTTTGATGTTTAATATAGGAAGTCATGTGTAAAAGTTCAAATATGCCTTGTAATCAGACTTTAAGTCATGTTTTATTTTGTAAATGATTATATATCCTTATTTTTTATTATGCCGATTCTTCTATTTTTATCATGCTGGCTTCTCTATTTGTCTTTGTGCTAGTATCAGATTGGTTTGTGTTTATATTTTAGATGTTTCTACTATCATATTGTTGCTACATTTTAAAATAATTGCTTGTCAACTTGAATTGATGGACACAGTTTATAAATGCAAACAAGAACATAATGTAAATAAATAATAATTAACTGGGGATTGGGCATAATCTTCTAATTGGGCAGGAGCACTACAATTAATTACCAGTTAGAACAAAAATCATAATTCTGCTTTGTCTGGAAGAGACCTTTTTTCCCTTTACCAATAAAGGCAGACAAACTGGTAGCTAAATCTGTGGGGCATAATTTTCTTTTGATGTTGCTCTAATATGAATTCCCCTAATTTCTTCTGATGCTGATGGTCCTGCAAGATTTGCCTTTGGAAGTCTATATGCAAATAGTGCCACTGGATGTGAGCAGGAGGAAGCAGATACTCTCTCTGTTAAACCAACACTCTTTTTTAAAAATAAGTAAAATTACAATTAGATTCTGTTATCTTTGGAGGCTGCCTGATATGCATGTTGTTTGCTCATTGGTTTTGTTTTATCTCTAGCCTGGAAATTTTCCAAAGCAATGTTGAACACATCATATACAAGTATGGCAGAAAAGACCATGTTGAGTAAATACCACATTACCTATTTGATGATTTTTTTAAAAAAATGTCATTCTTTTGTCCAATATTGACTTGTTTATATGGAGGATGAATTATAGATCCTACAACACTTGGGATCTGTAACGGCCTTACTTTGACACAACTGGTCCTGTTAAGAATTGAAGTCATAGTAATTAGTTAGGACTGTCATGGTATGGAACAGCCAGACCAGGATGAGAAAACTTTGTGAGGTGACTCCTCCTGAGGGCAGCAGAAAGCCCAAGGGAAGGCATACAATTATCCTTGCAAAGAAGATAGCACAGACTCTGGGCTGTGTTGCTGCAAACAGATATTTCAAGTGGCACCAGCTTGAGAGACAGAAATACAATTATGTAGCCTTTTTCTTCTAATAAAGACAATGGGTTTTGAGGAATTGAGAATTCTGGTAAAAGCAGCTGTTTGGAATGGCAGCGTTATGCTACGAAAAGCAGACAGGACCTGCAGATTAAATGCAGTAAAAAACAAGGAAGGGTGATACAAATAGCTATGCGTGTGGATCTTTACTTGAGGAGTATAATATATATGTATATACTCATAATATATTTCCGGTCACACTGCTATCCACCACTGTAACATCCAGCTGGATAATGAGGCAGGTGTTAATATGGAGTGCTCTACCCCATGCTTCCAAGTAACTTTACTATTGTAAATTATATTCGCCTCAATGTGTAAACTGACTGTGAAAATGATTAACCATTCCTCATGTGTCTATGCTTGTAATAAGTTTACTATTAAAGACCTATCACCATCTAGCTTGTATAGTGGATTAACCACAAAGCAATCCTCTATAAATTGTCACTTTTACAGAACAATATAGGCGGTTACATGATTTAGCCTTTCTGTTGAATTTTCAGTGCTAGATTGACTAGGACCACACCCTCATTATATTCTTTTTTAAACAGCTTCTGATCTCGATTTATTGCAACTTTTGTTTTGGTTAGGTTTAACACAGTAAGCCTCCCTAAAGGCAAAAAAGTAATTTATTTTACTTTAGCTGCATTAGTGAAGGTTCAGAAATATGAATCAAATGAAATATACAGGAGCAGAATCAAAATGGTTATATTGTAGTCTCTGGATGGGATGTATAAATATGAATGAAAGCGAAGTTTCTTTTAGCTCTGGAAAGGAGTAGTTGTATCATACACATTTTCTTCTCTTGCTCCTCTTTGGATGAAGATAAAGCGACTCGGGAAGAGAAACTGAATTGGAAGAGTTCTCTGTAGGGAAAGAAGGATTGGAAACTCTCCACCTGTTTCTTTCTGTGTTAATATAGATTGGTAGAATCTGCTTCTTAGGAAACTTTTGTATTGAGTGCATGCCTGTACATATACACATGAGCTGCTGAAATGAGAATGGGAAACTATTATGAACTTTTGTAACAATTTTTAAAAATGAAAAACAAACAAGTTAAAATAAATGTTTAAATTAGGCTGTAATAATAGCTGATTATAAGAATGCTGTTTAAAATATGTTCACTGTTAGAATTATTGCTGAGAATTAATTCACTGTGTTACTTTTGTTATTATCTTGTGCAAAGCAGAGAAATGGTTTCTACCAAACAAAATAATTATAAAAATGTGTGCTTGGTATTTTATCTCTTATATAGTAAATAAATTCTGAGGACATTTTACATACAAAGGCAGGCTGTAGATTATAGAAATGGGATTTTCAAAATCAATAATGATGAATATTAATACTTTTTATCTACAATTGCAGATGAAATAAAAGACTAGATCAGACTAGAGCAAAATAGGGTTGGTAATTTGTGGTTCAGAATCAAGCCATTATTTCAAAAAATTGCTTGAATTAGGTCTTCACATTAATCCATGTTTTTCTGGGTATAGCACATTACATCAATCAAGCACTTGATTTTTATCCTGGATTCAGGATTTGGTGTCTTGTGTGAAGTGATTCCATAAGTTACAATCTGGAGTTCAGATTTCTTGTGCCCTTCTCAGGAATATTGTGTTCTATTTTCTCTTTTATAGATATTGTTACTGTTTCTCCACCTCATAATTATCCAGCATTTAGCTTATTCTGAGAATTTCAAGGTTCTTTCTTTCCCTTCACTCCAAATTAGGAATTTTCCCCTAAAGATATATTGCATTTTACAAAATTACACTTCCTTCAAATCTATGGATATGTTTTCCTAAGAACTAACTGTGATTTTGCCTCTGTAAGGAGAGTGAAAATGAATTAGCTCATATTCTTTAGAATTGAAGAAATAAAATATTATGCCATCTCCAGTGCTCTTAGTCATTAACACTGTAGAAATATAGTATTACCAGACTATTTATTTCCTTCAGAATGAGGTCATCGGAGGCCTTGTGTTTAATCTTTGTGTTCGTTTATTACGTTCACCAGTATTACTACTCCAACATAGTGCTTCTGTATTAAGTTTGCAGATGGTGGCTGGAGAACTGAACCATCAGAACTTTGAATATCAGACTGACAGTTCCTTAGGGAAGAGGAAGAAAATGAGAGAAGCAATGTAGCCTGATAGATCCCACTTCTATGGTTGACAGTCACAGGGCTGGAAGGGACTCCTGAGAGATTATTTAGTCCACAATTTCAAAGTGGCACATATACAGCTGAACTATTGACCAGCTATTAAATTACGGTCAGTCTAATAAACATTCAGTTGGGAGAGCCTTGTAGTTTTACAAGCAATAAAAGTCCTAGGCTAATAGCAAAAGAATTTAAGGGCCAAACAAAACATTACATTAGCTAGTGAATATACCTGAATGTGCAGTTTTTAGAAAGGAATAGCAAGCAATAAGACTACAGGACAATGAGGATATACGGTATTCCCTGCATAATCCCAAAGAAAACAAATCTCCCCAAGCCACTTTCTCAGCTCCATTGGCAGTTAGGTTGGCTCCAATAAATATCATGGAGTTCTTCATGCTGTCTGAACTTTGTTGCCTGCTTGCAGATGTTCCACTACAATGGAACATCTGCAAGCACACAACCAACCTCAGAGGGCACCAGGAATGCTACAGTTCAACCTTGAGCTACATATATTTTCTTCTACCTAAACTGTATCCTCCAAACACAACAGCTATTAAAAAATATTTGCATAACATAGTGAAAATGTCAACTTTTACTGCAATTACTCAGGTGGCGGCAGAAAGAACTGCATAAGCTTTGCAACACTTAGATTATAGAGCACCAGCTCATTTGTCAAATCTTTCCTATTTATTGCTCTTTAAAGATATTTCGGCTTATTGCTCTTATCATTCCCTGCCAATATTGATAGGAACATTTATCTTGATATTTACTAACATTAGTCTGCAAATCTAATGTATCTTGTAAATGGTAAAGGTAAAGGTTCCCCCGCACATGCGTGCTAGTCGTTTCCGACTCTAGGGGCTGGTGCTCATCTCCATTTCAAAGCCGAAGAGCCAGCGCTTGTCCGAGGACATGGTCATGTGGCCAGCATGACTAGATGCCAAAGGCGCACGGAACGCTGTTACCTTCCCACCGTAGTGGTCCCTATTTTTCTACTTGCATTTTTACGTGCTTTCGAACTGCTAGGTTGGCAGAAGCTGGGACTTGTAACAGGAGCTCACTCTGTTACGGGCACTTGGGATTCGACCCGCCAAACTGCCGACCTTCTGATCGACAAGCTCAGCGTACTAACCCACTGAGCCACTGCATCCCTTGTAAATGGATAGAGATGCAAAAATAAGGAAAAGAAGAAAAAGGGAGCAAGATCAAAGATGCAATTCTCCTTGAACATCCATAGAATACAATTGATTCCTTCTCCACCACCATCCTGGTGCTGGAGGTAGGGCTGTGAAGGAAATATATTTTCTCCTCTCCCTGCCCTCCTCTCCCCACCTTGCCGGTCAGCCCTAAGCCCAGCTTTCAAAACTTTTAACTCTTGAAGTTTGAGAAGGCTGTAAGGGGAGTGGTGGACTGGATCCAAAGGAAAGGGATACTTCATTGTCATTAAATAGCACCTCTCTATTGAATGCTGCAAAATGTATTCAGGTAGAATACTTTTCTTCTATTTTTTTTTTAAAATATAAAGGCAATTTTAAACTTCATGTTTCAAATGAGATACCAAGGGATATATTTGCATTTCCTTCAAAATATGGACCATGGCATCATCTTCCTCCTCCTCCTCCTCCTCCTCCTCCTCAATAAATGTTATTTTTGCTGTCTTAATTTTTTAGACGATGGGAAATGAGGAGAGTAATCCAAAGCAAATTAAACAAGTACACTGATTATTTTGAGATAAAAAGATTGCAACTGAATGTATGTTTAACATGTACAATTTATTAATACATAATTGGGAAATCCCTAGTTACTGTGTTTTAAATAGCTACATGTTATAACAAAAATTACATCAGATTTATAGTTCTTACCAACTTTTGAATGTACTTTTAAAAACAGCAGGATGATTTGAATATCCAAACATGACTGATTTTATCAGTTAATATATTTAAGCAGTGGGTGTTGGATATTTGTTGAAGCTTATTTTAAGAGGAACATTGGGTTATACCACCTAGCTGATATTCATAGATTTTTTAAAAAAGCAAAGCAATTTTATACTTGCTTAGTATATGGTTGGCAGTCACTGGGAAACCCAGGTCTCTAAGCTAACTTGGAAATATAATAATACTAATAAAGACCTGCAAATAGAAGTTAAATGACTGTGGCAAAAGAAATCAAAGATAGTACCAATCATAATAGATGCCTTGGTGCAATCCCTAAACATTTAGAGCATGACTTGAACACCATTGGCATTGCCAAAATCACCATCAGTCAATTGCAAAAGGTAACTTTACTTGGGGCAGCTTATATCCTGTGACATATGCCATGAAGGCTTCTAAATATGGAGAGATCAAACTGGCCTACAAGAAAAATCAAATGAAGATGAGAAAAGAGACAGGCTGAGGCAAAGTATTATATGGCCAGCATATTACAAAAAATAGCTGACAACGCAGATAACAAGACCTGGCATTGACTAAGAGAAGAAAAGTTGAAGCAAGAGACAAAAGGGCTAATTCTGGCTGCAAGACTAAGCTTTAAGAACAAAAGCACACAAAGCCAGAATTGAGACTATAGCAACAGAAAGGAAATTCCATCTCTGCAAAGAAGAAACAGTGAACCACCTAGTTATATGGTGCAAAAAGATTGCACAAACTACAAACAAACTCAAACACCATAATAAAGTAGCAATAATGATGCATAGGAATATCTGCAAGAAATACCATTTGCCTGTAAGCAAAAACTCGTAGGACCACAAAATAGACAAAATAATAGAAAAGAAAAAAAGCTAAAATGCTCTGGGACTTTAGAATTCAAACAGACAAGCACCTGCCACATAACATCCTAGACTTTACAATTGTCAATAAGAAAGACAAAAAAGCCTGTTGCAGCAGAACAGAAGAGAAAAAATTGGAGAAAAATAACTAAATACAAAGACCTCCAAATAGATGTAGAGCGATTATGGCAAATAAAAGAAAGCAAAGATAGTATCAATAGTGATAGGCACCTTGGGTGCAATCCCAAAACATCTGGAGCACCACTTGAACACCATTGACATTGACAAAATCACCATCAGTCAATTGCAAAAGACAGCTTTACTTGGAACAGCTTAGATTCTTCAACAATACCTTTAACACCATTAAATATAACACCTGTCTATTCCAGGTACTTGGGAAGTACTCAATAGGTGGATAAAAATGCTAAACATCTGGCTACTGTGCAAACAACAACAACAATAATACAAAACAAACAAGCCTGGAAGAAGGCAATTGTAAATAATATAGTAAATAATGTCTAAATAGTCACCAGGCATTAAGGGGTACATTCTATCCCAAATTACTGAATGTTTATATCTAATAACAATTAAATAATAGCAATAAAGATAGCACTTAGACTTATATACCATTTCACAGTGCTTTACAGCCTTCTCTAAGTGGTTTACAGAGTCAGCATTTTGCCCCTAACAATTTGGGTCCTCATTTTACCGACCTCAGAAGGATGGAAGGCTGAGTCAACCTTGAACCACTCAGAATCAAACTCCTGGAGTGAGCAGTGAGTTAGCCTGCAGTACTGCATTCAACCTAACAAGAACATAGTAATAAATACATAATCAAAATCTGTGATAAAACTATAAACAAACATCCAACTTATCATCAACATAACCATCTCATAGAGTCTGCTATGCAGTCCGACTTATATGCTTAGTGGTACAGGCATGACGTCAAGGCATTATCAGAGGCCAACTGGCTTGGAACTAGTCTGATCTTTAGGGGGATGATGTTGCAAATATAGGCACCACAACATAAAGGTTCTTTTCCTGGGTTTCTTCAGATGGCAATCTTTAATGGGTGGGACCTTTAGCATGCCTCACCTGCTGAATCTGATTGGATGGGATGAATCTGATGTGATGAATAGACCCTACAGGGAAGCATCAGTCCTTAAATAAATTGGCCCTATGTTATGAATGCCATTATATGTAATGATTACCATCTTGAATTGAACCCAAAGGGATACTGGCAACCAATCCACCTTGAAAAGCAAAATTGTAACATGCATTGATTGTGGAGCACTCTCTGCACCCCTTCATTTTGAACCAGCTGCAGCTTCAGGGTGCTTTTCAAGAGCAGTTGCATGTAAAGCACATTGCAGTTGTACCAGTGGTGTCTGCAGTAAACCATGAAAACTCCTAAATGATCACATATGCTTGATGATTTAATCATACAAATGCCACGAATATCTTGTGCTGGGATATCTTGCACATGGGGATATATTGTGGCATTTTGTGATTATGTTATTATGAATATGTCATTTGCACCCCCTTGCATGTCCATAATTATGATTACCAGAATGTTGTGGCTCAGTTTGGTGTGGCTCGATTTTCACATGCTCAGAGTTCATTATTCTAGCAATCTTTATTAAGAATCTAGCTTTTAGCATCCACCATGTGCTCCTTCAGTAACACCTGTATTGCTAACCAATGGGCCAGCAGATGTCACTATAGCTCTGTTAATTACCTTTTTTCTGATGGAATTCTAGTTTTTTTTCCCTAGTCTTGGACAATCGGCTTTGTTATTTAACTATTGTCTTTTCACAGTATAATATATCATAATATTTGTAATTCATACCTTTTTCAATGAGGGCCTAAGCAGACATACATCTTAAAAATTGCAAACCAAAGGACTCCCCTCCCCACCCTTTTGGAGAGAGAAGGCAGGTGGAAAAGGAGGGAGAAGAATTTGTAAGGTAACATGGAGAAAGTGAAAGGGAATGCAGACAAAGGACCTGGTTCTTGAAAGAGATGATACTCCTTTCTAGACCTGTTCATATTAAAAATTAGACTGAAATAATAGCATATACTTGCTAAATAAGCCCATGAGCTGCATTGTTTTAATTGCCCTACCTTCAAAATAAATAAGATTTTAAAAATTTACTGATGCAAGTGAGGAAGCTTGCCAACATTTTCAGTCTATCAGATCAGGTATAATCTGATATCAGAAACAACATAGAATTTCTCCTGTTATTCATCTTCCGTGCATTGTATAAAGGATGTTCTTGGGCTCCACAGGAACTAGTAATTTCCTATTGTTTATTTAAATCCTGACATAATGCCAGAGGCCATTGGTGAGGAAGACAATATCTGAATAGGGAGACAAGGACCCACTCTGCTTTAGACAAGGATCACTGGGAAGCAGAAGAAAATGTTTATTTTGTAGCTCAGATGAAGGCTAGCTTAAAACCCGATTTCATTGCCATTCTTTTGTGGCCCAAACTTTGAGGATACCTATGCAGTGGTGGGATTCAAACATGTGACCAATCAGTTCTCTATGTGGATGCCGCTTCCAAAAGTCCATTCTGGGCCTGGGCAACAAAAAATTAGCTACTGGTTCTGCCAAAGTGGTGCGAACTGGCTAAATCCCACCACTGTACCTATGGTATCTCAAAGAAACAACCTTAATTCTAGAGTTTGGGAACATTATTTGGTGGCAATGGTCATAATCAATATGTAAATAATTCAACTGGTGTCTTGAAATATCTCCTCATATGCTATTTGTATTTATTATGAAATTATGATTATTGCTTGACAGTGCTGTGAAATAAAAATGAGTCATCGCATATGCCTATACAGGACTTCTGCTGCTGGATCTATGCCCCCTCCATTGTTCACTGCTGGCCGGAAAGCAAGAGGTGCATTAGAGACTGCAGGAAATTCAAGGTCTTGGCAAGTCCCAGAGAAACAGAAGCGTGTAAAAGCAGGGTGGCAATAAATTACACTGGGAATTACATGCTTTTCAAAGAATTGTGGTGTGGGAAGTATCAATGCTTACAGCAACAAGAAGATGAAACTTGTATACTTAGGTTTAATAGACCTTGTTCTTGGCTCTCTGGAGAATGGGTATCGAGATCAATGCAACTTTGAATATGGAACATTAAATAAACGGACTTTTTCTTTCCTGCACTTTTTGGTAAGGATGGAGTACATTTTCAAACTTCACAGAGAATGAACACACAAACCATCTTTCATTGTGATTTCTTAATCTTCAAGACAATTTTTGCTTTGCTTTTTTATTTTAGGCCACTTTTGTTACCTTGAAAATAGGTAGAAGATCCCAACTGTGATTCAAACTTAAGGCACAGAAAGTGCCTATTCTTTAGAAACTGTTGGTTAAATTTCTATGTGTCATAAAAATGTGCTCTAAATTTTATTCACTATTTGGAAAGGTGTGACACTCAGGCTGGTATTCAAACCTGAAAAGTAGAAATCTTAAAACTTGCATACCAAATCATACTGCCATTTTTGGATGAGTTATGGGATCAAAAATACGCAAGGAAAGAAATTGGGTTTGTTTTTGTAGGTTAAGTTTTTGGTTTAATTATATTGAGCATGAAAAAATGTTGACTCCTAAATGTTGCTCAGCTACAACTCCCAGTATCCTTTATTTTGGCCCTGATGACTGGTGCTGCTAGGAATGTAGCTCCTTTGATTTGCATCCTACCATCCTATGACAAAATCAGATCCAATACTAGCAAAAACTGGAATCAGATTGCATAATAAAAACTTTGCAAACACCAGTAAAAACAGCCAAACGTCTGTTCAGAAATAAGCTCCACTGAAATGATAAATATTATAAGATTTGTCTGCCTATGTCTGCCATTTATATTGGCAAAAGTTGATCCATTAAAGTAGAAGAATTAGCCTTGGCCAGTGTAAATTACATGCAGAAAACTAATCCAGAGTGAGAATGCATCAGGGGAAAAAGAATTATAGCTTTCTCAAATCCTCTATATGTATGGGGATCCTCATCCATATTGCAAATATAGTAAGAAAGATGGACTAGTCACAGTGTTAGCTATACCTTTAAAGTTAAATGTAGTTCTGACCTTACTTTTCAACTGATATTAACACTAGGACTGCATCCTAAACATTTTTAGGCTAATCTAAATAGTGTCTGCTTAGATAAAACTTCTTAATTTAAAATCACAAATATCTTTTGGGATTTTCTATAGTTTATGGGACGCGGTGGCTCAGTGGGTTAGGACGCTGAGCTTGTCGATCAGAAGGTCGGCAGTTTGGCGGGTCGAATCCCGAGTGCCGCGTAACAGAGTGAGCGCCTGTTACTCGTCCCAGCTTCTGCCCACCTAGCAGTTCGAAAGCACGTAAAAATGCAAGTAGAAAAATAGGGACCACTATGGTGGGAAGGTAACAGCGTTCTGTGTGCCTTTGGCGTCTAGTCATGCCAGCCACATGACCACGGAGACGTCCTCGGACAAACGCTGGCTCTTCGGCTATGAAACGGAGATGAGCACCGGCCCCTAGAGTCGGAAACGACTAGCACGCATGTGCGGGGGAACCTTTACCTTTACCTTTTATAGTTTAGATGTTAATGTTAAAAAGTATAGCAATGACCTTCAAGAAAATATGTGGTAATTTAATAAAGCAGGATGGGAAAATAGGAAACCATGAGAAAGAAATTAAAGATTGCCCTACCTTGACTCTCTTTGGTGTAAGAGGCAGGGAAGGGGAAATGCTGTCAGATAAAAGACTCAGTCATTACAGTGTATAACAATAAAGTAGGGTTCTATTTCTTGTGGTATTTGTTTCTTGACCTGGCCCACCTCAAACAGCCGACATAACCAAAAATCCTGGGAGTATATCAGAGAAAAACTAACCAGAACAGAAGATTTTAGCTATTGTAAATCGATTCTTATCTTGATATCTAAGTCTTCTCTGAAAGGCCTGTGGCAGCTCTTCTTAATTCTATGAACATCCTTCATTTAAAATGATTTCAGAATGGCCAATGTAGCAGAGAATCTGGGTTCAGATTGTAATCTTTGGTGAGGTGTATATCCCAGTTACAACAGCAAGACTAAGGAACTTACTGAAAAATTTGACCATGGAATATCATATTGGTTTGACCGCCATGTTATATTAAGAAATACAAGGTGATTTACAGCTGCCTAAGGAAAATATCCAATTTGAGACTGTGCAACATGAAATCTTGCAACAAGATGCACAGTCAGATTCATGGTTGTGGGTGAAAACAAATGCATTTTAATGATGCTCTGTTCCCAGATAATTGATCCCGGCATTCATTACATTGATTTAAAAAGAAAAATGCTTGTCCTTAATCACTATGATAAATGTGCAATTTTCTAATTTTCAGAGAAATTAGTAGGCTTTACTGTTAGATCACAAGAGAGCATAAAGGATTTTTTTTTTGGGGGGGGGAGTTTTCCTTGTTCTTGATAAGAAACATTGAGTAGGTTATGGTGGACAACTGTTTTCTTGTCCTGTGGGTTCAATTAAATTCTATGTCATATCATAAGAAAATTGCCAAAAAAGTGTATATGTTGACATTTGCTAGTACTACTTTATCAAACTGGGCTAATTCAGCCTTCCCCAATTCAGAAGTGTGTGTAACTTCTTCCAGAGTTCCTCAGTCGGCATGGACCTTGCTAGGATTTGTGAAAATTGAACTCTATATCTAGTAGGCAACAAGGACAGGGAAAGCTGCCCCAGAAGTTTCTAATATTAAAGATATGGTAGGATCAAATGCTTACGATTAAACCTTACCCTTAATCTGAACTACCATTCTGTTTTCCTTCTATCAGAAAAGTTTTGCCTTCTCATGAACAAAGCTGTTGAGTGAGTATCTTTCCATACTGAAGGCTAAGGTCTACTGAGGTTTATATCTACACGGATGTTCCATTACTATCTGGAATCTTTTGTTGTAATCCATTTATGTATTTATTTATTTATCACAGTTTATACCACCCCACGAAGATAATGTATTTCATAAGTTAGAAACACCATTAAAATATCTGCCTTATATGGGGGAAAAATCTGCCTTCTGGGGAAAAAAAAGATGAACTGAAGATAACCAAGGCAGAATGCAGACAAGGACTTGAGACCACCTGCAAGTGCTAGAGATAGTGGCTCCCCACAAGGAGTTTTAAAGACAGCACTCTCTGGCACGTTCAGACCTCTGGGAGACGAGGGAATAGCCAGCTTGCTCAAACTGCAGACTTTAAAAGGGCGCTGGGTTTGTATACTTTTTATAATCACTTTCAGAAATTGCTTGTTAATTGCTTTTCAGCTATTAGGAATCTTTGGATTGATAAATTAAAAGCACCAGGTGAATTTCTTTCAATCCTTAGTGGAAGAAGTTTTAAATACAAGTTTAAGGACTTTTTCTTTTCTGGAATCCACAGCAAAAGGGTGCTTAAAACATTTATTTTAGAAAGTTGCAAGTGGACTAAGAGTCCAGATAAATTTGAAATAATTTGGAATTTATTGGAGCAGAGGTCCCCAATCTTTTGGGCACCAGGGACCAGTTCTGGGGAGAGAGGTTTTTCTGCAGACGGGAGGGTGCATGGTTTTGTGTGCTGCCTGCATCTCATGGATGGGGCTTTGCTTGCTTATGCAGCCCAGTTGCTGGCATGCTGCAGCCCGGTACTGATCCACAGACCACGATTGGGGACCCCTGCGTTAGAGAGAATCCTTCCCATGAGAAAATGCTTCTATTTTGAATCCCTTAAAAATAATATTTTAAAAATTGGACACTAGAAGAAACCAGAAGGAACTAAAGATTATAATTAAAGGAGAAGAACACTCAAACTTACTAACAAATATAGAACAAAGCAAAATATTTTAACATTGGACTTACTGAAAGATCTCGAAGTTAATTTTAAGAGCCTCTGTAGATAGACTGTGTTTAAAAGGTGCTAAGGAAGAGGGACCTATATTACCTGTCATGACGGTGTTTGCTTTGAAAGTTGATTTAAAAATGCCAGGCTACAAGAAGGATATGGAGAAATATTTTACAATGGACCTACAAATGAAACTGGCTAATATGATAATAATCAAAAGGGATATACAAATAAAAAACCAAGAGTGAAATCTGGATAATTTCCTATTATGTGATGTCCCGTTGCCTGGAGGCGGTTCGGGTTTGGATGGGGAGAAACAGGCTCCGACTCAATCCTGCCAAGACTGAGTGGCTGTGCATACTGGCATCTCGAGTGAACCATTCTTCTCCATCTTTAATGATGGGGGGGTGAGGTGTTACCCCCTGTCGATAGGGCTCGTAACTTGGGCGTCCTCCTGGATTCACGGCTCAGTTTGGAAGATCATATAGGAGCCGTGACCAGGGGGGCTTTTGCCCAGGTTCGCCTGGTGCGCCAGTTGCAGGCCTATCTGGACCGAGATGCCCTAAGCACAGTCACTCATGCACTCGTGACCTCCCGGCTAGACTACTGCAATGCTCTCTACATGGGGCTGCCCTTGAGGACCACTCGGAGGCTTCAGCTGGTGCAGAATGCAGCTGCGCGAGTAGTAAAGGGAGTTTCCCGATACTCTCATGTAACACCTCTTCTCCATGAGCTGCATTGGCTTCCAGTTGCCCTCCGGGTGAGATTCAAGGTGCTGGTGATGACCTATAAAGCCCTAAATGGCATGGGTCCGGATTACCTTAGGGAGCACCTGCTGCCAGCATCAGCTTCCCATCGTCCTGAGGGCCTCCTCAGGGTTCCACCGGTTAGAGATTGCCGGCGGGTGATTCCCAGGGGGAGGGCGTTCTCTGTGGGTGGCCCACCCTTTGGAATGAACTGCCAGTGGAACTTTGGACTGCCCCCGACCTTTGCTCGTTTTGCCGGGACTTAAAAACCTGGTTGTTTGAATTGTCTGGCCTGGACTGAGGGATTTTAAATTAAATTAAATTAAACTAAATTAAATTAAATTAAATTAAATTATTAATTAAATTAAATAAATTTAAATTTAAATTTAAATTTAAATTTAAATGTTATCTTAATTTTGTGGGCTTGTATTAATTTAATTTAATTTTATTCTCTCTTTTTGTATTGTTTTTAACTTGCCCTGTGAACCGCCCTGAGTCCTTTGGGAATAGGGCGGTATATAAATTCAATAAATAAATAAATAAATAAATAGATTGGATTTACAGAAGAAGTTGGTAAAAGCGTTGAAGAATTTTGTGAGAAGGGACAAAGAAATATGAAAAGAAATCAAGTTTTAGGACAGGCATTTCCATTCCATGATTCATGCAGCCCTGGACAGTTAGTAATTCAGTCCCACAGTTATAATAAAAATGTAAAAAAAGGAAGTTTCTAATTTATATACATTAATTATATTATATATTTTATATGCAGCCCAATTCCTCTTCACTCAGTGCAGCCCAAGCAAGCCAAAAGGTTGGACATCCATGCTCTAGGACCCATTTGAAGGGATTAAAGATCAAGATTATTGAATGAAGATATATAAATTTAGTTTATTTGATCAATATTAAAATAGATATGCTGTTATCTCTAGTTACTTCTTAAGGGACTTTTGTTGATATCAGGATGGAATAATGAGGCTTTCTGGATTTGTAAGAGAAGGGACATGACAAGAAGGGATAATTTGTTGTTTTTTAAGAGAAGGTAATAAGTTCCTAAAAGTGTTTATAATTAAAAGGTACCGTAATTCATTTCTTTATATATTTTTCTTTTTACTATATTATTTTTTTCTTTTCTATAATTGTTTTAATTTTTGCATCTTAGAATAGAATAGAGCTGGAAGGGACCTTGGAGGTCTTCTAGTCCAGCCCCCCACTCAAGCAGGAGAACCTATACCATCTCAGACAAAAAACATCTTATATTTTAATTTGTATTAGTTTTTATTGTTGGAAATTGTATTTTTTAATAAAATTAGTGTTAAAAAAAAGATTTGTGTTACGTCTCATATCCTCTTCAATTTACATGGTGACAGAATCTTAATCAGAGTATCTGTAGCATGGACAGAATCATTGTAAAAAAGGGACCCTATAAAACAGTCCAGTTTCACACCCATATAGGATTTTATTGATCTTATTGAATTGGGCCTGGAAGCCTACTGGCAACCAATGCAGTAACCATAAAATAAGTATTATTCTGTAATAGCAATCCAACACCCTCTCTCAAAGAGACATTAATAATCTCCCTTATCTAGTTCACCCTCCAAACTGCCTAAAGGAGCCAGATGTCAAGGCTCATACTACAGACAATTATATCAGTTCTTCAGAGTTCACAAGTTCAAAGGTATCCTGGCTCACATCACAAGGCATAATACTAATCACCTTGCTTTTCACCTTTGTCACTAGTGTCTGTCCATCTGCTCACTCCAAGTGTAGAAGAAAGGGCACGAATGAACAGCACATACCAGAACTCTACAGTATTTTTCCACTGCATTTTCCTTCTGGATGATTTTATGGCATGAACCTAAAACGAGCCTAGTGATAGTGCCTTGGAAAACAAATTGAGATATCTTAACAATACATCTTATAAAGACTTTACAAAATACAGAGCAGGCATTGAACATGGCAATTAGGCTTAAAAAAGAGTCCTTATGCACTTGTGAGAAATAGCTTAGTGATTTTATAGGCAGACTTCAGTTCTGGCATTCAGTTCTGTCTTTTCATTAAAAACAACAACGAAGCACTAAATATGCAGAGAATAATACCACTAACGAATAGTAGTCATACACAGGGCTTTTTTTCTCATAGAACGCTCAGAACGGAGTTCCGGCACCTTTTTTGGATGGAACCTTGTAGCGTAGGCAAGGCGGGTTGTATGACATGTGTGAGTTCCGGCACCTTTTTCTTTTACAAAAAAAGCACTGGTCATACACTTCTGCATTTCAGTAAAAATATTGAAAGTAAAATGCTTGAGAATTAATGATAGCTTTTAACAATTAGTTAGTTATTAGCAAAATATTTGAACAGGTAGATTGAGCCCAAGGAATTAAGAAATTGATTTTATTTAGGTAACAAATAAAACAAATGTAAAACAACAGAGAAGATTTTGAATTCAAGACTTCTGTAAAAATAATAGACCGGAGCAAGAGAGAAGAGTAATACCAAATATATAGGAGAGTGTTTCTCAAATTTGGTAACTGGAAGATACGGGGACTTCAGCTCCTGGAATTTCCCAGCCAGCGTTGGCTAGACAATTCTGGGACTTGAAGTCCATATATCTTCCAGTTGCCAAGGTTAAGAAGCATCGGTATAGATTCTCTAGGTATCTTAATGCAGAACCTTCTAGGGTAGCCTTTAAAGTGGTGGGATTCAGCCGGTTCACACCACTTTGGCAGAACCAGTAGCTAATTTTTTGTTGCCCAGGCCCAGAATTGATTTTGGGAAATGGCATCCACACAGACAACAGGTTGTTCACATATTTGAATCCCGCCACTGAGCCTTTCCTTTCCTTGGCTCTGTCCAGTTGCTAGCCTGCATATAAACAGAGCTCCTCAAGGAGTTAGCATCCTAGATAGTATTGGTAGTACATATTTAAGGCACTAACCAGAAATTAACTCTTAGTGTTCTCTTCTGTGGGATCCATGATATCATTTTTCTTATATACAAAGTATATCAGTCAATTCATGCTTGAGATGTACTTCAATTATTTATCTAGGAGGAATTCCTAGCTACAAACTAAAGGATGGGGGAGAAAACATCCTAAAACTAAGAATTTTGGAGTTGATGAAAGTTCACTATGTCCAAACCTCATTAATCTCTACAGTACTGTGACTGCATGAATTGAGCTACCATACTGTTATGGCTAGATCCTGCAGTTCTGATCCGGAGTCTTACTGTGTCATAAATGCACCAGTGTCATTCCTATGGCTACACAATAGTTTTGTTCTTCAAGACAGGGTCTCTTGAATTCATTGATCATTAACTTACTGCTGAGATAGAATCTAGGTTTATACCTTTATTTCAGTATACCACTGACAGGCAAATAGTGGTGTGTAGCCAAACAACACGCTGCTTTGTGAACATGTTAGGCTGATATCAAGACACAATATATTATCTTTAAAGTTAATCTGCAATAAAGATGCACAGAAAACAATACATGTCCTAGATCACTTACTTTATATAAGTGCAATACACATTTGCTAAAAAAATTTTAAGGGAGAGAATCTTATTTAACCTCCTCCTCAGAACTGTGATCTCTAATTCCAGACATTCATGCTTTTTAAAAGTTCAGATATAATAATATTTGTGACCATATGATTTAGCTTGACTAATAGTGAATTCTAATCACCTACAGAAGTGTAAAATATTTTTAATTTGTATCATATTTATGCCTTCGCTGCATAAGTCTAGCATGGTACCTTGGATATAAAAATACAAAATTTAAGAAACTTCAAATCATAATAATCATAATTGCAAAAATACTTCCTTATGGAGGCAAACACATTCAGCTGAATACTGAAATCAATACTATACTTCCAATATGTGTGGATTCTTCTTTATTCCAATTCTGTTGGAAATATCACCAGGAAATTTTACAGCTGAAGATAAGAGTGGGAATTTGAAAAAAGTCACAGAAAAATACAATAGCAAATCAGCTGTATTTCCATTTGTTCACTAAAAGTTGAGGTTGAATTGAAGACGCAAAAGACTTCCCATTTTCAAAAATGAGCTCTATTTCTCATCCTGGATTTCTTTTTTAAAATCCTGCTTTGTTTTGTTTACTTCAGGAATGCTTAAACAGTGGACTATATATGCCATTGTTTAGACTCAAACAATAAATAAGTTGCTGCATTAGATGTTTCCCAACATGTAATCTTATCCCACACAATTTATGTTGGGGAGGGATTATTGCAATTGTAAGCCAGCAAGACCTATGATTCCAGTGCCTACTTTAGATAGCTTAATGTATTTCAGCCTTGGGCTGTCTCTGCTTGTCTTCTCAGAATGGACATTAGATCTTCTTGGATGTGAAAAAATATAAGAGGGCTTCTTGTTTCCACTAAGCCATGCTTGAACAATTATCTTTTCCTGCGGCCCTGTATTTTTTAGGTCTTTTTTTCCTGACTATGGGTTGTTTTGTCGGCATTGTATAACTAGGTTAATTTGTCATTCCTGACTTATTCTGCCTGCCCTGTTAGCACCTCTCTGAGTCCTGACCTGCTCAATCCATACTAGACACTATAGTTCACAGCGTTCATTCTCAGCTGACTTTAAATGTTTGCTTAGTGTTCAAGCCTAATGAACAAACTACAAAGTGTGTGCATGTGTGTGTGTGCCTGTGTTCATATTCCTATGTTTTTGTCCGTTTTTCTCAGCCTTTAATGATAATACTTCAATAACAATGAATGTATTCACCATAAGTTGAAATAAATCAGCCCAGCTGTTGAACACAGTCAACATTTTGGAATCACTAATGTCCAGAACCAATTTCACCCTGGTGTAGAAATGGCCCTAAGATTTGGGCAATTTTTGGCCTTCCTAATTCCATGACCATCAATCAAAAGAGGAGGGTTCAATGACCGGAATAAGTGGAATCCTCTATGTGTATCAGAATGCAAGGCTCAGTAAGTCTAGTGCAGGGGTGTCAAACTCAATTTCACTGAGGGCCGCATCAGCATTGCGGTTGCCCTCAAGGGGCCGGGTGGGTATGGCCAGGGTGGGCGTGGCCTACTGGGTGGGCATGGCTAGAGTGCATATGGCCTACTGGGTGGGCATGGCCAACTCTACCTCATTCGCATCAAGGGTGCCTATGGGGGCCTGGGCAGGAGTGGGACAGATCTGAGGGTCTCTGGCAGAAGGAGGGTCTCTGGGCCATGGCCAAGGCAGTGGGGGCCATTCCCTCACTGTTTCCAGGATGGCTTCGTGGGCCGCATGAAACCACTTCACGGGCTGGATCCGGCCTCCGGGCCTTGTGTTTGACATGTCTGGTCTAGTGGTAGTGTCCCTTTCATTCTGCTACACATAGAGAATTCCACTTACTCCTGTCATTGACTCAAAATTCAGGGTTATTAAGATTTAGAAACTTAAGGCCTAAGACTGTGGTATTAATTCAGTATTATTCAGGGGCCAGAAGAACATACCTCCCTCTTGTCTAGAGCAGCTGTCCTTGACTATTCTTTTATTTTATTTCTGCCAAGATTGCACTGTAATTCAAGCCAAATCTTTTTTTTTCTTCATTCCAGGCATAGAATATAATAATTAAAAAACAAACAAACAAAAAACTACAAAGCAGATCAGAGTAGAGTTTTCGAAGGAAGAGGAGTTTCTAACGATTTGGGCAATTTTTGACAAAGAGGACAAAAATGAAGTTTGTTCAAGTACCAACACATTAAATAGGGGTCAAAATACTTGCCCCCCCCCGCTTCTCCCCTCAGTAGCCTTATTCTGTGTTCCTCCCACTATTGAAAGTAATGTAATTCTCTATGAAATAAATTTGGAGGATTTATTCCCCTCCACCCACAAGCTGACTGCTTTTGCTCTAAAGCTAAAATCATAATCTTCTTTTCTTCAGGAAACTGTTATGCTACTTTATGAGCAGGAGGCAAAGGAAGATTTAAATACTGAGATATTTTGCTTCACACTTTCAATCTACATACGCAATAGGAGCACACAGTTAATGTGCCTCCAGCATGAGAAATATTTATCTGGAAGCTTCCAGGAGCTCCCCCTCCTCCACACCACTTTTCCCATTAGGTCATACAGAAAACAAGCCCTCTGAGAAGCTTCAATAGTTGGTGGTATATCAAGTTAAATAAATAAATATAGTCTATCTCCTTTGAGAACCACCAGCAAATTAAATCTCAATCAGAACAAAATAGGCAGAAAACTGGTTGGGCTAAAAGCCATAGTTTGAAGGATTCTGATAACTATAAAATATCAAGAATCCAAATATCTTCTTATCTGGCAGACCTTGAAGACAAATCTCCCAGGACAACTGGAATCCATCTACAACTGATCAGAACATAGGGAATTAAATAATATGATTTGCAGGCAAAGAAATGTGTTTATGTGACCTTCCTCAAAGTTATGTGTCAAGTTGTGACATAGATCAGCACTGGGAGTCTGTTGTTTTTTTTAAAAAAATGCTTTATTTGACATGTACATAATAACTGTCTAAGCAATCTACTTTACATAAGAAGGGGGACATGTCAATACTAAAATATAATTTTATCTTATAATATTTAAAGCTCTAGGAAAACCTTCCGTACCCTGATGCTCTCCAGATGGATGTACTACATCTTCCATAACTAACAGTCAGCATCAGATATACTGACTTTGATGAATGTAATGATCCAAACCATCAGGAGCACATTGAATTAAGAAAATAAGTTCTGGAAGAGAAAACACTGGTAAAGCTTTTTGCCCTATCCCAAAAGGTTTATGATGGCAGTGTGAGTAATATGCTTTTTTAAAAGTTACCTTGTCCTACCACGACTTTTGAAATGATTTTAACAGCAGTGCAATACAAGATAGTAGAACTCGATGAATTACAATGAATTTGTTACATACTGACATTCTCCCGGCCGCAGAAGAATAGGGAAACTCCTCGCAGCCGCACTTGACAGTTGACAGCTGTCAAAAGGCCACCGGAACCAACCACGCACATGCGCCAGCAGCCGCTGACATTGACAGCTGTCAGAAGGCCGCGCAGGCGCATTACCCAACAGACTGACAGCCGCGAGCTGTCAGAATGCCGGCCAGGGATGCACACGCTACTCAGCCGGTGCGCCAGCCAGCTGATGGATTCCCCCGGCCAAGCTGCGCATGCGTTATCACCAGGGAGCTGTCAAAGCTGCCAGCTGGCCATTGGACGCGGGTCTCGCGGCGGGAGAATACGAGTTCCTGATTTGTTGTTGACGTTTACAGTTCACTATATAAAGGCATGTTTTGCCGCTTGTCAGCTGTCCGGAGCTGAAGCGAATAAATCGTTGAACCCAAGCCGGCTCTCTCTCTGATTATTGTCTGAGACATTGTAGAATTAATACAACCTTAAAATAACCTGTGTAACATTTTTTTGCAGATGATACCACTCTAATGGCAGAAAGTGAAGAGGAACTGAAGAGTCTCTTGTTGCGAGTGAAGAAGGAGAGTGCAAAAGTTGGGTTGAAACTAAACATTAAGAAAACCAAGATCATGGCATCCAGCCCTCTCAATTCCTGGCAAATAGATGGGGAAGAAATGGAGGTAGTGACAGATTTTATTTTCCTGGGCTCCAAGATCACTGCAGATGGGGACTGTAGTCAAGAAATTAAAAGACGCTTGCTCCTCGGGAGGAAAGCCATGGCAAATCTAGACAGCACACTAAAAAGCAGAGACATCACCCTGTCAACAAAAGTGTTTATAGTCAAGGCTATGGTCTTCCCAGTTGCAATGTATGGCAGTGAAAGTTGGACCATAAGAAAGGCTGAGCGCCAAAGAATTGAGGCCTTTGAACTCTGGTGCTGGAGAAGACTCCTGCGAGTCCCTTGGACTGCAAGGCGATCAAACCGGTCAGTCCTAGAGGAGATCAACCCTGACTGCTCTTTAGAAGGCCAGATCCTGAAGCTAAAACTCAAATACTTTGGCCACCTAATGAGAAGGAAGGACTCACTGGAGAAGAGCCTAATGCTGGGAAAGATTGAGGGCAAGAGAAGAAGGGGACGACAGAGAATGAGGTGGCTGGATGGAGTTACTGAAGCAGTAGGCGTGAGCTTAAATGGACTCCAGAAGATGGTAGAGGACAGGAAAGCCTGGAGGAACGTTGTCCATAGGGTCGCGATGGGTCGGACATGACTCCGCAACTAACAACAACAACAACAACAACATTTATTTTGTGTACAGGCCTTCAAGTCAGAGTTAATTCCTCAGACCAATCCCTACTGTTTTCTTTGAAATATTTTCAGAAATGGTTTGCCTTCTTCCTAGGCCAAAGAGAGTGTGACTGGCCCAAACTCACCTTCTGGCCTAGGGCAGGACTTGAACTCACTCACCAATTTCATCTGACCTCATCTCAGGTGGATGATAGAATCCATGATACAAAGTAACTTGTATCTTTATACAAAGTATCTTGCATCTTTCATCTTTAAGGAATTCATGACCATTCATAAAAGAATTATTAATTCTTTTGATGGCAAAAATAATTGTGCAAGAGGAAAGCAAAAGCCACTGAGAAATGTTTTTTTCAGGAGGACGAGAGGTCCTGAAGACAAGCAACCAGCTCTCTTTGCCAACTCTTTTTTCCCCACCAGTCATGTCATTATCCACCACTTCGTTCTATCCATGTTATCCTATTGGGGGCTTGTAGTCACAATATTGCCTTCTATATTAGGATAAGACTGAGCGCTTAAGGTCTCAAGATTGAATTTGTCAACATCCAACTCAAGAATTAACAAATAAAACTCCAGGTTCATTTCATTTCCAAAAGTCTTACTGCTTATTGAATACACTGCATGGTAATGTTGAAGCAAAGCTAACTCAGAGGTTCCAACACCAAATCATAGACTTAAACGATAATTTTCCCAGCCAAACCCCCGTGTTATGTAGTCCATATAAATAACTTTACTTTGTTATGGGAATCATCTGCTTCAAATTCACGCCTGTTATAGTGTCTTTGAAAAGGTTTCAGGCTCTCATGGTCTTCAGTGGAATTGTAGAAGTTTCGTTTCTCCATCTAACCCACTCAAAAGTAACCCCTCTCTCCTTACTCTAAAGGCAAGTTGAAATGCAGAGGCACGTAGCTGCCACAGGTTCATCCTTGACAGAATTCATCTCTTAAATCTCAGTTTTGACAAACTATGGAGCTCCTGCTAACCAAAATTGCAGAGAGAGAGAGAGAGATTTTTGTGATGGTTTCTCCCTAATCTGGTCCTTCCTGTAATTGAGCAACTGAGTCCATCCATCTTGCTGCTAGTTGTTCATTTCTTGTCTTCCTTACCCAGCAACACAACCTGCCATTCTAAATATACAAAATGGAATGCATTGTAGTTAATAATTTCTTTTTTACTAGAATTAATTCTTGTTTTCAGAAAATTTTGGAACCATGATTACTTATGCTCTTGGTTAATGTTTTGTGGGACCAATTGCTTTTTAAAAACTTAAATGATATAAAATAACACTTGCAGAATTTACTTGAAAGGAAGACAATATTTTTCCATTTTGTTTTAAAAAAGGAAGGATAATTTTAGATTAGTTGTGAATATGATAAAGGGGTCAAACAGGCTTCTTATTCTTCTTTCTTTGTTATATTATGGAATTTTGGGTAAATATGATATTTATCTAATTCCCAGAAGCATCAGCAAATAAGGCATCTATAGGAAAAGAGTATTTACAAATTAACAAGTTGTAGTTACCTTTTGTGTATAAGTTTCATCTTTGTGCAAATTATTTCTTGGAGAGTGTTCCATGTGCTTCTCTGTAGAAGCTGCGAACATGTATGTGTTCAATGGTGGCAAATAAACTTAGGGTTTATTACAAAATGCCACTGCTGCTCCTGGTGTGTGTAATTTGTGCACCTGCATTTTTAAAGCATTTCAGCATTTTTCCCTTTGTGAATTTACTGGTAACACACATTATCTTCCCAGCTGCCACAATATGGTATTTTCCATCTGTGTTATGTCAGCCCTTTGTTATCCAAGAGCCATTGTTTTCACAGCAAATATCAACTAAAAGTGGCACAATAAGAATTGGTTACTTGGTTGCCCTGGAATAGCCTGACTACCCTCAGTCTGATATCTCAAAGCTCATTCAATCTGAACCCCAAAAGGATGCAACTGGAGCACATATCTGGAATTCTCATAAACTTAAAGCAATTTCTCATTCTATCTTGAGCACAAAAGGCCCCTTTGAAAGACTCCACACATTTGAGGACAAAGAACTTCTCCAGGGGTAGGAGAATTTTTTCCAGCAGGATTCCCCTTAGTACTGAAGATAACACTGATACTGAAACGGACTAATGAGAAGAGATCCCTCCCGGGATCTTGCCTTGGGATTTAATTGAAGTGTGGGAAATGCGTGAGAAAAAGTAAACTGCTGGAAAGCTTATTGTACAATGAAAGAAACCACCTTGGAAGTAAATAAGTTAAGAATGCACTCCACTTCCCCATGAGATTGTCACTAACGTTCTTTT
Source organism: Vipera berus (assembly GCF_964194415.1). Classification (NCBI taxonomy): domain Eukaryota; kingdom Metazoa; phylum Chordata; class Lepidosauria; order Squamata; family Viperidae; genus Vipera; species Vipera berus. The sequence continues at coordinate 169,963,007 of NC_138204.1, forward strand.
CTCTTTTGGAAGAATGCCTAAAGCTAAAATAATTCTACCTTTATCATCTTTATCTTTATATCTTTATCTTTATCTCCCTACCCATATCCCTATTTCTATCTCTATCGCTTTCTCTATAGCTGGCTCTATCATTACCTCAACTTTAGAATAGAATAGAGCTGGAAGGGACCTTGGAGGTCTTCTAGTCCAGCCCCCTGCTCAAGCAGTAGAACCTATACCATCTCAGACAGGTGATTGTCCAGTCTCTTCTTAAAAATCTCCAGCGATGGAGTGCCCATGATTTCTGGAGGTAAGCTGTTCCACTGGTTAATTGTCCTCACTGTCAGGAAGTTTCTCCTTAATTATTTATCTATCTTAATTTTATCTTAACCCTAACCCTAACCCTAACCCTAACCCTAACCCTAACCCTAACCCTTCCCTATCCTATCCTATCTTATCTTATCCTACCCTACTTTGCTGAGCATTTTTCATTTTAATTTTCAAATTCACCTTTACATTAAAAATAAGGGTGAAAAAGGCAATAATAACATACCAGTAAAATTTCAACTTGTAGATAAATGTAAAACCAGAACAATCTGAAACTCAGTTAAAAATGCATCAATAAATGACCAGTTATATATCCCAACAGCATACTGCTTATATGCTACCATTAGCCTTCAGCAACAGTTCAACTGCAAACATAATAGATAGAGATGATGTGCCAACCTGGCCTCAGTGTCCACATATTCCTTGTTCTTCTATGATGAGGGCCATTAGAGCAGAAGACTGTAAGCTGTATCAGCTATATTTTCTGTTAGAAACTTCCCTGTATCTGGAAACACCAATACAATTGCAGGTTACTTCTAAGAAAATTAAGCTAAATACACAGACCCCCACTATATGTCTTAACTTTTCAGTGCAGCTTTTTTCAAAGATATTCTGCATGAGTGCAGATCTTTACTTCAGAACATTTTTAAGTGCCTACTTAAAAGTTAGCCAAAAATTAGACATAAAAAACGAATATAATTTTGGTCTTTCTTATCTACTGATAATCTTACTCATTAATAATTAATTAATTATTTCAGATGATGTTTTCAGACATCTTCAGCTACACTGTCATATTCACAAAGACAAAATGTCAAAGGGTTATAATAACCATTAGAACTAGTTCTGGACTAAGTTAATGCCTGATGGCAAGTAAATGGCTATGCAAAAATCAAATTTCTAAATACAGCAAGATATAAAGAAACTTCTCTGTTTCTTTTCTTTTCTGGCTCTCTATATGTTTCAGAATCCTATGGAATAGACATGATGAAAATGTATATATATTTTTTTAATTTTAATTCCATTTATATCCCGCCCTTCTCCGAAGACTCAGGGCGGCTTTACAAACTTAGCAGTAGTTTGTATATGCCTGTACGAGATTTTGCATTCATATATTCCATACATGCCAAAGTCATATTATTTGTTTAAAGCCATGCATTTCACAATTTGCATTATAAACAATGTACTATATGCATTATATACAAATATATCACTACAGTAAGAGATTATAGATATCCCCAAGGGCATGCTATGATTTATTTATTAATTGTAATGATGGTGGTGGTGATGATCTATTTTTATGTGGCCAAAGAGTTCAATATAAATCATTGCTTTTATTGAAATTTAAGTTTATTTTCCCCAATATCAATGGCCTAGTCCTGTCTTCCAGTCAGTTGACTTACTCAGTTTGCTGTCAGCCTTCAGCAGAGAATGACTCAAATCAGTGACCGAGAAACCATTTTTAACTGTTCCAAGCCACCACAAATGAGGAAGAAAGATTATTGTTTCTGTCCTTTTTTCTTGCAATTTTATTTCAACCCCCATGGGAATGTTTTGAACAGAAATCCATGGTGTGAATGGCAGAGGGTGGGGGCATGGTGCCCTCTGCACTTGTTTTACTTCTTTTTACACTTACTCCAGAATGGTATACAGAGATGGAAGGCCTTGAAGAGTATGTAAATCACACAGATAAAAGATGGGAAATCATCTGGCGAGTACTGTAGTTTGCTTCATGCAGACTAGCTGACTTTAGGGAGGTAGTTTATCACCAAATAAACTACAGTTAAAAGCAACCTTTCTGGGGGTCAGTTAATTCTGTTGCACCATATCCTTAAGACCTCCCCCCATCCCAATATGACTTAATTAAATCTGTTCTGTGAACATGGTTTTAATTCCTTAATTTCTAGCATTAACTGATTCATATATTTTCAGAAAACAAAATGAATGGAACAAATTTAGACTTTCCTAACTTTATGTCTGCCAGATTGATTCTTATGCTTTATTTCAGCTTTCACCAACTTGACACAATCCAGCTATGTTGGACTTGGGAGACGCTCTTGATCTTCCCAAGAATAATTCAAAGGGTCCATTCAAGAATGCGAGGGAGAGAAGGCCCTGCTATAGTTCAACCCGTTGCCTTTCCTTCTGCATGTCATTCTCTGAATTCAAAACGGGTTTAGTTGACACACTAGCCCAGGGGTAGGCAACCTCGGCTCTTTTATGACTCATGGACTTCAACTCTCAGAATTCCTGAGCCAGCCAGGAATTCTGGGAGTTAAAGTCCATGAGTCATAAAAGAGCTGAGGTTGCCTACCCCTGCACTAGCCTATACTACTATTTTTTCAGAAGTAGGACTGTAGTTAAAGATAAAATAAATGGGGTAGAAAATATATATTTTTATATTTTTTATTTTATTTTTTTATTTTAATTCCATTTATATCCCGCCCTTCTCCGAAGATTCAGGGCGGCTTACAAGCTTAGCATAATAATAACAAGGCAAAACAAAATAACAAACAAACAAAAAATGTTTTCAAAATCAAGTTGTGCAGTTTTCAACTTTTGGTGGCCCTTACCTTATATAGCTCTTCTTCTTCGACTCTAAGTACCTGGTTCAATATTACTAAAAGTGTATTAAATCAAAAGATGGTCAATGTAGATTATTTATTAGGATTTGCTTCTTATTAGCACTGTTTAAAATGTGCAGGTCCATGACTTGCCAAAAGCAAATGCAACTTGCTTTCTCAGGGCTTCAAGGAAGACTATATGAGCTGTTTGGCACGAGACACCTCCGCAAAGATCAATAATTAGCATTAAGCAGGGCTACTTTTTGAGAAGCACTCCTTTCCTTTGGAGACATGCTTATTCCACATTAACAATGCCTTAAGTAAAATGATAAAGAGATGTATCAGGGTCCATTTTCTAAGTAGTGCATGGGGAGCTATACTCACAGGCCTGCTTGGTATTAAATGCTGCTTCCGCACTTGTCGTAAACATTTTCAATTACCGTGAATATTTAGGCCCGAGCTACACAGGCTTCAGAATGCATTTTACCCTTAACTTCTTAAAAGTCCAAAGAAGATTTTGCAGGACCAAATGAAGAATTTAGAAGGGACAAATAATTAAGCATTTTCTGGGGCCATTTTGAAAAGCCTGCTACTCTTCTGTTAACCTAAATTGTTAAAGAGGGCAAAATCCTGAACAAAAGGCTAATGGGAGTGTTGCTTAGTCTTTTATCATTGGTCATTTTCTATTCACCATCATCTTTCATGCTGGGGTCCCTCCTTCAGCATAGTAGAAAGGAATTCCTCCACCTACACATTGGTAGCCTGTTGGTGTCTCTTTCTCTCCAGAGCTCAGATTTTTAGAATGAGATTGAAAGCTATGACATTCAGATTATGGACTACAAGTCCCCATTTCTCCTGAAGTTAATGGCATCAGAAGGTCCTTCCTTCCTTCCTTCCTTCCTTCCTTCCTTCCTTCCTTCCTTCCTTCCTTCCTTCCTTCCTTCCTTCCTTCCTTCCTCCCTCCCTCCCTCCCTCCCTTCCTTCCTTCCTTCCTTCCTGTTTCAGAAGATCTGTATGCACCCTTCTCACAAAGTGAAGCTTTATGTCAGGAAATGTTCTCAGATTCAAAACTCTTTAATGTTCTAATTCATGCCCTATTGATTGATTGATTGATTGATTGATTATATTTATATGCCGCCCTTCTCCCTAAGGACTCAGGGCGGCTCACAACAATAAAGACTAAAAAAGAACATGAAAATACAAAATTTAAAAAAGAATTAAACAGGAGATATGTTCAATACATAGTAATTTAACCCCATAAAACCAAATTTAAAACCATAGTCAGTCCAGGCCTGATTGTCAGGTCACGGTGGAAGGACCGAAGGTCAGGGGCCATCTGCAGCTCCGGAGGCAACTCATTCCAGAGGGTCGGCGTGCCCACAGAGAAGGCTCTCCCCCTAGGGGTCGCCAGCCGGCATTGCTTAACCGACGGAACTCTGAGTAGGCCGACCCTGTGGGAGTGAACCGGGCAATGGGAGGTTGACAATGGCAGCAGGTGGTCTCGCATTGATTTGTACATATCAGGTTGGATTTTACAGTATCATTATTATGAGTCATGTTCCATACACTGCTTTACAGAAAAGCAGGAGAAAAGGAATTTAAGCAAAGAAACAAATCTGTTTGTTTCTATTAAAACTAGTTGGGTCTGGGATGATTTTGGATGGGAAAACATAAATCTATTAAAATGCCTCCTTGTCCCCACCCTATTGGTTCTCACTGTGCTTCCTGTATTTCTTTTCAGTTTTTCTGGAAAGAAGGGAAAAGTATTATAAAGACAACAGTCTTATCCTGCTTGGTGCCATTCAGACGTGTTCAGACTTTAACTCCCATAATTTCTAGGCAGTGTAGAGGCCCTATGGACAATTTCACCTTGCAGCTTAAACTGCTTGTCTCTCATCCTGTCCCCGTCTATTTTGTAAGACAACGTCAAAAATTCTAATTCACATTGCAGTCAGTTGGCAATGTGGCCCAGTTGATACTCAGTACAGATAATAGACCAGAATACCTAATAGGCCAGTCCCCTGCTTCTTGCCTTCCCCAACTTTGCAGAAAAGGGGATCTCGATCAGCTGCTCCTCTGTGGGCTGATCTCCCAGTATCAATCTTTTTTTGGGGGGGATTATTCCCTTCTCACTTAGTCCCTGTGCCTTTGCTGGCACACAGCGATGTCTTCCCTTTTTCCTTCCCACATTATTTCCTTCAACGCTAATACAGATCTTTTCTTTTTTCCCCCTCTTTGGATAATAATATAGATCTGACTGCAAAAATCAAAATATTAGAGAACCATCTGCCCTTCCACCCTAGGAAATGAAAGTCATGCATGTTAACACTTTTCAAGGAGTTAAATTGTTCTGATTCTGGAAGGTGGCCTGGACAAGGCCTTGCAGTTTTCTTGGCAAGGATTTTCAGAAGTGGTTTGCCATTGCCTCAGTAACAGAACCTTTGTGAGAACTAGGGAGGTTTTTGTATGAGATTTTTTTTTCTTGGTTTACAGTTCTGGCTGAGACTCAGATTTCTTTTATCTGATTGTTGTGTTGACCTAGGTCCTCCTCCTCCTCTTCAAGGCTATTCCTTATTATTATAGGAACACATTGTTTCTTTGTTTCCATATCCATGGAAACTTTACTGGTGATTCAGCTTCATAAAAATCAAGTAGTAATATTCTTAGGTTGCAATTTAAAAATGTTTTTAAAAAATTAAAGGGAAGAAAGGGGAAATGAAGATTTGTGGTGTTATGGGCAGGGTTGGAGAAGCAAGGGGAGCTTGCTCCACCTAGCCTGGACAGAAACCCCAAAAGAGCCTATTGGGATCTGAAGGAAGCATAAGCATCTAGGGTCAAGGATAATTCATTGACTTAATGGATAATGTTGGAGCAAATACAAAAGAAGTAAATAAAAAAAGCAATGAGCAACTGCCAATCAGCAAAAAATGCAGCAGCCTGGCAGCTGAGTACAAAATGGCTACCGAGAGCTGTTGAAGGGGAGGGGCATGCCAGGTACTGCAACCAATCAGAGCTGGGGTTATCAGTGGAATGGAACAAAGCATAGGAGACCATCTGCTCTGAACGGCTTAAAGCAGTTTTCAATCAAACATGAGCTAAATTTAAGAAATAAGTAGCCTGACCTATCGGTGTTTCAATGCTGTCAAAGTTCTAGATTCTAAATTCAAGTAAGATCTCTATTGATCACCACATTATAAAGGGAATTGTCCACTAGCTGAAGGGTCTTCAGCTATATTTTATATAAGATTTTCAGGAACTGAAGAGATTAGCAAGATTAGTTATCAATACCCTGCAGAATGGTGTTATCTCTGTCAGGCTCTGCTACAGTAGACAATTAATAAGGATTACATCTCTGAGGCTAAATTTGGTGCATTACTGAACACTGCTTAACTTATACTACCCTGGTGACAAATCATTTAGAGGTAAAGCTGTGGAGTTTTCAGGAATAACTCTTTATTCTAATTAATGTATCATCACACACAGGTTTAATCGATATAAAGAGTGTTACAGATAATTTGTATATAACTAAGTAACTCTTTGGATATTTGAGTAACAAAGATCTGGATGACTGCTAACTCTTTGCAGCCATCTAATTGTAATCTGAATTTTTGTAGTCCAAATCTGGTAGTTCTTACGTATACAAGACATGAGATTTAACACATTTTCACAATGTTATCCTTCTGTCATCAAGCCTTTCTACAAGAATAAACACAATAATAGCAGTAACAATAAAAAATAACACAAAGAAAATCTGTTTAGGATATCTAAATGGTAATTTGAAAAAAAATGTATTTAAGGGTTTCATTTTCATTTAAGTGTGCACTTTTCTCCAACATTCCTTTGAATTCATCTTGTAATAATCTAAGTCTAAAACTGAAAGTAATGCATTTGATTTTTAACAATCAACCAGGAAAACAAGGTTAATGTACATGACAGCAATCCATGAAATCTGATTTTACTTGCCTTTTTATGGGTTGAAACCACATAAAAAGCTTTTCCATCTAGAAGGAATGGCATCTGATGTTTCAACAAAAGAAGCAAATCTTCCTACAATTTCTTTCATGTACATGGTCCTATTCCTACTTTGAAAAATAAAAATGGAAAACCTATTTGTATCTGACTTTTGTGAGCACACTGGTGAGTATATGGAGCTCTTGATAAGAATGAATCACTTTATAGGCTTGTCTTTCATACACATGGCCTTATCAGAAAGACACCTATATGTTCATAGTGGTGGTGATTTAATGCATTACTTTGAGATGGATTCAGGAGGTAGATCATGCTGTTATCCTTTCACAAAGGTTTGGAGAATAAGGCAAAAGATATTTCAAAGGTTGAAAGAAAGTTAGGGGGTCTCCAATGCCAACCTAGCACACTTTGCTGTGTAAAATGGAACTCATATTATTCATCATCCTGTATTAGCGACATCACTTCAAAGGACTTTCTTTACCAGTCAATTCCTGCTGTCATCCATTCCCCTACAGATGATATTATGAACAGCTTGTATCATCCAAGGACAGGGGTGGCCTTGAGCATCCCCAGGAAACATTAGAAAGGCCAGGAGAAGGATTTTCAGGCTTTGACCCAAAACTGCAGCCTCTAAAATGTAATATTAAAGGGAAACTGCATAATTATTATTAATATTACAATCAAATGTTGAATAGCAATGAAAAAGAATTTTGAAGTAGATCTTGCTGGAAGCAAACTTGGCCATTTCACTAGAGTGGATCCATCATGGGAGAAACACTAGCTGGAATAAAGTCTAGCTAGAGGTGGTCCTTCCTCAGAAAAAAAATCTACTCTAGTAGTAGATGAGTCTTCCTTTTTTCCCCAATGAGATGGTCCTATACTACTTATATAAACATGAAACCATGTGTAGTAATCTTGCCATTCTGGGAAACAAAAGATAAAAAACACCTATTTTTGAAGGTGTATAGCTTTGCTGTAAGCATGATATACTCTTAAATAGAAGGCACCACTCAGCTTCATAAAGTTTAAAACCATTCTCTACACCCTGGATCTAATTTGGAATATTTTCTGTGTAACCTTAATTTTAAAATACAGAACAGATTTGCCAGATTAGAAAATCCACTGCAGAAATGGACACTGAAATGGAACAGCTCTAGTCTTGAAGACTTGAAATGTAAACTAGGGTATGTTTGCCATACTATTTTTAGTATATGGTTTAACTCTCCAATATCCAGAATTTAATCAATCATATTTTGGAGATCTTACAATCTCAACTGACACCTATTTTGACTCTCCACTCCCAGAATGCTCCTGTGAAAATGATTGTACTAATCAGTTTTGTGATCCTTGGAAAGGAAGGAGCATGTATTCTGAGCAGAATATACTGAGGAATTAGTTATCATGTAATCCAGGTGCAGTAACATTAACATGAGCTTTCTTAAAATATGTTTTATTTAGGTTATTCAGTTGATGTAGTTACAAAAAATCCTCTCAGGTACATCTCAGCACCTCAGTGGGGTGAGAAAATTGAGCCAAGTGCTCAGTGGTCATGCTGCAATATTGAAGCAGAAAGTGTGATTTTAAAGGTAATGTGGCAGTTTTAATGCAGCGCTTTCCTAGGTTTAGGTCCAGTCCTTAATGGTATAACTTGCATTGACATTTTTTCATTTTGTTTTGACAACATAACTGAGTCTAATCTCCATAGACTTGTGTTGTGCTCGCACTTCAGATTGTAATCTTACACTGTAGTTTTATCCTAAGAGTCCTATAGTGGCACTTTCTTTAAGCCATGCATAGAAATCATTTTACCACTGTAATATTAACTCATCCTAGCATCATAACAAGGTCTCAAAAGAGCTGCACTAAAATAATTTGCCCATTGTAATGACCTCACAATGTCAGGAACCAATTGCCATTCCAAACTCTAAATGAGCTTGAGAAGAAGTTTCTGTGCTGGCTGATCAGCAACTCATTCTGCAATGCCGTGCCTCTAATTTAAACCCCATTACTAGATGACCAGAGGTCCAAATTAGGATGGCAAGGTTCAGCACAGTATTTTATTAAGCACTCACAGAAATGTTAGAGCTTTGCTTGTATTTGTCATTCTAAATGGACTGGAGAGAATAATGTTCGCTGTCTAACTTTTCTGAACATTATTATGAGAAATGGATGAGGACCGTCCATGCGGAGATACTGTTACAGTTATCTGATGCCACATGCCCCACAAGACCTGAAGATTGCATTCTACTAACCATTTAATTGCAATTTAGTCACTTGTCCCATCTGAGAACTAAAAACTGGGCTTTGGACAGTCTCTAGTAATAACTATTTCTAAAAATACATGATCCAGATAAATTCATCTTTCTCACTCAACAAGAGAATAGAATGGTTGTCACTACATGTTTTATTGATTTGAATATTCCTTTTCTTTTCTTTTGGAAAGAAATTCTAAATTGTGCGCATGTGGGAATACATGTGGGAATACATGGCAGTGTTTCTTTTGTTGTTAGCTGCGAAGTCGTGTCCGACCCATCGCGACCCTATGGACAACATTCCTCCAGGCCTTCCTGTCCTCTACCATCTTCTGGAGTCCATTTAAGCTCACGCCTACTGCTTCAGTGACTCCATCCAGCCACCTCATTCTCTGTCGTCCCCTTCTTCTCTTGCCCTCGATCTTTCCCAGCATTAGGCTCTTCTCCAGTGAGTCCTTCCTTCTCATTAGGTGCCCAAAGTATTTGAGTTTTAGCTTCAGGATCTGGCCTTCTAAAGAGCAGTCAGGATTGATCTCCTCTAGGACTGACCGGTTTGATCGCCTTGCAGTCCAAGGGACTCGCAGGAGTCTTCTCCAGCACCATAGTTCAAAGGCCTCAATTCTTTGGCGCTCAGCCTTTCTTATGGTCCAACTTTCAATGCCATACATTGCAACTGGGAAGACCATAGCCTTGACTATACGCACTTTTGTTGACAGGGTGATGTCTCTGCTTTTTAGTGTGCTGTCTAGATTTGCCATGGCTTTCCTCCCCAGGAGCAAGCGTCTTTTAATTTCTTGGCTACAGTCCCCATCTGCAGTGATCTTGGAGCCCAGGAAAATAAAATCTGTCACTACTTCCATTTCTTCCCCATCTATTTGCCAGGAATTGAGAGGGCCAGATGCCATGATCTTGGTTTTCTTAATGTTAAGTTTCAACCCAAGTTTTGCACTCTCCTTCTTCACCTGCAACAAGAGGCTTTTTAGTTCTTCTTCACTTTCTGCCATTAGAGTGGTATCATCTGCGTATCTTAGGTTGTTGATATTTCTTCCGGCAATCTTAATTCCAACTTTTGATTCATCTAGCCCTGCCTTTCTCATGATGTGCTCTGCATATAAGTTAAATAGGCAGGGCTACAGTATACAGCCTTGCCGGACTCCTTTCCCAATTTTGAACCAATCAGTGGTTCCGTGTCCAGTTCTCACTGTTGCTTCTTGACCCACATATAGGTTTCTCAAGAGACAAATAAGATGGTCTGGTACTCCCATCTCTTTAAGAACTTGCCACAGTTTGTTATGATCCACACAATCAAAGGCTTTAGCATAGTCAATGAAGCAGAAGTAGATGTTTTTCTGGAACTCCCTAGCTTTCTCCATGATCCAGCGTATGTTGGCAATTTGATCTCTAGTTCCTCTGCCTCTTCGAAATCCTGCCTGTACTTCTGGTAGTTCTTGATCCACATACTGCTGAAGTCTAGCTTGTAGGATTTTAAGCATGACTTTACTAGCATGAGAAATGAGTGCAATGGTGCGATAGTTTGAACATTCTTTGGCACTGCCTTTCTTTGGAATTGGAATGTAAACTGATCTTTTCCAATCCTGTGGCCACTGTTGAGTTTTCCAAATTTGCTGGCAAATTGAGTGTAGCACTTTTACTGCACTGTCTTTTAAGATTTTGAATAGCTCATCTGGAATACTGTCACCTCCACTAGCTTTGTTGTTGCTCAGCTTTTCTAAGGCCCACTTCACTTCACATTCTAGGATGTCTGGCTCGAGGTCAGTGACCACCTCATTGTGATTATCAGGGACGTTAAGCTCGTTCTTGTATAGTTCTTCTGTGTAATTTTGCCACCTCTTCTTAATCTCTTCTGCCTCTGTTAGGTCCCTGCCATTTTGGTCCTTTATCATGCCCATTTTTGCATTAAACGTTCCCTTCATCTCTCCAATTTTCTTGAAAAGATCTCTGGTCCTCCCTATTCTATTGTTTTCTTCTATTTCTTTGCACTGTTCATTTAAGAAGGCATTCTTATCTCTTCTAGCTATTCTCTGGAATTCTGCATTCAATTGGGCATATCTATGTTTTTCTCCCTTGCCTTTCGCTTCCCTCCTTTCCTCAGCTATTTGCAAAGCTTCCTCAGACAGCCATTTTGCTTTCTTGCATTTCTTTTTCTTTGGGATGGTTTTGGTTGCTACCTGTTGTACAATGTCATGAACCTCTGTCCATAGTTCTTCAGGCACTCTGTCTATCAGATCTAATTCCTTAAATCTATTTGTCACCACTACTGTATATTCAACAGGGATATGATTTAATTCATACCTGAGTGGCCTAGTGCTTTTCTCTACTTTCTTCAGTTTAAGCCTAAACTTTGCAAGGAGAAGCTCATGGTCTGAGCCACAGTCAGCTCCTGGTCTTGTTTTTACTGACTGTATAGAGCTTCTCCATCTTTGGCTGCAGAGCATATAGTCAATCTGATTTCTGTGTTGACCGTCTGGTGATGTCCATGTGTAGAGCCGTCTCTTGGGTTGTTGGAAAAGAGTGTTTGCTATGACCATCGTATTCTCTTGACAAAATTCTATCAGCCTGTGCCCTGCTTCATTTTGTACTCCAAGGCCAAACTTGCCTGTTATTCCAGTTATCTTTTGGCTTCCTACTTTAGCATTCCAATCCCCCATGATGATAAGGACATCATTTTTTGGTGTTAGTTCTATAAGGTGCTGTAGGGCTTCGTAGAACCGGTCAATTTCATCCTCTTCAGCACTGGTGGTTGGGGCATAGACTTGGACTACTGTGATATTGAATGGTTTGCCTTGGATTCGAACTGAGATCATTCTTTCATTTTGAGGATTGTATCCCAGTATTGCTTTTCCTACTCTTTTATTGACTATGAAGGCTACTCCATTTCTTCTGAGGGATTCTTGTCCGCAGTAGTATACCTGATGGTCATCTGAATTAAATTCACCCATTCCTGTCCATTTTAGTTCGCTGATACCTAAGATGTCGATGTTCAGTCTTGTCATCTCTTGTTTGACCACGTCCAGCTTTCCTTGATTCATGGATCTTACATTCCAGGTTCCTATGGAGAAAAAATCTTTACAGCATCGGACTTTCCTTTCACCACCAGACACATCCACAGCTGAGCGTCCTTTCGGCTTTGGCCCAGTCGCTTCATTCTTTCTGGCGCTACTAGTACTAGCCCTCTGCTCTTCCCCAGTAGCATATTGGATGCCTTCCGACCTGAGGGGCTCATCTTCCAGCGTCATATCGTTTTTCCTTTTGGTACTGTCCATAGGGTTTTCATGGCAAAGATACTGGAGTGGGTTGCCATTTCCTTCTCCAGTGGATCACGTTTTGTCAGAACTCTCGGCTATGACCTGTCCGTCTTGGGTGGCCCTGCACGGCATAGCTCATAGCTTCATTGAATTACGCAAGCCCCTTCGCCACGACAAGGCAGTAATCCATGAAGGGGAGTGTTTCTTTACTGTTATGTAAAGATGAAGTCCTGAAGCCATCAGAAACTGATGGATTGGTGGATAGGTCTTGTGGCAACTTTATAAGGTGTTGAGTTGGAAGCATATGGGGATTTCGTCGCGATCTCAAGACATTTTTGTTTGTACAAGCTGGCCTAGCCTGATGGGGATCGGTGGGGTTGTTTTATCTTTGGTCTTTTAATTTTATCTTGGGGTTTTTAGAATTGTACTTCTATTTTTTTAACTAGGGCAACTGTTTAATCTCTTTTTAATGTTTGTATTTGCTATTTTATTCTGCCCTGTGAACCGCCCTGAGTCCTCAGGGAGAAGGGCGGTATATAAATGTTATTAAATTAAATTAAAATTAAATTAAATTTGATAAGCTATCCCCAGTCAGAGGGCCTCCAAATGTATGATTGCAACTAATAGATTTCTCTGTCAATATGTTTATGAGGACAAGTTGTAACAGGCTGTGATATAAACATTGAAGCATTTACAGGACTGGTTCTGTACACCTCATGCACTGAATTTATTCTGCAATCAGTATATTAAAAAATGCTATTCTTACTTGGTCCAAATCTTCCCAGGGCATCTGAAAAACATTGTTATTCATTTATTCTCTTTTATTTGCTTCTTTTCTTCTGTCCTCACTAGTCTCTTTATTTTCTCTAGTGGTATTCTATGGATGACATTAGAACTCACTTGGGGGCTTTCTTTAATGAGTTGGGTGCTACTCCTGAGAAAGTGTTCATTATTTTAATTGAAGTCTTCATAGTTGGCTGACTTCCAAGTGGCCTACCAGATGTCTCTCTCAGCACAATGGTCGAAACAGATTATAATGTTCTTGCTCATTTTTCCTTTCATGACAGCCTGTTTTCAAAAAGGTGCCAGACTTTAAGAAAACATCTTTCAAATTGAACAGCTCTGTCTATTTAAAAGAATAAGTCAATTATAGTAAACTGATGTCGTGTTAGGTTGGAATACTGTGGTTTAAATTGGGATTAGCAACCACTGGTGTAGTCGTCCCATAATTTGTCTTACACTGAACTGAAACAGACAATTATTTGAAGTTTGATACATGGAATGTAGGGGTTGGTAGGGATTTTGGAGATCATGTGGTCCCAAACTCTGCTCAATACAGGAATTGATTACTACAGCATCTCCAACAGACTACCTATGTTTAAACACTTCCTGAGGCAATCTGCCCCATTGTTGAACATGTCTTACAATTAGGACACTTTTGTGATGTCTATTTTTTTTTATTTTGAACCTATTATGCTAGGGGATTGGAGGGTTGAGTTGGTGGCCAGGAATCAGTGAGAGGGGGACTACAGTGGAGTGGAAAGCTACTGTAGACCTCCTCCCCTGCAAAGGTCACTTTGTCTGCCTTTCGATAAGGAATGAAGAAGGAAGAACAACATGGCATCACCTTATTTGTTGCTGTAGTGCTGTTATGAATGGACTAGTTTATCCTTCTGGGTGAGAGCCAGGGGACAACTGGGGACTGAATGAATGAAGGGAACTCACTATCAGCTACTGGAGTGGCAGAGGAGCGTACCTGTGACTGTGTGAGCCAGAGTGAGGGTGGGTCAGAGGGCATATAGGAATTCTATGCACATGTCTATGTGTGTGTTTGGTAGTGGTGGCTGGGTACCCTGATGGAGCTGAAAATTAGTGCAGCTATAGTGCCTTGAGGTGTTTGGCTTCCCTGATGGATGAAGAGAATGGAGTTTCTCATCCTTGGTTCTGGGGAGTAGAGTGTATTTAGTTTTGGAGATGGGGCTACCAGTGGTGTGTGTGTGTGTGTGTGTGTGTGTGTGTGTGTGTGTGTGTGTGTGTGTAGCTGTACCATGGTATTATGGTGGTGATGGGAATGGGGAGGTATGGTGGGAGAAAGGTACCAGGTCACTATTAGGGAACATGGAAACATTGTCTTATACTGGTTTTGTGTTCCAGTTCCTTGGTCTCTACCCCAGTGTCTGTAAGCAGACATTCAGAGATCTTGGCTTCTGACTGCCTGCTACTGAACCCCAGGTTGGTCTACAATAAAGGTTTCCCTCACACGTGATTTAATTAATGATAAGAGAGCCAACCCGACATGTTTTATTGAAACTTGGCCAGATCTGGAAGGGGAGGTAGTCTTTTTAGAAATAGGTTTGGCATCAGCCAAACTCTTGGGCAGGAATGGTGGTGTGATGATTGTCATCCAGAAATTGCTTGTTGCTTTCAAGGGTGCACCACAGGTGACTGGATGTGAGGCCCTGTTTACTATGTTGGGCTGTAGGGATCAGTTGGTATTGTTACTGTTGTACTACCCTCTTTTTTGCATAGCAACCTCTCTGCCTGAACTCCTTGACTCTATTTCAGGCCTGACAACAGAGTCCCCCAGATCTATGGTTCTGGGAGACTTCAATCTGCCTTCTTTAGGAATGGAGACTGAGGAGGCTTGGGAGTTCATGACCACCATGACAGCCATGGACATATCCTAAATTATCCAGAGTCTGACACAGAAAAGTGGTCACATTCAGATCTGTTGTTCCAGTTGGAGCAATGACTATGATATTCAAAGGGAGGACCATCCAACAGGGACCTACATTTAGTGGGTACCAGGAGATGGGTTTATGTGCTGTGGTGCCTACCCTATGGAACATTTCCCCCTCACCCCCAAGTCAAGTTAGCTTTGTCCCCGTTAGCATTCAGGCAGTCCCTCAAGACCTTGTTGTTTCATCAGACCTGGGAGTCCCAGGTAACCAGAGACATTCTAAGATGGTTCCTTTTGTGGTTGATCTTTTACTCTCTTCCTGTAGTTTGTATATTTTAATTTTTTTAAGTGTTTTTTATTTTAATATTGACTTTTTATATTTTTATAATTATTTGAATAGAACTCTCATAGAGCAGGATTCTTCAGACAGGATAAAAACAGTCTCAAGCACCATTCTCTTCTTCAGTGCCTCCCAACTCTTCCCTATAAATGCTGTCTTCCAGGCACCTTATCATTTTAGTTGCTATTCTCTAAATGCACACCCATTTCTCAGTGTCATTCCTACAGTGTAATCCCAAGAACTGGATGAAATATTATAAGTGCAATCCTATCAAACAAGAATGAATAAAACAAATTATTTCCTTTGAACAATACTTCTTTTGCTTCATCCTAGATTTATATTTGCTTTATTTTTATAACTGCATCACATTTTGGCTCACATTCAACCTTTGATCCTCCAAGACACTTGATCCTTTTTGCATATACTGCTGCCTACCGTGGTTCGCAGCATCAAATACGCATGTCTTTGATTTTTTCCTATCCAAATTTAAGGCCTTACATTTATTCCTGCTGAAATTTATCCTGCTGATTTCTGCTCATTGTTCCAGATTGTCAGTCTTCTCCTGAATTCTGACACTGTCTCAGAGGTAGTTGCTGCCTTGCTATCTTTGTGTCATTTGTATATTGGATAGTTGTACTTTTAATACTTTTTCCAAGTAATTATAAATATGCTGAACAAAATATGGCCTGAAATAAAACATTGTGGTACACCACTTGACACTTCCTTGCTGTCTGACACAGAGCCATTGATATGCAGTATATACACACCGGGCATTTTGTTGAACCAGTTGTATATCACTAATCCCTGAACATAAGAAGGAGCTCTTTGAGACAGAGCAATCTAACATTGTCCCTCTTTTTCTTCAGAGTTTAGTTTCTGGCTTTATACTTCAGATAATCTTATCTGAACTTGAAAACTGTGGCTTATTGTTAATTAATTTGTGATAATTTTAGAATCTAACCTTGGGCTATCATCTTGGCTTGCTATCCGATTAAACCAGAATTGCTTAATATGGATATAGTGGGGAAATCCTGGCTTAACATACATAAAATCTACATATTATAATAGCTTCAAAATGGGGCACTTATTGTGCACATATTATATCAATGGCAGAACTGAGTAGTTTCTTGCTCGTTACCAAGAGAATTTCAAGGTCTCACTTTGCTGTTGGGATATCCATCCCTAAATCATGTGGAACAGCAACCCCCAGTAGTTTATATTGCTGTGATAGTTCAAAACTCATCAAAAACATTACATAATGGCTTGCTAGTTACAGCACAATCTAGAATTCATCATCTACTGATTACAAGAAAATGGCCTTTGTGTGGTGGCAACCAACCATTTTGAGCAATTCATGCTGATATTCTATGAGAAATTCTATGAGAAATTCCCATAGAATACAAAGGTTTCATGAATTAATCTTTATATCAATATTTTTTTTAAATGCTAAATTTTTCAAACTAAAGTCAACATTTGAATAATAATGCATAAAATAGATTTTAAGATTCTAAGAAACCTGATCTCTTGTCTATATAAATTGTTAAGCATTCAACAAATTATTTCAGTGACTCTTTTCATACCACCAGGTTACTTTTCCTTATCATTTCCCACCTGTAGTCCTTTTGCTCACTATGCCTTTCTGCTCAAGATATTTTCAAAGCAAAACATCAAAAATAAAGCCAATCATAGTGGAAAGATGTAAAACAAACAAACAAGCACAGCTTTTTGAAAGATGAAGGATTAAACAGCCTGAGAAAATAAAAAGATAGCATCAAAAAGAATCAAAAGGAAGGTGCCAGGTGAACATCTATGGGACACTGTCTAGAACCTGGGATATTTAAAACAAGAGGGTTGCCACCTGCAGAACTGGATTTTGTCCCACACTGTCAAATTATGCCCTTTTAGCAAAAGTAGGTTTACTGCTGTTGACCAAAAAAGAGCAAGCTTATTGTGTGAAGTAAGGGTCTTTCACAGGAGGAGGAAGCCCTTAATTGTATGAATAGTTGTGTGGGCATAAAGACCTTTGTACGAATGATTTATCTGAAAGTTCTGAGCATATTAACTTTTGCTAAGAGCACAGACTAAAAACTTTATGGGGAATGCTACATACACTCCAAAGACCAACAAGAGAATTTAAGTTAGATGTGATTAGTATGAAGAAAGTTACATTTATTATACTCTTATGTATAATTGATCATATGAAAGGCCTTTTGTAACTATAAAAGAGACAGCACATTAAATTGTTTTACCCTGAGGATTATACAAATTTGTGGATATCAGATTGAAACACCAGCCTATTGGTTTCATTGCTATGGTAAATCATTAAGATGTTCTATTTTGATCATAAATCTTGGTATCTATTTATTGTGAATCAAATTGCTCCTCCCAGCCTTTTGCTTGGCTTCATCTGTCAGAGGCAATCCAAGTACAATCTGGCAGCATTAATTTCTATTAATAGAGAGTGCCTGTGTCCCTATAATATGAATGACACATAATTTTATATTATCCTAAACATGGAGAATTATAGCTAGGAGGCCTATCATTTATCACAGAAGAGGGTATTGGGTTTTGGAGATGAGGGGAAGCATCCTGAGTTGATAAGATGATTCATGGTTTGTGGTAGTTCATCCAGGAATAATTTAACTATGGCTTTTAGACTGAAGAAGTGTAGATTTGATGCTATAAAGGGGATGCTATAAAGTGGATACAGATTGGGAATGCGGGTGCAAGGGAAGAACTTTTTTTTCCTGTTCATTGATCAACAGTAATCAAAAGATCTGATTTTTGCCTTTTTCTGAATGTTAGTAACCTCCATCTGGTGCTTCCCATTCCAGCAATTTCATTTTCTTTCCTTCAAACAATGTGGGGTTCTTTTACCCGAATACCAGCTTTTTCCTTCTTACTCTCTGAAGCACTTCTACCTGAGCGTCTTCATGGTTGCTGTTTTGGGCCTGGATAGATAAGGGATAGGCACTTCACCATTCTCTCTTCCCAGAGAGCACCTTGTCCCTATCCTTATATTTCCTTTTGAACAAGGACAAAAAAGATATCATGGGTGATTGTGCAGGACAGCAGAAATGTTACTTCTCTGAGTAACACTGATGTCCCTTGCTATCTGACCTGAAGACAGAATCCCAGAACACTAGAGTAGGACAAGGAAGGAATTGCTTGCAGTAGTACATGATTCTGCAGCTCCTAATGAATTGTCTTTGCAACATGTTTTTTTTTAAAATTCCATTTATATCCCGCCCTTCTCCGAAGACTCAGGGCGGCTTACAAGCTTAGCAGTAGCCTTCATTCTATGTATATGCCTGCTTATTAGGGCTTTCACACACACCCCCAAGCGGCATTATTACAAAGTCAGCTTAATTGCCCCCAACAATTTTACCTACCTCGGAAGGATGGAAGGCTGAGTCAACCTTGAGCCTGGTGGGACTCAAACCTGCACTAATTGCAGGCAGCTGGTTTTACTTAAGGAGCAGAAGCCAAGGTGGTAGATAATTGGCTTAGCTTCTTACCACTCCCACCATAAGACCCACAACATTGTGGGAATTCAGGGGAGTAGCAACAATTAAAGTTTGATGCAGCCTTTATCTTTGGAAAAAAAATATTGACTGGCATTCATTATTCTTCAGATTCCCCATTTTATTTTTGAATCTTTGGTAGAAAAGGCAGGCTGTGATTGGCCAAATGAGAATTGTGGCTAAATGAGAATTTTTCCAAATCCAGTACTACCTTCTAACTGGTTCCATCAGTACACTGGCTCTCTAAAGCAGACATGTCAAACACAAGGCCCGGGGGCCAGATCCGGCCCATGAAGTGGTTTCATGCGGCCCTCGAAGCCATCCTGGAAACAGTGAGGGAACGGCCCCCACTGCCTTGGTCCTGGCCCAGAGACCCTCCTTCTGCCAGAGACCCTCAGATCTATCCCACTCCTGCTCAGGCCCCCATAGGCACCCTTGATGTGAACGATGTAGAGCTGGCCACGCCCACCCAGTAGGCCATACACAGTCTAGCCACTCCCACCCAGTAGGCCATGCCCACCCTGGCCACACCCACCCGGCCCCCTGAGGGCAACTGCAATGCTGATGCGGCCCTCAATGAAATTGAGTTTGACACCCCTGCTTTAAAGCATCATGTCTGTGAAAACCTATTAGAGTTTATATCTAGAATGCCTGCTAATTCAGACATTACCTTTAAAAGCTTTATCCAATGAAAGGGAGAGTTGAAAAACACCACTGTTCTTAAATAAAAAGCTTGTTGCTATAGAAGCACTGATAGGGAGCACAAACCTCTTTGTTGTTTGAGAATGATCAAGTAGGTGCTCATTTCATGCATAACAAAGCCTTTGTTGACTTGGTGCCATCCAAATGTTTTGGGTGCAACTCCCGAAGTCTAGTAAAGGTCACTGGGAAGTTTGGGAGTTGCAATTTCAACACATCATTATGGTCCAGTTTAGTGAAGACTGATTTAGGACATACTTGCAGTTATGAAAACACGGTTCTTTGCAGTAAGCACTATGATGGGATTTGGCATGTGGAGATTAAGTAGCTCTCCTACAGCCTTACTTCCTAGCAAGCATGTTGTAAAGGTTAAATTATACCGTGTGCACCTGATGCACATAAAAGAAAGGATGAAGTGCAATTTCTTCAACGGCAGTCAACTAAACAGAAAAAAACAAAAACCCTTGAGTGGGCTTCCTCTTGTACATATAACAACAACAAGAAGATAGTGGAATTAGAAGCAAAAACAATCTCCTCCTAATGGCAGCTGTTGTTGACAGCAGAGGAGCAGAGCTTCTAAAGTAGCTGGCATCTCTAGGCACAATTGTAATACATTAATACATTTACCAGCCATGCTGTGTTTTTGAAGAAGTGGGTTTTGAAAAGAGTTGATGAGGGCATGGGGAGCTTGTTGAGGGAATCAAGGTGCACTATAGTCTCTGGCTTAAAGAATTGGTGGAGGGACCAAGTTAGAAAAAATGGTATTGATTTAGTAGGAAAAGAACCGCCAGTTTTAGAATGTTTTCAGGTCCAGGCATCCTGCAAGACACTGATCTAAAAGCTGTTTTAGGCTAGCTTGACATGAAGAAGGCCATTTGCTTTTTTGAAACAAAAGCCAACCATTTGTTAGGCTGCGAATGCACACAAAACCACTGTAAGAAATGTCAGGGATTTTTGGGGTAGTCAAACCTGAGTATCTTATCCAGCCCTGCCGATGTTAGTGACAGAATACTGCTGTTTCTCTTAAAGCCAAAACACACAGCAGCACCAGTCCTCAAAGGATCTCGGTCACGTGCTTGCTTTATTGCTCTACCTTTGTGCACAGTAAGTTGCCACTTAGCTTCAGCTGCTGTTCCTGACTGACATTGTTATTTGTCTTATACATTTCAGAACTGCTTTGTAGTTAGCTTGGGAAATTGAGAGTACATATGTGGTTAAAAATGGTGAAGGGAGGGAGGGAGCTGTGAAAAAGGTGAGGAAATGCAGTTCTACTGCCACCAATGTCTCTTCTGCTCTCCATTTTTCCTTTGTCTTATTCTCTCACTTTTCTGCTCGGGCAAATCTGGGATTGGATTAATAAACTGAAACTAAAGGGAAAGAATAATATTTCTTTATATTTATAGCAACATATGCCAAAAATAGATTCTTTAAAAGCACAATAAAGCATTTTTTAAATTGAACCTCTATTCATGTTGCTTTGTTTGGAGATAGGAAGAAATATTATATCTGGTTAGTGAGGGTGCATTAATTTAGCTTCTTCTGTGTACACGGCATGTGGATCCCCTCACTCTGAGGATCTGAGATATCTTCTGTTAAGTAGGAGTCTTATTTTGCAGGGATCTTTATTCCTTTGACAGAACACTGGATTCTGGAGTAACTGAGCACATTGCTTTGAAGGTGGTATAGTATAGAGGTTGACTCTATGTATTGCCCCTTTACATTCTTGGTCTTCTAATTACTCATTTTTCAAAATCAACATGAACTCCACTGAAATATTCAGAATGTGATAATTAAAAGCGATCCCATTCAAATTGCTATTTTGATTTGAGTTGCTGGAGCAGTCCACTTCAAACTGGCATTCTCGTTCAGAAAACGAATCCAATTTTCAGTTGATTCAATTCAAATTTCTCAACTGATTCAGAAGAAAAATGCATTAATTTTATATATGCTTTAAAACAATCTGAATAATGTGGAATTATTTGATGTGTCCAATTTAGTTTGGTATTTCAAACTGCATTTGTGCTTTGGTAAAGAAAGCTGCTTTGATTCAAAACTCAGAATTAAATCTCTGCACAGCTCTGTTAATATATACAATGTCCCAATAGCTACTTGTGTTGATCTGAGTATCCAAATAGCTATTGACAGCAACCCTACTTTTTCTAAAATTGAGTCTGTACATGACTAGAACTATGAGAGTTAACTTACAAATAATTTGTTTTGTTGAAGTAGATTATGAGGCTTTAGACAAATTTTGAAGTGCTTCCAAAGCACATAGGTCAAACATAAAAGAAAGAACTTCAATTTGATTAGGAATTCAGATTTTAAGCTTGGCTGCATCAACACAATGATGCTGTTATTCCAGGCTCACTCATGGGAGTTAGATTTAAAACAGAAATCTGGCTCAGGGTTTACCAAAACATAATGATGTGAGGATAGAATGAATTAACTATGAGATGGAGATTGTGAGTTGGGATTGACCCGAGGGTTATTCCTAAAGATAAGGCTGCCTTTGCCATTGCATTGCCAGGTAAACACCCAATATCAATCAATCTTTTACAAACTTCTTGAGAATTATATATGCCCCAAACAGTATTGAATAGATAAATTCTGCAGGCTGAAAACAACATGTTGCTCTCCTAGTCATCAACTGACATTGGAATCAGGGCACGCTTGTGATGATAAAGAACATAATCTCATGCCTCCAAGGATTTTGAATACATGGCAACATGTTTCTTCCAAAATAAATATCCTATACAATACATTTATAAGATTATTGGTTATGCATGCATTGTCTAGGTGCTGTCTCCCAAATATGTTAAAACAACTAGGACCCCTAAACTACAAAGTCTTCTGGCAACTTCATCTTTGCACTATGGTTGGTATCTCATGTAACTGTTTCCAGTTGGTTTGAAAAGATGCATCCTATACACAGGTAGATACCAGTTTGCCATAATGGCAGACAGGAACTGAAGCTATATTATTCAGTTTATGATTTGAAGCATGTTTTTAAACATAGAATAACCCCAAGAAATGATGGAATTCTAGTCTATCTCAAATGCCAACATATTTAGGAAATTCACAACTGGATCAGCAGCTGTATTTCAAGCATACACATCTTTAACATCATAAGCCTAGCACTTTCTTGATGTGTGATTTAATTTATTTAGTTTGTGAGCTATGGGAGCTTCTTAAATAAAAATTCTATCAAGCTTACTTTAATTATTAAAACTCTTTATGTTCAGACACAGTGACATGTATTTGTTGCCAAGTTTTATTTGGCCAAGACACAAGAAGGAGCATTATAGCATTTCCAGGTTTTTTTTACCATTACATAATCTTTGGATGCTGGAGCTTGGGTTGCCAGTCTGGTTCCCCCTTCACAAGGTGATCTTCAAAGGTTGTTTTTTTTTTGTAAGATTGGTGGAGAATGTAAGGAGTGTATTTATGCACACAATCAGAGTAAGGGCAAAGATCTGTCTTTTGATATATCTAATGAGCCTTTATTCTGTATATTCATTCTGCCAGATTCATGCAGTTTTAAAGAAGGTCCAGATCTAGTCATTTTTTGTTTCAAAGTACAACTCATAGTCAAAATGACCTCCCCCTCTCCATAATAACCACACATTACTTCCAATAGGGAATTTTCTTGCAAATAATCATTATTACTTCAGTAGGAAGAAAACATTAAACTTTTCAGCCCTATAGTGCAAACCTATATTTCAAATCACATGTTGCTTCTCTATATTAGATAATAAGATGCAGAAATCCCATTAGCAGAGTCAGGGTGTACATAGTATTTTGGGGTCTTATTCTGGTTTAGAAGCATGGAAGCCATACTTGGAACAAGAAGGAGGATTTTATGAAGTATAATCTATTTATAAGCTTAGTAAATAAAAAAATGTACCCTGACTGTGCAATCTTCCTTCACTAAATAAACTGCTTATTAATAGTGGTTGCTAAAATAGGAGGTATAGATTCCATTAGGGATTGGCAGGCTTAGGTTTTTGTCCAGTTAAGGGAAAGGTTCTGATGATGTTTACTTTGGGGTGTGTTTTTTATGTCTGAATGGATGTGAACAATTTTATAGACAAAAGGAGAGAGAGAGAGAGAGAGAGAGAGAGAGAGAGAGAGAGAGAGAGAGAGAGAGAGAGAGAGAGAGAGAGAGAGAGAGAGAGAGAGAGAGAAGAATGAGAGATTATATGGAGTCATCTTGTGATGTAGAAAATTTTTCTCTCTGGAGTTCTGATTTAATATAAGGGACATCATGATGATGATGATAACTTTATTGTCACTTTGAATGTACACCAATCGGCATACATCAAAATGAAATTTCGTTGCATACAGCTCTCAAAGGGTCACCACCTCCGATATATACTCCTTGTTCGGGGCCCGCTCAAATTTCACATTGTCCATTTTAGTCTCTAGGGAGTGAACGATGACAAACAGGACAGATGGAAATGGGGCTCCATGTGGATTAGCCCTCAAATTCTCTTGTGTTCTGACAACCTCGCCCTCTTTCCTTTTTCTGATCCTGACTCTTCCACCCTTTCCTTAAAGAGGCCTTGCTTCTTTTCGCCCCTGGAGCACGCTGCTGCCGCCACCACCAACTCCTCCAAAAGCCTCTCTCTCTTCCTCTGGGCCTG
This sequence comes from Vipera berus, assembly GCF_964194415.1. Classification (NCBI taxonomy): domain Eukaryota; kingdom Metazoa; phylum Chordata; class Lepidosauria; order Squamata; family Viperidae; genus Vipera; species Vipera berus. The sequence continues at coordinate 169,987,247 of NC_138204.1, forward strand.
CCGACAGCCTCATCCAGTTCCTTCGCTCCATAAGCTCCAGGTCCTCTCCTCCTCTGCCTCCTCTGGAAACAGCCCTGATTTGCAGTAGAATCCATCATTGGGCCAGCAGTCAGATCTTGCTGCTGGTAGAACAAATTCAAACAGTGCCAACGACTTTTAACGGTCTCACCAACAGTTCCAAAACAACTAGAAACTCCCCAGGCCAGCAAAGATTGTTGGTCGTATGTCATGTTACCTTAGTTCCACCATGTTGCTCAAACACATTAAAATCTTCCTGATCATGTGGCCTATAGCCCTTACTATCCCTCCCAAAACTATTCGCCTTCAAGAGCCAATGCAGCCGCAGCCATTCCAGGCGCCGCCATCTTAGAACATATTGAGGTATTTAAGGTCTTCTTTGATACACATGAAAACCATGCACAGTTTTGATTACATTGTGTTAGCCATCATTTTGATTTTTAAATCTTAACCTGCAGATACCCCTAGATGATGCCCAGTTATGTTTATTTATGGTAATAGAGCTCAACCTCAAAAAGGGGCATCTGGCATTAGAACTCACTCTTTCCCAAGCTTGCTGGCTGCCAAGCAACTCTTCTTGACATAGAGAACTCAGTGGCCAAAAGAGAGACATAACAAAGATTAAGATAGGGCTGGGTTAGATTGTGTCTGATGTATTATGTTCCCACTGCTCTTTGCCACACTCTTACAATGGAAGTTTGTTATACATCAATTCCACACTGCTCACAATGGGGGCTGATTTTTAAAAAAATCATAAAAAGGAATGGAGATATGCAAGCATCTTCCTACTCTATGGGTGTTACCCTTACAGGGTATTGTGATTTTGGGAAGCTTTAACTTTGTAACCCCTTGTGATATGATCTCACAAAAATTACAGGTAGTCATGATGGCCAAGAAGAAAAAAAATCCATACCTTTGAGCAACATTATTTGATTTATTGATTTTGTTTTATTTGAAAGGGCTTTTAGTTTCATTAAGTACAAATGGTTCTTATTATATATATTAAAAGTTATTTTTTGAGGACTAGAATATGTTTGCTCCCTTTGCCCATCAAGCTGTAATGTCTGTAAGAACTGTGGATTCAAATTCAGATGAGAAATCCAAACTACATGACTGATACTTCTTTGAATATCAATATTTGGCTGTTCAGGCCATTGATATTTGAATTTATGTTAGAAACCGTCTGGAATTTTCAAAATTATCTGTTTTCTATTTGTCTTTCTTTTCTCAGTATGGCTATCCATATATGGGCTGGACAATGTTAACTGGCTACTAGAATTCAAGATTTAATATTGTTGTCATTTAGTGAACATCTGTATTTTTGAACCCAGATGTCGTAGTTCTACTTTGTTGTCTGACCTGCCTTTTCCGACCTCTTGTGAAACAGGACTTGGAGGCAACAAAAGGGTGACTTCTCTGGCCTCTGAGGACTTGTCATGGTGATGGAGTAGAATGGTCTCAATAGGTAAACAGCTGAAGTTTTTTTTTCTGTCAGCAGGATGCTGCCATGAGTTTCTAAGAAAAAAGGCCAAATCCTGCATATGTGTATTAGGGATCGGGGTGGGGGGAAGAAAACAAACAAGGAAAGTTGTGCACATGTATGAAAGAAATCTGTGTGGCTGGATGTGGCTGAAGAAAAGAAACAGATAAAGTTTTATGGGTCAAGGAAAAGTATAGCGTTTACTTAGATTAAACAGAAAGGGAGATATTTACATTTGCATTTGCCCAAAAACCCGAAAGGTAATTTTTGTTAGAAACAGCACTTAATCAGCTAACCTAGCCAACATGCCAAAACAAAAGATTTCATTTAATTGGACTTCAGTAAGGCATTTGATAAAGTAGATCACAACCTACTACTTGATAAGATAGAAAAATGTGGGTTAAATAGCATCACCACCAGATGGATTCATAGCTGGCTGACAGGCCGTACTCAGCGTGTGGTCCTCAATAGAACTGCATCTACATAGAGGGAAGTGTGTAGTGGGGTGCCCCAGAGCTCTGTTCTGGGGCCAGTGCTCTTCAACATCTTCATCAATGATTTGGATGAGGGGATAGATGGGGAACTCATCAAATTTGCAGACGATACCAAGCTGGCAGGAATAGCCAATACTCCAGAAGATAGGCTTAAGATACAGGAGGATCTGGACAGACTCGAACACTGGGCACTATCTAACAAAATGAAATTCAATTGTGAAAAAGTAAGGTTCTACATTTAGGCAGGAAAAATCAAATGCACAGGTATAGTATAGGTGGTACCTTGCTCAATAGTAGCAACTGTGAGAGAGATCTCGGAATCCTAGTGGACAATCACTTAAATATGAGCCAGCAGTGTGCTGCAGCTGCCAAAAAAGCCAACACAGTGCTAGGCTGCATTAACAGAGGGATAGAATCAAGATCGCGTGAAGTACTAATACCACTTTACAATGCCTTGGTAAGGCCACACCTGGAATGCTGCATCCAGTTTTGATCACCACGATGTAAAAAAGATGTCGAGACCCTAGAAAGAGTACAGAGAAGAGCAACAAAGATGATTGGGGGACTGGAGGCTAAAACATCTAGGGAACGGTTGTTGGAATTGGGTATGTGTAGTTTAATGAAGAGAAGGGTGAGGGGGGTGACATGATAGCAGTGTTCCAATATCTCAGGGGCTGCCACAAAGAAGAGGGAGTCAAGCTATTCTCCAAAGCACCTGAAAGCAGGACAAGAAGCAATGGATGGAAACTAGTCAAGGAGAGAAGCAACCTAGAACTAAGGAGAAACTTCCTGACAGTTAGAACAATTAACCAGTGGAACAACCTGACTCCAGAAGTGGTGAATGCTCCAACACTGGAGGTTTTTAAGAAGAGACTGGCCAGCCATTTGTCTGAAATGGTATAGGGTTTCATGCCTGAGCAGGGGGTTGGACTAGATGACCTCCAAGGTCCCTTCCAACTTTTTATTATTATTATTATTATTATTATTATTATTATTATTATTATTATTATTATTATTATTATTATTATTATTATTATTATTATTATTATTATTATTATTATTATTATTATTATTATTATTATTATTTCAGACTGACCAAAAGAACAGACATTTATTATAGCAAGAGTGGAAAGGATGGCCATCATATGCTGAAGACTCTGTAAGGTGGACACTGCCAAAGTTAAGGGTGTTCTTCAATGACACATTTTGTCTGAAAAGCATAAATTGTACAACTGAAATGCAGATACATGATCTTTGTCATCTTTTTTCAAATCCTCTGTTACACCCCATAATAATAAAATAATAGCTGCTGAACTTGTCATGTAAAAATAGTTTGGTAATCACACATCTAATATTGCTCTTTACTGTTATAGAATTTGTTAATTGGGGGTGCAACCATTAAAAATTCCCTCTTTGTCACTGTCTTATTTTCTTTGATCATGTCCTCATTTTGTAGGGCCTTTTCTTAGGGGGTTTTAATAGCCACTCTAGCCATAGGTCTAAATAGAAGCTTGCACTGATCGTTTATTGATTAACTCCCTAATAATGAAGTGACTACTTTTATTTTTTAATCTTCCCTATTAATTGTAAATTATTCATTGAAGATTTCTTTTTTCTCTTTCAAAAGGAACAGCAAATTCAAGTATGGGTATGAGAATTTCCTGCTAATGATATTTGATTGCTTTATTATTTTTGTAGAGCTCGAATAGTATCCTATGCAGCTGAGCAAATTTAAAAATATCCTCTTGGCATTTATTCCTACAGAAATGTTCAAGATGGAAAGGTGTTGTATGAACTAAAATAATTACTTCAAACTCATATGCCTTGACCGGTAAAATAAAAATGATAAAATAGAATTGTAACCACCAATATTTATAAACATATTATAAATATACCCTCATGACAAATGATATTAATTCTTTAAAAATGCCAAAGGGCAAGAGTAGAGGACTAAATGATCTTCTGAGTAATGGTGGCCATTTTTTTCTTTCTCATAAAACCATCCTAGAGAGGAAAACATGTACAGATTTGCTGCCTTGCTTCTAGTTATCACTTCAGTCACTCTTTACCCTAAGTGGGACCCTCCAGAGCTGTTAGAGATTTCCAGGCAACCATATCAGTTAATCAAGACTGGAAATCCTGGGGCTCAGTAGTTTGGGGTACATGTGGCTGTAGAATAAATGTTCTATGCAGGAATGAGAAGATTTGTAGACTTAGAGAGATATCATACACTTTTGTTTTAGAATTCAGTTATTTCTTAGCTCTCCCAACAGTCATTTTTTAGAGAGGGCAACACAAACATCCTTTATTTCATGCCGAAGTGCCTGTATTGCTGTGTCATTGCAGACACAAGATTCCATACAGGGCAAAATACATCGGTGTCCAGATATGTCTGTGTATTTACTATTCACAGGTGGAGTTACTTTTGTGAATGTACTTAAACCCCACGGACATTTTTCCATATTTCTTTTCCTGGTTTCCATTGGGGATTCCAGAATATCCACTAGAGAAGTCACAATTAACTTCATCCTAGAAGTAAAAACTTTGATTTACCCATTTCTGAAACGTATAACTGATTTAGATGTTTAGGTGTCTGGGACTATAATATTCAAATAAAAATAAAGCTCTTAGAATAGGTAAAGAAAATTTGTTTCAACAAGTAATATGAAGGGCCATTTCATGATGCTTGGAGCAATCTGTGTCCATTAGGTGGAAAGTTTGCAATGAATTGCAACCTTGGTGCTGAGAGATCACAGAGGTAAGCTCTTGCATGATAATTGACAACTGCCTTCTCCAAAGACTACGTACTTTTAGAAATCCATCTGCATATTTTTATTAGGGAAAATGAGCCCAGTCTCAGTTCTAGAGACACATATGCAGAAATCAAGATGCAGATATTCTGATATTTATATTTATTTATTCAATTTATATAAAATATTGGTTGATTCATGTACAGAATATGTGAGAAAGTTATTGTCTAAGATTCATAGTTAAATTAAGCTACATAACCTCAAGTACGATGTAGACCTTAGGAGAGTAATTTGATACCAGAAAGACCTACTGTTTATTCCACCCTCAGCCATGGAAGCTCACTCAGAGGCTTTGGGCTGGTTGCTCACTCTCCGCCCAATTTGGTTCACAGAGTTGTCTTGGTAATGGATGAATATTTACATAAACCCTGTCCTTGTAGGAACAGCTTATGCTTTGATTGCAAAAGGTATCACTTCAGTCTCCAGCATCTCTAGTAGACCTAGACCTAACATTGTTGAGGTTTTCTGTCATATGCTTTTCACATGGCTAAAGGTCCATAATTGTTTTGTCAATTGTGTAGCAGCATTGCTTCTAAATTTTATCTTAAGGATCAATGTAAGTGTGAAAAATGAGTGTCATGTTTCATGGTGGAGGACCTAGCAATAGCAAGCAAAAGAAAACATAAAAAGGGAATCCTAACTATGGTAACTAAGTGACCTTCCAATGCATTTCAATAGGATTTGCTTCTAAAAATTTAGAATCATAACCTTATACACTTAAATTCTATGCACATATCAGGAGGAATAAACCAATGAATAAAATAGGATATATGCTTGAGTACAATGAATAATACAGGTTTTAAGCTCTTCATGTATCCACAGTCATCTTTCATAGGGTTGCATTCTAATGAGGGTAATTGATCTGCAGCCATTGGTGTTAAAGATGGAGAAAGCAATTTGTTGAGAAACCTGTGTTCTCCGTTATAAAATATAAATTAAAAATAATTCTATTACAGCAAAATAGTGGCATTGGTACATTCATAATGGATCTTATCCACCTCTCTCTCTCTCTCTCTCTCTCTCTCTCTCTCTCTCTCTCTCTCTCTCTCTCTCTCTCTCTCTCTCTCTCTCTCTCTCTCTCTCTCTCTCTCTCTCTCTCTCTCTCTCTCTCTCTCTCTCTCTCTCTCTCTCTCTCTCTCTCTCTCTCTCTCTCCTCTCACTTCCAGGCAAATAATGTTAGAGAAACTATGGCAGTATTTTTCTTCTAGGTGTAATAATCTGTCAGTATCAAATTCTCTGAGTCAGTAGGGAGCATATAGTGTTGATTTACTGAAATTCTTGGATTATGTCTGCTTGGTGGTGAGTGTAGATTTAAGAGAGGAAAGGTAAAGGGTCTCCAAAAGGTGAAGAAATAACACAAAATGAAACCTACAAAGGAAAGAAATAGGTTGACAGCTAAGATGCAATGCAGTAACTCTGGTATCTTGAAGAAAAACTCTGGCATATAGGCCTCCAAATATTGCATCCCATACATTTTACAACCTGTTCAATTATATCCCTAAACTGAATAGTACTGGTAATACTTGAATGAAGCAAGAAAAGAACAAGAGAACCACTACTCTTTTGTTCCAGTACAGAAATAATTTCAATTTTCCAAAGATGTAATTTTACACTTGCTTATTGAAATCTGTACACGTAGTAGTGTAAGAATAATGTTGAAGCTGTTTAGTTTACGTGGGAGTTTGTTCATATGGTGGGGTCCCATTCCCCATGATCCAGGCAGAGCTGAAGAAGCTTCTGGGATGAGAAGCGAAACGTCTTCAAAGAAAAACAAGAAAGTCCAGTTGCCTCTTGAAAAAGCACCTTTCGGACAACCACAATCAGGATGACTGAGAATCTCCATAGACATTTGCCTTTGCAATCATTCAGCCTTAAGACTGAACACAGGGACACTATAGCGCCCCCTACCTGTGCGATAAATTTAACAAATTAAGTGGTTAAAAGGGATCGAGATTGGAGGGCAGAGACTGAGAGTTTATTTTCAGTACTTAATGAGGGAGAGGGAAAAAAAATCAACAAATCTGTCCCTCCGAGCTTCTTTTTTCCTTCATTGAGGTATTTGTGTTTCTGACAGAGTGAGGGGGTTAAGCAAGGGAAAGGTTTGGGGAAGATTGTCCTGAAGCCGCCATCTTTGCAAACAGGTGACTGGCTTCCCCAAAGCCTAGCAAGAGTCAGGAGAGGTTTGCACTCACCCAATGGTCACCTGATCAGGATAGAGGGTCAGACCAAAAGCATGGCTTCATTGGCCAAACATGGAGGCTTCCTTGGAAGCTTCTCTAGCATTGTAAAATGGTGCTAATCTAGCTGGGCAAGATTGTTCATGGACAATTGATGTATTATGGATTATGAAATAGATCCAAATTTTTGGGTTCAACATACTATTTGGGATTTGCATAACATACTGAAATGCAAATTACAGAACTTTGGAAAGACATACCAAGTAGAGGTTAAGTCCTGGCCAACTGGCCTTTGATAGTTTTATTAATGATATCGATGGAGAAGTGGAAGGAACACTGGTCAAAGTTGAAGATAATAAATAGAATAGTTAACACTCTAGAAGGCAGAAACAACACTAGAAATTATGTTAATCGGGTAAAAAATAGAATGCATCTATGGAAGTTTTTTTTAACAGTTTCACTTTATTTTGTGTTGGAACAGAAGTCCATCTTGAAACTTTGTCCAATTTTATACCGCATGTTTTAAGAACAATTGAGACAAACTGCACCAGGTTCAGAGAAAGGAATTGAAAGAATGATCAAAGGTCTGTGAAGAGAAAATGAATGAAAATGCTAAACATGTTTATCCTTGAAAAGAAGCTGGAGGAAGAGTAGAAAGACACTCTTCAAATAAAATCATGCAAAAGACCTGTCCCCTATCATTCCAGAGTACAGGCTATAAAATAATAGATTGAAATTATTGGATTTAAACATGAAGGCAGATTCTGCTTGAATATTAAACTAAACTTTTTAACAGTAAGATCAGCAAAAAATCAAACAGCTAACCACAGAAGTGTTTAACTCTCCCTCTCACAATGTACTCAGGCAGAGGATATGTTAATTTGTTGGGATTGCTTTAATAGTTGCCAGAGTCTTCCAGAGTGGGTAGCCATAATAAATTTAAATAATAAGTAGTTTTGATGCTTCCACTGAACCACAGGCTGTTCCTTTCCAACTTTCTAATGCCACTGTAGCCTAGTGTGTTCTGTAATCCAACCAGTGACTGGATTTCAGCTTGTACACTGTTTTTTGCTCTAAGAGTAGGCCTGCAAAAATGGTAGCATTTTCAGTCACACATGACTAGATTCATTTGTTGGGTCATAAACTGGCCAAGGTTTGTTTTTTTTTAAAAAAACTATTTATTTTCTACTTAGTTTGATTGTCCTGGTTCTATTTTAGAAATTCTTCTGTGCTATTAAATATACACTTATTAAAAAGTTCAGGCATGGGGATTGTTTCAAAGTTTTGCTACATCATCTGGTTCTTTCATGCACCATCCATTTTAATATCAAGTGATTATAAAAATATGTAGAACAAGCTACTGCAAAACTAAAACAAAGCATGGCCTTGTTCCACTTGTCAGTCACATGACTGAGAGCTGCTGTTTTGTGTGCATATTTGTGTGAATTTGATGGTGGTTGCATGATCACAATGTAATGTAAATTGTCTTGATAATAACTGGTTAAACCAAGTGTAAATCTTCAGAATAAACATGGAAGCACAGAGACATAATGAAATAGAAGGAACATATTTGGGTCTTCTTAGGATGACTTATTAGATTTTGGCTATGGTAGCCTAGTCATATATTCACTGCAAATGCCATCTTTCTTATTCATCCCCAAGGACCAAGACAGCGAGATCTCTCCTGACCTCTTTTATGAACCATAAGAGATAAACAAATTCATCATTTTGGTACAGCAGATAGGAAAGACATTTTTTGAGAAAGGGCCAGGCCAGAAGTGTTTATTCCTGTCTAGGATTTCTTTATATTGTTTTATATTGCTTCCTAACTAATAGCCTTAAGGTTGTGTATCAGTAACAACAGGTGTGCTAGAGAGTTAGACAAAAATAAGGAATAGATGAAGCACTGGATTTGAACTATGTGGATTCAAATCTATATCTCAATTTAAATTACCTTGCAAAGGTTTTGTTCAAATAGATGAAGAACAAAAGAACATACCATGTGAACCAGGCTAAAGTCTTTAAAAGAGATGCAAGAAACAAATTATTGGATTATGGAATTTAGTTTTGTGCAAGGAATGTAAAACATGGCAGCTGACTTTTAACCCCACACAAAAGGGTAACAAAGATGGCACAAAAGTGAACTTATGCAAGGATCCAAAAATAGAACAGTGATATTAGTATGGATTTGGGCTGATTCTGTATTTAATGATATTCAGAGTAAACCATTGGCATCAATTAGAATTAACCACAACCAATTTAAGTCTCATTTATTTCTGTGTTTTACTTATCTGTAACTAAATATGGAAAAAATCCTACTGTCAATGATTAAGGAGGGGAGTTCATAATCAGTATGTGATACTTATGATTGCTTCCCCCTCCCCCTCCCTTTTCCTTTATTTCCAGGAATAGAAAATATATGCTGTCTTTTGTACAAAGTAATTACAGTGTGAACAATTTGGTGGGAACCAGTCCTTGATGAGGCATTTTTCCTGAACATGCATAGACAAAGGAAATGATTTCCTTACCAAGAGAAATCACTTCAAAGCTCTTGGGCCAAACCCTAGACCAACTCAGGTTTCCGTTGTGTTCAGATCAGTTCAAGCAACAACTCCCACAAAGAATCAAATTCCTTATGCCTGGTTTCAATTTAAACCTCTGCAGAAATCACAGTGAAAGGAATTCACAATCTGACCACTTCTGCCTCTGAAATCAATTCTGCCACTCACTACTTTTTCTGGAGGGGTAGGGAAGTGACAATGTAATTAGGCTTCTTTGAGTCTGCAGTGCTGTTGAAGCTTGGAAACTATTTCAGCCAAGATAGGTTGATTTGATAGCTCCCCCTTAAAATTCTTAAAATTCTTCCCTATTGAAAAAGTGCTTTCCTTGTTATGTTTCTGTAGTTGCCTCTCCTAGGGGTGTATTAGAGGATACGGTGCTTGAGAGAATGACAATGGATGGAGAACTGCTGGGGTTCTAGCATCTCTTTGTGGCTTCCAGGGTAGCCCTTGGAACATTCCCAGTAACTGTGCATCTCACTCTCAATTCTTACTTAATGGCATCAGCTTAGATAAAATCTTTGCAGGTAAACTCTCAGACAAATGGACATATGTTTTGACCAGGTTGACAAGTAGACTATATCTTGTTTTACTTGGCATATCATTCCTCGCTAGAGACAGGAAAGCCTGCTTCTTGTTACAACAGGTGTTGATACAGGAACTCAGACAGTACAGTGCAAATAACTTTATCATTATTCATTAAGTCTGAACTGGGCATTATTCATATATACCAATATATGAAATTAAGATTTATTTTGACTACACTTGCATAGGTTTGCACTGTTAATCTCCAGTTTTTCCCTTTAGCATTCTTCCCTTCTCAGTTAAGAACAAGACCTTTCTTAAAATTTTGTTTCCAAATAAAGCATCTTCAGACTTTTCCTCCAAATAATTGTATTTGTTAAATACAAATTCCAAATAATTCAAGTTTAATAATATGGCTATATAGAATAACAACCTATAATTTTACATTTTTAACAAGACTGCATCAATAAATGCTATATTTTTTCAGAAATATTTAACAAGGCAGTACTCCAATAAAGTAAACTTTTCGACTGGAATTGTAGAGTCTTCCTCTGCAAACTGAAGCTATCAAAAAATATGCTGTGAACTTTAATGGCAACATCCAGTGACTGACAAAGAAGTAGCTATTCTCAATTTACCCAACTGGAAAAAAACCCTCCTCCAATTTAAAAATAACTTTCTGAGAAAATTAAAATGGCAGCTTCTTGCGTTTTTTTCCTTCCCCCTTCTAGAATATAACAGAAATAAAACACTCAATTTTGAGATAGATGAAATGGGAAGTTGGGGAATACACCATATCAGTTGAGCACTGACCCACAAATAGATGAATTCCTAGATAAGATTCCAAATCTGTAAGGGAGAAAAGAGTGAGTGACTGAGAAGAACAGTGAATAAGAAGAGGCGAGAACCACATGTAATATGTATCAGCTAAGAAGTAAGTTTTAAAGCATCTTTATGCATAATTTATCTTTACAATCTATTTACTATTATATAACTTACTTGTCTGAAAAATCTGGAAGCCTTTTCCCTGTGGGTGAAGCTCACTAGATAATCAAACTAACACCTCTGAAACCCACTCCCTACAAAAATATGTTTCAGCTTAAGATGGGCCAAATTTAGAAGAAGCTGCAAGCAGCACCTTTTTGCTTGAGCCTTTCCATCTGTTTAAGCTGTGAATCCTAGGTTCCTAGCTGTCTGTTTAAATTAAAAGCTGCAGGCAGCAAGGGACCATGGCAGTTTGTTCTTCTTTGTCAGAGTGATAATCACACAGTGGAAGACTTGTAAAACAAATGCTGAAACTAAAGTCAGGCAAGAATGAACTTTTCAGCTGGTTTAGTTGCTACTGAAATAATATTGACTTCTATTACCTCCAAACAGCATATAAAAAAGGTAATGGAGACTGACACTGTTGTCCAAAATATCTAGCAGTGTTTTTCAACCACAACAACTTTAAGACGGGTGGACTTGAATCCCAGGATTCCCCAACCAGCCTGAAGCTTTGAATATCTGTTAGTTTGAAAGCTAAGCTAAACTCAAGTAACAAATATAGAAACAGCTGTACATCTTTTGGTTGATATGAAAAGATTCTGACAGAATAACTAGTCCAACCTGAACTCTTAGCACCTCTCGGCCATTTTGAATAATACCTGCAATTACTCCTTGATCTCCTAATTACCTTAAACCTCTTTAATTAAAGACTCTGTTTTAAAGGTAACAAGTCAAGCAGATTGATGCTGAGATTCTTCATACTGACACCCATGTGGTAGCGTATTGTCTCAGTGGGGACACTCCAGTGTTTTATGCCTGAAACACAGCCACATTACCCATCAGAGCAGAAATGCACAGTGGGCCAGCAGCTATGAGTGCACTTACATAAAGCATACAGTGGATATATTGGCTGATATTTTTTTGATGTTGAGGATTAAATATAGAATTGTCTTGTTAAATCGGGTTAAACATCCATGAACTTGATTCTTCTGTTTGCCATTACAGCCAATCAGATTCCATCTATGTTTTTTATTTTTTTTAAAAGCAAAGCTCAATTTACAAGATACATGTCCTCCAAATCAACCCAGAGAGAAAGCAACTCTTCAGCTCAGAAACTAGTCCCCAGGTATGTTTTCCCTTGAAAGCAGAAGGCAAGGCGCAGTGGCCATAACATATGACTAGTGACCATTGCAGGTGTCTCCTTTTTGAGCTCCCCCTGGAATAATTGTATGCCCATGAATTCTGTATTTTCTAGGTTGTGCACAAAAAAGTAACATTTTTAAGTATAGCCATATGAAGATGGCCTATTCTTTTGCCCTTTCTGGGCATTACATTTGCAATCTAAAGGACCTTTTTCAAACACCACGACACCAGTAGGTCTATTTCTGAAGAACTACAAATACTAGGCACTGTAAATCTGATGCAGGACTATATATCTGTTCAGAAGTAATAAGCACAGGAGTAGATCAGAAGGTCGGCAGTTTGACGGGTCAAATCCCGAGTGCCGCGTAACAGAGTGAGCGCCTGTTACTCGTCCCAGCTTCTGCCAACCTAGCAGTTCGAAAGCACGTAAAAATGCAAGTAGAAAAATAGGGACCACTACGGTGGGAAGGTAACAGCGTTCCGTGCGCCTTTGGCGTCTAGTCATGCCGGCCACATGACCACGGAGATGTCCTCGGAAAAGCGCTGGCTCTTCAGCTTTGAAACGGAGATGAGCACTGGCCCCTAGAGTTGGAAACGACTAGCACGCATGTGCGGGGGAACCTTTACCTTTACCTTTTAGTCAGACTGTATTTCTGTTGAGAAGGAAAGTAAAGAGCAGCAGTAGCAATAGCAATAGCACTTAGACTTATATACCACTTCACAGTGCTTTACAGCCCTCTCTAAGCGGTTTACAGAGTCAGCATATTGCCCCCAACAATCTGGATCCTCATTTTACCAGCCTCAGAAGGATGGAAGGCTGAATCAACCTTGAGCTGGTGAGAATTGAACTGTTGGCAGTCAGCAGAATTAGCCCACAATACTGTATTCTAACCCTGTGCCACCACAGCTCTAAGTATAGAGTATAAGATAGGGTGGTTTCAGATTTTAGAATGTATTTTTCACTCTAGGCTGAATACTTCTATCCTTCCAAGATGACTTTGGCCTCTTTTCCAAAACTATCAGAGCTGAATGTCTAGTTGTGAGAATACCCTAAGTAGATGCCATGATTTTTGTAACACAGTTAAGAAATCCCTTTATAAATACCCAAAGGGATCTGAAGATGGGTAAAGAATTACTTCTTAAAAGACAAATAGTGGAGATTTAGGCACTTAGCTCAGAGATTCCAATCGTTACATTGTTAAAAATAATTTAATGGACTTTGTTTTTATGGTTAAATTCTCATTAATGTTATAGTGAACACTAACTGTAATGTATAATTTTGGAAATTCATGTGCCCATTTATATATTATTCTGTATTTTAAAACATCACTCTACTATTTAACCCTTGTATATTACATATTTTATTTTCTTTCTTTTGGTGATAGGAAATGGAGGGAAGTTTGTTAAGGATTAGAGAAGCAGAGAAACAAGTCCTATCTTCTCCTATGAGCAAGATTCTTTGTGCCCAATTTAATCTATACTGTCTGAGTTAAACCTTCCCACTGCACACACACATACACATGCAGACTGTAATATAGCAAGCATATGGCTAATGACTCATCCCAAGTGGAAAAACAGCATTTGTTATATTTTATGAAATTTTTATACATTCAAGGTACAGTACATCTGTTGCTATTTAGGCTGACATGTATGTAGAGGTTGGCAGAACAAGTTCTCTCTGTAGGGATGAATAAACTCCAAACTAAACCACAGAAGTTTTAAGACTAGCTGATTTCAAGAGAAAGCAAAGAAAAAGAGAGAGGAAAGGAACCTGTAAGTTGTTGTTGTTGTTGTTGCTTGGCTGAACTCTATGATTCCTATGAACCACGTCACAGAATTAACTTTTCTTGAACAGATTGCTTTCTTTCAAAGCACTTTAATGTCCAAAACCATTTGTAAGTAAAAAGACATAGACTGGGGAGATTATGTTTATTAATCAGAAGATTAGAAGTACATTGATTTCAGAAAGGTCCAATGTTTGGTCTCTGAAAATGCATCAAATTCACATTGACAAGCAAATAAAGAGGCACAATGTTGTTCAAGGATATCCAACTTTCCCTGACTTGATGAACATCATTTCACCAAGATTGTCAGCAGGGGTATCTGCAGGGAATGGTTAAAAAAGGCTATCTATGCTCAGTCTGTAAATGAAGAGAAATATTGCAGAAGATAAGTGATTTTCTTCAAGCCAATCCAATCCTAGAATCCACATGTGCCTCTGTCTCCAAAATAGACATGCTATTTGAGACCATCGAAAATACAAATTTGGAAGCCTGGTTTTCTTCTCTGCATTTGAAGATATCCAACCACAACATCCAAAAAAGAAAAGGGAAAAAAAGGAAAGAGAAAAAATGAAAAAAAGGTTGCTGGTTATTGAAACAAATCAGTACATTCTTCAGATCCTCTGTACTCTGAGTTTAGTAATTTCTATTATTAAAAATAATAGTACAGGTTTCCTATCAGCATTCAGTACCGTTGTGCTCTGCAACTGATTTTTTTAAAAAGAAATAAAATAAATGTATTTTCCTTATTACAGCAAAAAGAGCAACTTATTTGCAAAGGAAGGTAGCAAGAGAACTTGTGAAACAGGCAACTGCTGGTCAGGGGAACTTGGAATTCTGGACAACGTAGTCCCAAGACATCCTAGCTGGGAAAGGCTGCCTATAATGCTAAAACCCCTGTCTGGAATTGTGCTGCTTACGATGCTTGTCCTAACAGTGGAGTCATGGAAATGCCTTGGGGCATTTGTTTCTTTGCCCTTTCACACAGAAGATTTGCATGAAGATACTGTGTCATATGTTGTTATTCTCCCCACCACCACCAGCTTTGCCTTCCATGATATTAGCTAACTTTACTTCTCCTTTTTGTCTTTGAATGCCATTCATCCATTAAGTCTTAGATGGAAGTGAAAAATTACAAAATTGTCTTATAACCAGGGCTTTTTTTCTCATAGAATGCTCAGAACGGAGTTCCGGCACCTTTTTTGGATGGAACCTTGTAGGGTAGGCAAGGCGGGTTGTATGACATGTGTGAGTTCCGGCACCTTTTTCTTTTACAAAAAAAGGACTGCTTATAACAGAAGATAACCTGTTTCTTAAAGCTATAATCTTTGGCTTGCAAAGATGCTCTCTTATCTCTGAGCTTTGTCCTAGGGAGATGGACCTACTTCCAAATATAGAACTGGGGTGCAGATATTGACTTTTTTTTTTGCCCTAGTGTTGAGCTCAGTGGAGTAAGATCAGGTTGAGGCTCACACTCTGCCTTGCAATATGTTAGTTTTTCCACTTAATATACTGTAGTTTAAAGCTTTTCTAAAAAAAAATGAAGTCAATTGGGCATAGAATCTGGCTGACATTAGTTGTGCACACCAAGTTGTCTGTTCCAGACAAGATATAAATTAGCTTTATGTATATGTGTAAAAGGCTTAGCATTGGACTGCAGTGACAGCCTGTAAAAACAGAGCAAAAAGTGGAAAGTATGGTTTAGAACAAGTTGTAAGCAAGAGAGTAATAGAACTGACTAGTAGAAAGATACATAAAAAATGGGTAGAGCTGAGATTGTACCTTGGTGACCATCATTTTGGCTTTGTTGACCATACCCTATGGATATCCTGCAGAGATACTTGCATGATATCCTCATAAATCTAGAAAGACTTTGCAAAATTGTGTCTGTTTCTCTTTTGTTTTGGCTCTGCAATTAAAATATCCCTGTCAAGGCCAGCCATTAGCTGAAGCTTGTGCCTTGCGGCTGCATCTAACAATTTAGGAGGACAATTCCCGTTAGGTCTGCAGCAGGAAAGAAAAAAAGCTTGCTTCTTTCCCCAGATGTGTTCAGTTATAGCTTTTTTTCTCCTCTTATTGCTAATTACTGTACAGTGGGCAGGGAAGCAAAATTTTCATTGGAATTGTGATTGGGAAGGGAAGAGTCTAACATTTTCTCCCTGTGCACTTGGGTCCTAAAGAAATTGGGTACCCCACCTAAAATTAAATGTTTAAATACTCTGACACAACACAGAGTTATGCCATTAATGTAACATGAATTAATTTCTAACCAGATCAGCTGTCCTGGAGAAAAAAGGCCTAAGAAACTTTAAAAATCAACAGAATCCTCACTGATTTTTAATTGCAAAAACAAATGCATCTTAAAATTACATTCAGTTTACTGATGGGCAAATGACTGAAAACACTCTTGCCAATGAAATGAGTATACTTACCCCAGTCAATGACTATAAAAGCAAGACGATAGTACCTCATAAACACAAGTGTAAACCAGCAGGAAAGCAGAGTTTCTTCTTCCTTTAAGCACTGCAATTGGCAAAGAAACAGACTAACCCCAGGGAATGAAAGCAAATCCTGATTTCTTTATAGTCCCCCAATTTGTTAAGCTTCAGTTCAGAAAAAAAATCAGAGATGTTCAGCAGTGTATGCACAGATGTCTTCAAATGCAGTCATGTCTTGTGAAAATTTGTGACTTGTGGACATGGGCTTTTATCTGGGAAAAACTATGGTCCCATAGTTAATATCACCTAAGTATTTTATTGAGTAAGTTCATGGTCTGTCTCATTTTGTCAATGACATATAATACAGAACATTATCAAGATTCTGTAGCAGTTCAAAATCTGTTCTTAACATCTATGAACCCATGTCATCAGCTACATTTGGAACCTGTTATTTTGTGGATCACCTGTGAGATGAGATAGATGATAGATAGATAGATAGATAGATAGATAGATAGATAGATAGATAGATAGATAGATAGATAGATAGATAGACAGACAGACAGACAGACAGACAGACAGACAGACAGACAGACAGACAGACAGATAGATGCATGATAGGGTGTTCCCTCTTTGAAAAAAAATGTGAATAGTGAGGTCATAAAAGTTTCTGCTTTCTTAGAATACGAACAACTTAATTTAAAATATATTCCCAAGTATTTTCTTTAGGCTTTCCAGGGCAACATTAGAACATCTTTGGAATCTGTAGGAATCAAATTGTTCTGTGAGGAGGTGCCTAGGGGAACATGGTTCTGTGACATGACAAGTGATGCAATCATTTTGAGATCAGCTTCTTTATTCTACCTTTCAGATTTCTGTGGTATCATTTGACAGAGCATATATTAAAATGCCTCTGGGGATAAACTGGACAAGAAGGTTAGTGGAAAGCCTGCCTGGGTAGCCTGCAGTCAATCTCCCCTCCCCCCACCTTGACTGAGATGTAGCAAGTGTCTGAGACTGCTGACTACTTTAAATCCTATTGGTTGGGAAGGTCAACAGAGAGTGAGACAAATTGGCCAGAGTTATGTAATCACTTTTGAGTGGCATGCAAGATTACTGAATAATAGAGTTGAAGATACCTCAAAGGTCATTTAATCCAAATGCTTGCTAGTGCAGGAAATCTGCCACTGCGTGCTTCTAGAGAAACTCAAGGATAGTCCTCTACTTTCTGAGAAAACTTGCTTCATGCTAAACTCTTTTTGACAACAGAATGCTGGTTCTCGTCTTAATCTCAAAACCCCCTTTCCATGTCATTTTAATTACTTAATCTTGGATTTACTCTCTGAAGAAAAAAAGTAATCCTGCCATACAAGTTTCACTCCTGTGGAGTTACTTCATAGATTTTGGTACTTCTGTTGGATCTACAGCATCCTCAGATTTGGCCCCAAATCATTATCATATAAGAGTTTGTATTTTCTCTATTGTTCAGTCCATACTTCCATAATCTTTGCACCTTTTAATCCTCTGAGCTAAATATTTTGACTGTTTATCACCTTGTTTGGATTATTTATGGAAAAGTGGATCAATATAAGGGCTAATAGGAATTTTTACGTTTGAAAACTGAAGACCTGGCATTTTGTACTTTGGAATGGGAGAAGAATGGATACCTCTGAAGATTTCTATTTTACTTTCTTAGTAGCCACTGAAGGGATACTTTAAATATTATTTTTGGAAATGTTATTTTTCATCATTACACAAAAGACCAGTCTGTTGACTGGCACTGGGAGACAACTAGTTGCATCCAGACCAATTCTGACTCTTTTCTTCCATTCACTCTTTTGATGTGGCTAGGTAAAGAGATGCAGAAATGGAATATTGTAAATTGGTCTTTTAGCTTTTATTTTGTTGCAGAATTGCAAAGTTAAAATAGCAGGCTTAAGAGGAATCCTGTAGAGTAGTGTAATGGTATGTGAGATCCCAATAGGGTATTACTTTGTAGCATCCAGAGAGAATGGCCGCAAAAATGAAAGCGGAATAGCTACCAATGTATGAGTTTAAATCTCACATTGGCAGCAAAAATTGTTATTGTGTCAGCCTGCTTGTGATAAGTGGGCTAAGTAATACCACAAAAAGGTAGACAATGAATCTACATTTTGATATCTGTGAGAATCTTTTGCCTTTTTTAAAAAGTCATTTTAATTTAAAACATAAATGGGAAGAGAGCATCAGTTGTCATCTTTCTTTCCAAAAATGCCTCTGGATATTTCATGATTGTTAGAACAATTAATCAGTGGAACAACTTGCCTTCAGAAATTGCTCCAATATTGGAAGTTTTTAAGAAGAGACAACCATTTGTCCGAAATGGTATAGGGCAGAGGTAGGAAACCTTGGCTCTTTTATGACTTGTGGACTTCAATATCCAGAATTCCTGAACCAGCAATGCTGACTCAGGAATTCTGGGAGTTGAAGTCCACAAATCATAAAA
Organism: Vipera berus; assembly: GCF_964194415.1. NCBI lineage: Eukaryota > Metazoa > Chordata > Lepidosauria > Squamata > Viperidae > Vipera > Vipera berus. The sequence continues at coordinate 170,006,140 of NC_138204.1, forward strand.
GAGCCAAGGTTGCCTATCCCTGGTATAGGGCTTCCTGCCTAAGCACGGGATTGGACTAGAGGTCCTCCAAGGTCCCTTATAACTCTGTTATTCTGTTATTATGATAACATGGAGGTCCCAGTGGTTTTCTTAGAAAACAAAGGATTGTGACTGGTGATATGCCCACTACTCAGAATATATATAAGGGCAAGATAGGAAGGCTTAGAGGGTTCTGTGATGTAAAGAATATCTGGGAAGAACCTCTTTAAGTAGTCTTTTCATAAGCAGTGATGAGTGATTGGCTGCCTCTTCCTAGATTGGTTGTGTAAAATATTAATTCTGCTTATGTTAAGTTCTGTTTCTAAGTCTCTTCTAATTGATAATCATTAACTGCTGCAATCAAAGGGTTGCATTCAGTGTAACACTAGCAGAAAAAATGTGCAAAAGAATAATTAGCACAATAACAGTAACTAATTGTAAATTGTAAAAACACATGTGCAATTATTACAGCATTTAATAATTACCTAAGCATGAAAATTTATTTATTCATAGCAATCACTAGAAGCTGCAGTGAAATAATATCATTGAATAAGATCTTAAAGTTGTACTTCAGAACATTAAATATTTATTATTCATAATCATAGTTGTTGCTTTTCTAATTCTTTAATCTTTCAAAATGCATGGTGCTTGCATGGGTTAATATCCTAGTCATTATAATGGATTGGAGGGATCTCATCTACAGACTGCAACTGTTCTCATTAATCCCATTGTCCTCCTCCTCCTCCTCTTCAGTTGAACTAGAAAATATGAAAAAAAACAACTTGCATTTGAAATATATTTTCTCATGTTAAGTAGGATTTGTGTAATGTTTACAAACTCAAGAGGGATCACTTTTGTTTTGCAAATAGACTTTTAAGCCAAATCTCTGGAGAATGCTGACATCAAAAAGTTGCATAGGTGAGAGGCATTTCAAATGTGTGATCAAAGTCAATTTTCAGTACAGATTTAAATTATGTTTGGTTCAAACAAAGGATAAGATGTATCTAGTCTATGTACTGAGACAATATGAGGTAAGCCAAGTTTAATGCAAAAAATAAATATATATTGGATATATTAGAGATTTGGATAGAACACGGATAATTATCAGTTGGCACTCTACCCTTTGTTTATGATATCCATTGTTAATTGGGCATTATTTTTTAAAAAAATCAGAAAAATGTTTAGCAATGGCTTGCAAAAAAGAAAAGAAAAAAAGGACAAATGCACTTTTTAAAAGACCGTCATTGCTTGGCAAAGCCACAGCACAAGTGAGTAAGTTACCCTATTAGTTCTAAGCTAATAGACTATATCAACTTCAAATTGTTTTCCAACATAGCCACCTTGAATAAGCAGTTGCACAACATCAGTCATGAGAGTGGATTTGCCTTTGAGTCTGTGGCATTTTGGACTTTGTGTGAAAAATACCAGCTACTGGAATTGAATACTTGATTTCCTCAGAAGATGAGCTTGCAAGTTAGATATTATATAGAAAGACTTGAAGTGTAAACCTGTCCTCTGTTGTTGAAAACATTTTCTTAGGTGAGTAGACCTTAGGGCAGAAACTTCTTATTTTCTTCTACAGTTTTGCCTTGTCCTAAAGAGATTTGAATAGTTGTTTCCTCTTTGGAATCACAATTCTGCAACTGTTTAAGTGGTTTTTGTTTTCCTTCTCCCTTTTCTCTGCAGTGTTTCTCAACCTTAGCAACTTTAAGAAGTGTGGACTTCAACTCCCAGAATTCTCCAGCCAGCAGAAACACTGCTCTAGGGACTTCAGACCCAAATATGCTGAAGTCTAGTTTTAAGATATTTGGGTCTGAGGTCCTAGAGCAGTGTTTCTCAACCTTGGCAACTTTAAGAAGTGTGGACTTCAAGTCCCAGAATTCCCCATTCCTAGATCTGGAATTCTGGGAGTTGAAGTCCACACTCTTAAAGTTGTCAAGTTTGAGAAACACTGTTCTAGGGACTTAAATATGCTGAGGTCTAGTTTTAAGATGTGGCACAATACACCTTTATGAACCTTTGTCGGTCCTCTCACCTCTCCTGTTCAACATCTATATGAAGCCGCTGGGTGAGATCATTCGTGGTTTTGGGGTTGGGTATCATCAATATGCGGATGATACCCAGATTTTTATTTCTACCCCAAACCACCCCAGTGAGGCCCTCGATGTGATGTCCCGATGCCTGGAGGTGGTTCGGGTCTGGATGGGGAGGAACAGGCTTCGGCTCAACCCTGACAAGACTGAGTGGCTGTGTGTGCCGGCGTCTCGGGAAATTCAGATTGTTCCATCGTTAACTATGGGGGGTGAGATATTACCCCCCGTAGATAGGGCTCGCAACTTGGGTGTCCTCCTAGACTCACAGCTCTCTTTGGAAGATCATATAGGAACTGTGACTAGGGGGGCCTTCGCCCAGGTTCGCCTGGTGCGCCAGTTGCGGCCCTATCTGGACCGGGATGCCTTGCGCACAGTCACTCATGCACTCGTGACCTCCTGTTTGGACATGGGGCTGCCCTTGAAGACTACTCGGAGGCTCCAACTGGTGCAGAATGCGGCCGCGCGAGTTGTGGTGGGGGTGTCCCGATACTCCCATGTAACACCTCTACTCCGCGAGCTGCATTGGCTTCCGGTTGTCCTCCGGGTAAGATTCAAGGTGCTGGTTACGACCTATAAAGCCCTAAATGGCATGGGTCCGGGTTACTTACGGGAGCACCTGCGGCCGGCATCAACTTCCCTTCGTCCAGTGCGCTCCCACAGAGAGGGCTTCCTTAGGGTGCCGTCGCTCAAAGAGTGTCGACTGGTGGCCCCCAGGGGGAGGGCATTCTCTGTGGGCGCGCCAGACCTTTGGAACCGTTTACCGGTGGAGCTCCGGATGGCTCCCGACCTTCGCTCCTTCCGACGTGACCTAAAAACATATTTATTTGAACAAGCCGGCCTGGTCTGATGGGTTTAGGGGTATTTTAATGTTATTGTATTAATGTATTGAATTGGGCTGTAATATTTAATATTTTTTTAATTTTTATATGTTATATTTTATTGTATTGCCCTGTACACCGCCCTGAGTCCTTCGGGAGAAGGGCGGTATAGAAATTAAATTATTATTATTATTATTATTATTATTATTATTATTATTATTATTATTATTATTATTATTATTATTGTTGTTGTTGTTGTTGTTGTTGTTGTTGTTGTTGTTGTTGTTGTTGTTTTCATAAAGTCTTTTCTGCAGCTCTGCTTTTTGTACCCCATCAGTCAATTTCCCAGATAAATTTATAAGCACTTGACTCTAACTTCTGCATTGTAGTGTCCTTTCATTATAAGTGTTATGAGTGAGCTTCTTTCTGCCCAGTTTTAGCCCTGTCATCTTATCTGGTCGGTCATGGAATGCTAATTTCTACAGAAATGAGTGATGAGATTTAGCACCATATTAAGTGGATTAAGCATCATTTTTCAGATGGGAATAAAATGTTTGAATTAGGAAAGCGATCATATATCATTATTAGTTATAGCCATATCTGGACTAAGCATGAGATTCAGACCATTATTAATTGCTTTACTGCATCCAATTTAGTTGTATGTCTTATTTACAACCATGGACAGTGAGGTACCTTTATGAAATGCTCAATAGGAAGTGAAGTCAATTATTATTTCTTATTTGTTGCTGTGAAATTGCACATTCTACAATTAGTGTGAGAGGTACTGTAGATCAATTATTCTCTTAAAGGGCACCTTGTAGGAGACTTTTTAAACAACCCACTGAAAATTACTAAAGAATTGGGGTTTGGATTGAAAATTAATTCTATTGGTATCAATTTTGGTACTTGGGAATCTGGTACTCAAAATCTGACATATTTAAACTGAAATCCAGAATGTAGCATAATGAGAAAATCCAAGTAAATTTAGTGAAAACAATACACAAAGAAACGTAAGCACACAAAATTCTGTTTTGTCTAAATAATCTACATAGGAGCAAACCTTTTAAAATATCAGTTGATTTTTTGAGAGCCTCTTGAGAGTTATAGCGAGCATGCTTGGAGCAAGGTGGAACATACAGTCTTCTGTATAAAGCATTGTGCATTCTGCATAAACTTTGCATTCCTGAGTAGACCGTTCTTTTATTAATCATGATAGGTTATTTGAGTACACTAGTGGGAAATTTGGTTATTTCTGAAATTAGCAAGTATTATTCTAAAACTGTTGGTCAACGGGGACAAGAAATAATTCCATAGATGAAATACCATTCCTTCTCTGAATGGTATTGTCTGTCTGTCTGTCTGTTCTTAAATATATGTGGAATCAGAAAAGAAATGTCAGTCATGCAAAAGATAATGTCATTTTTAATGGAAGGAGATACCCAGAATGATATTTCAGGATTCTGTTATGGACCCAGTGCATTTTAACATAAATGTCCTAAATGAGGTTATAGATGGGATGCACATCAAATCTGTGATGACACTAAGATGGGTAGGCAGGAGGGATATAGCTAACTCAGAAAATAGGTTCAAAAGAATCTCAATAGACATGAATACTGGGCCCTAGCTAGCAAAATTTATTGTTTTACTTTTGTTGTATGCCACCCAAAATCACTTGCTTGTGAGATGGGCAGTTATGTAAATTAGATAAAGGAAAGGAGTCCCTGTGGATTTTATTCCACTAGTAGTTGCTGACTCTAGGGGTCGGTGCTCATCTTCATTTCAACGTGATGAACCAGCGCAGTCTGAAGATATTTCTGCAGTCATGTGGCCAGCATGATGTCATGGAGAGCTGTTTCCTTCTCACTGAAGTGGTACCTATTTATCTACTCGCATTTGCATGCTTTCAAACTGCCAGGTGGGCAGAGGATAGGTGAAGACAGGCATTCACCCCAATGCATGGCACTTGGGTCTCAAACTCAGGTTGTCGATTTTGCAGCTGACAAGCCTATTGTCTTAATTGCTGAGCCATCACAGCACCCAAATTAGATGAATAGATAAATAAACTGTCGTTCAGTGGTGAGAAATGGAGGGTACTGCACTTAGGTACGAAAATACAGATGTACTTGTTAGAAGGATCTGGGCATCTTGGTAGACCATACATTAACCATGAACCAGCAGTGTGCTTCCCACTGCTGCAATTAATACAACCTTGAGCTGTAGCAACAAAGCTATAGTGTTGAGATAATGGGAAGTGTTAGGCATATGGTGTTAGCCTACAATGTTGGGTTGAAAATATATCAACCATGTTGTTATGTCTTTAAGAGGTTAATTGGCCAATGGGTGTGTAAGTGTTCTCATGGCCATAAGAGGAAGCTAGGAACATAGCTTCTCTCTCTCTCTGAATTCACTGCTTTCTACTGTTACTGTTTTTGCTCTGCTGTTGGTTTACTACTGTTGTAAACCTGAACTGTGTATTGACCTCTGGACCGGTAAGAAGACTTTGTAGTTTGGATTACTCCTTGGACTGTTGCTATTGTGTATGACTTGGACTGTTTATTTTTGACTGTGCATTTTTGTTTTTACACCACCTCAAAGTAAAATACTTTTTGCTTTTAGAACTCAGTGTATTTCTGTGTGTGATTTTTACTGCTCTCAGTGCCCTTCCTTGTCTGTGCAACTCTTTGGTAGCACAAGGAGACCTCTGCACAATAAATTCCATAACACTGGTTATGGGCCCAGGCCTGTACTGAGAGTAAGTACACACAGTATTCCTAGCTGAGTTTGTATTTGGTGTAAAATGGCACAGGAACTGTTGTCAGGCATCTCCTGGATAACCCGGTTGGATGGGACAAACTATGTTTCCTGGTCCACGAAATGCTGCTTGCTTTTGTGCAAGGAAGGACTATGGACTGTTGTAAATAACCCACCAGATACTACTGCTTGGGATCCAGATGACGAAGAGGATGCAAAGAAGTTAGACAACTTTAAACGAAGCAATGAGAAAGCTCTTTGCATTATTGGACTAACACTGACTGACCAGCAGCTTGTCCATATTCGTGGTGAGGAGTCTGCTGCTAGGTGTTGGGATATTTTGCGAAGGCTTTATGTTCGAGACAGTGTGGGTGCACATATACACCTTACACGTAAGCTGTTTAGGACTCGTCTGCAGAAGAATGGAGATATGCTGACCCATTTAAATTACATGAAGGCAACTTTTCAAGAGCTTCATGAAAAGGAGCTGATTTTTTCAGAGTTGCCTCAGGTCTACATTATTCTGTCATCTTTGGATGAGAGTTATGATGAGTATGTTTCTTCTTTGGAAGTCCTGACCAGAGAGGAACTGACATTGACTAACATTACTGGGAGACTGCTGGAAGAGTCCAGAAGGAGGAGTGACAGAGACCAGCTGAGAGAGACACAGCCACGAGAGGAGCAGCAATTTACCACTGCTTACAACGTCAAGAAATGTTTTTCTTGTGGGGCTAGAGGGCATATAGCCAAATTCTGTAGAAAGGGAAGAAAACAGAATGTAAATAGCAGTGGGAAGGCTAAGAAGGGCATTGGTTTGGCTATTTCTGGTGAACCAACATCCAGAAACAATGAATTGTGGGTTGTTGATAGTGGGGCTTCACAATGCATTACTAAAGTGAAAAAGAGGTTTATTAATATGAAAAACAGCAACCAATATGTTTCACTAGCAAACGGTTGGAGGATGAAGGCCTCTGGTGAAGGTAATTCCTATTGTCCATGCATTGATGAACAGTTACCTATGTTATATATACCTAAACTAAGATTCAACTTGTTATCTGTAAGGGAATTGGTTAAGGTTGGGTTTGTGGTAACATTCAGAGGGGAGCAATGCACTATTGAGAGGAATGGAACCTGTGTAACTGCTAATTTGAAAAATGGTTTATTCGTTCTCACAAGTAACCAGGTTAGTACAGTTAAAGCTAACTCGATATGTGAGAACAAGAAGCCACATGATGAGTGTATACATTTATTGCATAGGCGGTTAGGGCATGTAAACTTTAACTCACTACGTAAAACAGTTGAATTAGTAGAAGGAATTAAACTGAAGCCATGTAGTAAGTATTTGAATTGCAATGCCTGTAATCAGGAAAAGAGTAAGGCAACTCCTGCACACAGGTTAAACGGCTTCAAAACAACTGTACCTTTGGAAGTTGTGTTTGCTGATTTAATTGGACCCATGAAACCAAGTTTAGGAGGGTCATGTTATATTTTAAGTATATTGGACCACTACTCTAGATATGGTTTTTGTTATCTGCTTAAGTCAAAGGCAGACACTTTCCAACAATTTGCAAACTGGCTGAAGTTCGTGGAAAGAAAAACAAAGAGAAAGGTTCAGTGCATAATTACTGATAATGGCACTGAATTTACAAACAAGCGTTTTGTTGATATGTTAGAATCAGCTGGCATTGAGCATAAACGTTCAGCCCCTTATAGGCCTCAACATAATGCTTTTGTTGAGAGACGTGGGCAAACGTTACAAGCCATGATTAGAACCATGTTAAGAGATTCTGGCTTAACAGATAGACTGTGGGGGGAGGCAGCAAAATGTGCAAACCATGTTCTGAATATAGTTGTTAATACTTCTACTGGTAAAATACCATATACTATATGGCATGGTAGAAGACCAAACCTTGATTACCTGCACACGTTTGGCACCCCAGCTTGGGTCCACATTCCTGCACAACTCAGGAGTAAAGGCCAACATAGGGCTAGGCAATTATACTTCGTAGGTTACGAAGCTAACCACAGATCCTATCGCTTCTGGGAACGAGGCACAACTAATGTATATAACAGTGCTAGTGCAAAATTCCTTGAGCACGTTGGTTGGGATAGGTTAGAGCAAGAAGCTGTTAATACTGATCCTCTAGTGTTTGAGGACTCCTCTGATAACGTAACTAGTAATGATAATGCATCTCCTGTAAATATAAAAGATGAAGAGGAGATAGGGGAGATAATAGAGGAATCAGAGGAAGGAAAGGAGACAGAAATTCAAAGCCCTGTAATTCCTTGGCGTTCAATGCGTATCAGACATCCACCTGATCGCTATGAAGCTAGTATAGTATGTCAAGTTAGTGTAGAGCCATCTAACTATGATGAGATCAGGATGTATCCTGAAAAGGAACAGGCATCATGGAAAGCTGCAATGAACAGGGAGTTGAAGTATTAGACAAAAACACATAAGCTTATCTACAATGGATGCTGAATTTTCATGTTTATCAGTGTTATGTACAGAACTGCTAGTGTACAAACAATTATTGTTAGATATGGGTTTAAATGTAAATGATCCATTCATTGTGTATGAGGACAATCAAGCTGCAATAAAGATGGCTAATAATGCTGCAGTAAGAACAAGATCTAAACATACTGATCTTCGTTATTTAAATGTCAGACAATGTGTCAAAGATAAATTAATACAGTTAGAGTATTGTCCATCTGATGTAAATATTGCAGACCATTTTACGAAGGTACAAAGTGCTGTGAAACACAATGCTAATTGTGAAAGAATGTGCATAAGATTGTAAGAGTTATATATTATTCTACCCAAAGGGGAGAATGTTAGGCATATGGTGTTAGCCTACAATGTTGGGTTGAAAATATATCAACCATGTTGTTATGTCTTTAAGAGGTTAATTGGCCAATGGGTGTGTAAGTGTTCTCATGGCCATAAGAGGAAGCTAGGAACATAGCTTCTCTCTCTCTCTGAATTCACTGCTTTCTACTGTTACTGTTTTTGCTCTGCTGTTGGTTTACTACTGTTGTAAACCTGAACTGTGTATTGACCTCTGGACCGGTAAGAAGACTTTGTAGTTTGGATTACTCCTTGGACTGTTGCTATTGTGTATGACTTGGACTGTTTATTTTTGACTGTGCATTTTTGTTTTTACACCACCTCAAAGTAAAATACTTTTTGCTTTTAGAACTCAGTGTATTTCTGTGTGTGATTTTTACTGCTCTCAGTGCCCTTCCTTGTCTGTGCAACTCTTTGGTAGCACAAGGAGACCTCTGCACAATAAATTCCATAACAGGAAGTAATAGTTCTGCTCTATGCTATATGGATCAGATCACACTTTGAATTCTTTGTCCAATGTCTGTTGTGACAATACAAGAATGACCTTGATGTGCTAGAATAAGTGCCAAGAAGATTGACAAAGGTGGTGAAGGGCTAAATGGAGACTGAATCACATGAAGAATGGTTAAATGAATTAAATATAGTCCAGAAAAGAGATAGCTGAGGCAAACCTTCCAAGACTGAAAGAGCTGTCACGGGAAGAGTATTCCATAGTGCCTAAAGTCAGGACAAGAAGCAACAGGTAGAAGTTTTATAGAGGGAGATAACCTGAAACAAGGAGGGTTTGGCTGACAGTGGGAGCTATTAAGCAGTGAAATAGCCTCTCTTCTAGCGCCATGGTACCCTAGCATTGAGGTTTTCAACAAAGTTTGGACAGCCATTTGTCTACAAAGGCCAAGTCCCTTCCAGCCCTCCAGTTCTGAGACTGTAGTCACTCTAGAAGTTGTCATTATATTTGTCATACAAAAGGCACCAGGCAATGTTTCTTGTGAAAAAATGCAAGGCAAAATTAGCAAGTGACAAATCTTCAAAGGGAAATCTGAAAATAAATTACTTAGCAATGGATATACAGAAGCACAGACACAATAAATTACAAGTTGAGCAAAACAACAACAACTGAGATTCAGAGAAAATAAATGCTGCTTTATATACACAGTAGGTATTCACTATTGTTTAGGACAGTGACATCATGGGAGTTCCAAACAAATATTGCTAAGAAAATAAAATGTTCATCAGCAAACAAAACCTAATATCTGTATAATAAGAAAAAAGGGATAAATTTGCCATAAAATGATAAGGTCTTCTGACTATTAATAAAATTAAGAAATAAATACTCTAAAATATTTGAGGTAATGACTGTTTCTCTCACAATAATTTCTAGATGCCCCTAACAAAGAATTTATTGACACAGTCACTTCCGTATTACAGTGATAATTGAAAAGGCAATGGCTGCTCATATTAGCTTCCCATTATTCCTATGGATGCCACTTCTGGCTATTTGCAGAGTTTGGCATTTGGCATCAGTTTGTAGGCATGAATCAATTCAGCACATGCTCATCAATACATTCAGTCTGAAATCACTTGGGATCATCATAAGCTGTTCACTACTTGTCGGTATTAAAATGATTATAAATGGGTTGTGACAAGGGGAAAATGTCATTTGCAAATGAAAGGCAATATGATGGTATTTATTTGCCCCTTAGTCATACTTCTGCCCAAAATGTACATTTCTACAGGTTTTGAACGGCTCTTGGTAAAGATGAAAGTAAAGGTTTCTCTTATCCAGTTATGTCTGACTCCAGGGCAGGGACAGGCAACCTCGGCTCTTTTATGACTCATGGACTTCAACTCCCAGAATTCCTGAGTCAGCATAGCATGCTTTCAGACTGCTAGCTAGGCAGGAGCTGGGCAGGTAATGGGAGCTCACCCATTGCATAATGCTCAGGTCTCAAACCCAGGCTGTTAGCTTTCCAGCTGATAAGTTCAGCATCTTACCCTTGAGACATCACGTGCTTGGCTTTTGGTATTAATATATTAAAAATGAAAAACAATTAATTCAATTACAATGTATCAATCAATCCAGTTCCCAATCATTTGGGGATTTCAGTTGATTTTATTCAATCCCAAAAGTTGTTTTCCTGAAATATCATATTTGTTGGTATACAAATCTAAATCTATTTCTTGGTAGAATATGACTTTTTAGATGTTCCAGTAGGCAAATGACATGCTTTTATCTGAGATGGCTGTCCTTTTCCACTGAGTATGCAAACTCAAAAGGATGCACATAGAACAATGAAGGAAGAAAGAACATCCACCCAGCCAGATCATTTAAATAAATTTTGATAATCAGTGGAATAACAGATGCCATTATAGGATTCAGCCTAAGACTATTTCTCCACATCCTAAGCCTCATAGCTTTTCAAGTCAGAAATATCATGACATCTCCTGTCTGGTCCAGGGTAAAAATATATATTTAGGTATTTTTATTCCATGCTGGCAGATGATGTCCCCTTATGGATATATGTTAAGTCAAAGAGAAGGAGACAAAGAACTGTATCCTGTGGCTGAAGACACAATCTTCTCCATTTACTACCATTGCCTGGAAGTGGTCACTCAGAAATGAAAAACACTGAAGAACACTTCTTCTCATTCTCAGCTCTTAGAGCCAATCTAAAAGGATATCATAGTTGATAGTATGGAAGGATGCTGAGAGTTTCAGCAAGACCAGCATAGTCAAATTTCCTCTATCCTATTCCCACAAAAGATCATCAACAAGACAGACCAATGTGGTTTCAGTCTCATATAGATTAGACTAGACTAGACTAGAATCCTTTATTGGCCAAGTGTAATCGGACACATAAGGAATTTCTCTCCGGTGCATAAACTCACAGTGTACATATAAACAGCAAGTAATAGATCATAGGTCATAATCATAGTTACAATGGTTAATCATAAGTAACAAACAACAATTGATAAATCCTAAGAAACCAATAGGAGAAGATAGTAGGAAAGATGAGAAGATGAGAAAAGATGGAAAATGAGACTGTGCTGTAGGAATTAAGTGTTCAGCAGAGTGATGGCATGGGGGAAAAATATATGACTGATTGTTTTGGCATGCAAAATATCTATGTCTCAATCCTTAATGAAAACATCAGGATAATCCTGTCAATCCAGGCTCTCTGTAAATTTATCCCAAGCAACTTCCCAACATATTTCTCTAAAAAGGGAAGATTGTAGAATAATTGATAAAGATTCTAAAGTAGTTGAGTCAATCTGGGTTATTGAAGACATGATGTACCATTGTATTTGAAGCAAGGAGCCCAACCACTTCACTTGGGGAAATATTTGGTTGATCCTGGTAAGAAACCATGTCTTTTCTTACTAGAGAGATTTTGAAGTGCTTAGAGTTATGTCTAGATTCATATCTAGGAATGCCTGCTGCACTTTTATTGAATAATATTTGTATTACTCTCCTCAAATTACAATAAACAAATCTAGAAATACTGACACTACACTTTATCCATTATAAACATTGCAATTCAAGTTGGTTGGAGTTTACCCCAGTTTTGTAACTCTATTGGATGAGAATTGTAAAGAAGGTGGAGAGGAAGTAACACTGTTGATTCTCCTTGATCTTTTAGCAACTTCTGATACCCTTGTTATTTTGCTGGGCTGCTTTATTCCATCCAATAGATTAAGTTATGGAAAGCGGCATTGTAGTCTTTCTGCTTAGCTCCATAACACTTACACTAAGTTGCTTACAAGCGTCCAGTTTAACTTTATTTTACATTTTATATGAAGAAGTTAGGCTAGAGCACTCAAGGATTCAGAGCAGGATGCTTCCGGTATGAAGTTGATCTTCATCAAGATGTCTATTTTTTTAAAAAAACAGATAAAGTTGTTCAGGTGCTAATTTAATTTACAAATGAATGCCCGGAAACTGAAATATGACAGTCATCTTCTTCTGATAGTGCAGCTTTTATAGCTGGATTTGAAGTCCCCCTGAACGTTAACTTGAATTAATCCTTGATCTAGCCTTGTCACTTGTGATTTAACTAGACTAAATAGGGATGTCTCTTTTCGTTTTTGACTGTTTCTCTTGGCTAAGAACAACCTATCCATAATGAGATATACTGTGATAACTTTCTAGTTGGTGATTGTAATGAGTACTGCATGAGGCAGTCCTTAATATTGATTGTGCTTAAATTATATCAAGTGTTACTTCTTGATTCTAATATATATGGCCGGAAGGATAGTGGATTGGTTTCTTATTTTATATTTACTGTTTCTTAAATTGTGCTGAATCTATTCTGTTTTGTTTTAGTGTATTTTGTTTTGCATGTCACTCTCTTTTCTTTTGCATCAAAGGTGGTTTAAAGATCATGCTGATTACTATGCCTGTGTAATGGATTCCCCATGGAATTCCATGGTTCTGTGCCACCCACTCCTACATGCAAATTTCCTGTAGCATGAGGCATACAAAGCATGACAAGTTCTCACTCATGTTTCAAAGCAGAGTCTCTCTTTTTTCAAAGCTATTTGTTATTGTCTCCACCATCACAAGTTTAAAAAAGGAAAGTTAATTAAATATGGAACAAGACTGAGCAACATCTTTTAAACCATCATGTCATTAGAACTGGATTCCTCTGAGAGCTGCTTAAAAGGGGTTTGAGAACAATGACTGTTCAATCAGATATTTATGGGCATAGTTATGTAAACACACTCTTTATTGTCTATGTATATTTAATATAATTATCAGTTTTGTACTCAGACTCTCCGGAGACACAACAATCAGTGTTGCTTTGAAAATGTCAGCAGAAAAGACAATTATTAGGCTTGCAAATATTCATAAATTATATTTTAAAATCCTGTAAAATGTATCCTGTGCAACAGAGTTCTTTGCAGTAACTGAATAATTACTGTATTTCTTTGATTAAAATTCATATTGAGCAAAACTTGAGAGATGTAGGAGATTGCAGATCATAGCAAATGAGATCAGAAGCATTCTGGACGAATGAAAAATTGCTATGAAAAGGAATCATTTGACTACCATTATGTATATGGATGTAAGACTGAAATCTTGATTCTGTGAAACACATAAATGGACACCTGTATTTTTCATTTACTTGTTTTGCTGTTTAATGATTATTTTAACGCAGTGCCAAATAGATTTAATTGATCTTAGGCAAACCTATCTGGGAATT